>NC_058081.1:711341892-711656124 GCF_014858855.1 Bufo gargarizans
GAATGTACATTTATGGCATAGCCTATGGATACACCCAGGGCTGGATTAACACTGGTGCAATTGGAGTAACTGCCCCAGGCCCTGTTTTCCAAATTTTGGGCTCAAATACCCAAAAACCATGAGACTGTGTCCCAATCTTGAGATGGGTGTAGGCCCCAGTCTTATTGGATGGAATATCCTGTGGATCACCAAGAGCCTTATTAGTGCAGTTGGAGCACCTGCTCTAGGCCCTGCTTTCCAAGTTGCCTTGGGGAGGGAAAACCATGAGAACAGGCCCCAATCTTGAGATGAGTGTAGCTCTCAGTCCTATTGGATGACTTGCAAAAATGACTTCCAGTTCGTTGGCACGGGAAAGGAATCACTCCAATGGAAATGTAGCAAAAAATCCCAGCAGACGCTCATCTCACGTACAGGACTCATCTAAGGTTAATTAGCATATGTATAACATAATTTTTTTTACACAATAAAAGCACACAGAGCTATGGGGACTGAATATTGCAGATGTACTGGCGACGATCTAGAAGCAAATGTCCTCAGCTCTATACCCAAAATCCCGGTGACAGGTTCCCTTTAAGGCCTCTTGCACACAAAAGTTTTTTTCCCCCGTTTACGTTCCGTTTTTTGCGTTCCATATATGGACTGTATACGGAACTATTCATTTCAACGGATCCGCAAAAAAATGGAAGGTACTCCATATGCCTTCCGTTTCCGTATTTCCGTTCTTTCGTTCCAAGATAGAACGTGTCCTATTATTGTCCGCATAACGGACAAGGATAGTACTGTTGTATCAGGGGCCAGCTGTTGCGTTCCGCAAAAAACGGAATGCACACGGACGTCATCTGTATTTTTTGCGGCTCATTTTTTTGGGGACCACAAAATACTAAAAAAGCCATATGGTCGTGTGCAAGAGTCCTAACTCATAAGCATAATGAGAATAGATCTTATATCAGATGAGTAATTTCATATTCTTGATTCAATCCCCTGAGTTTCAATGTCCCCAGGGTATGAATCCAGAACGCCTCTCTGCGCAACAGTTGTGTCTTAATATCACCTCCTCTTCTATGTTGTCTAACTTTGACTTGGAACCTTTGACTTGTGTTTATATATGCGATCCCTAATCGATTGTATTGTTTCCCCTATGTAAGCCAAGCCACACGGGCACTTGATCATGTATACAACATCAATGGAGTGGTTCACGAGCATAGCAACTCATTATCACAGTCAGCTGTGGGTGTTTTATGTCAGAGAGGAGGAGTTTGGATAGGTTTTTAAGGCTACACATTGTAATGAGCTGATGAAGGCTGGACGGGCCGATACGCATCCTCAATATGTATCTGCACTGATGAAATAAAGAAAGAGATGTTTTGAAGACAAAGAACATCTGCTGGGAATTTTTGCTACAGTCCTATTGGATGGACATTTATGGCATATCCTGTGGATCCAACCAGGGCCATATTAACACTGGTGCAGTTGGAGCCCCTGCTCTAGGCCATGCTTTCCAAGTTGCTTGGGGGAGGGCCAGAAAACCCGAAAAGCACTGTTATTCGATTATCTTTGCCAGCGTCCACAAAAGGGGATCACACAGACAGCAGATAACTTGTCTGCACTGCCACCACTGTTGAAGACTCAGCAATGTCACTTTGCCTGCCTCATAGACCTCCCAGCAGGCCTGGACTGGTGGCCTAGTCTGTTCAATTACATGACTTAACGGGAACTGCACTGATCATGCAGGTGACCAGGAACGGGTTCGCTGATGCCACTTTAATGCAGTGGCAGGGTCAGATGGATAATATATCCTCAATTTGTTTGTGATGCCAATTGCAGCGTGTGCATGGTACTATCTGAGGGCCCTTCAAAGGTGTTATAGGTGCACGTCCCAGATTAGGAATGCCAGAGTCGTGTAATAGCCTATAATGTCTCTGTAGGATAGTGATAATTGTGTCATGGTGTCTCCTACCTGGGTACGGCTGGACACCTGGCTCCTGGCTCACTTGCAATAAATTTAAGTGTAGTGATAGTAGGAGCAATAGAGAAATTTAGCAAAAGAAATGATGTCCAGACCTTTAGATGAATTTCAAACATTTCTTTACTTGGGCTAACTTTCATTCAAGCAGTATACATCTTTGGTCTTTTGCTTCTGCTTTAAATGTGGAGCTTGCAGGATAAAATGTATGCTTGGTAGCTCTGTAATTGAGACAGGGTTAGCTTCTGCACTTATCTGGTACCTTTTGCTATATGGGGACAGACTTGGCTTCTTGGAATTGGCTTCTCCTAGGCACTGGACTTCTCTCACAGATAGTTTCTCAGGGGATGCTTTCTTCCTGGAACTCTGGAGGTTGTCTTTAGTTTTCTGCTTTCTTTATCCAGCTGAGCTGAAGGTGCTCAAGCTGGGTATATGGCCAAGTCTCAGCCGAGACTAGTACCTTGCTGTCTTCCCTAAGAAGGGGTTCTCCTGAATGCTATCACACAGCCTTCCCCAACAGGGGTGGCTGGTACACTGACCCTAACTTCCTTCTCCACCCATGCTGCAGGATGTGGGATCAGCCTGCCTCTCCACAGAGGGGGAGCTAAGCTGGAATAATCCATTCCAGCTCAGATACACTAGACTGTGACTTGTACCTGCCAATGTGTTGCTGCCACTTACTGGTAACCAGCAAAATTACATGAACAATTAGGTTTAACATAGATTTATATTCACATTTGTGGAAGACAAAATATAAATTAAATCTGATGACAGTATAAAGGCTCTTAGGAGATAGTAGCGGGGTAGAGGCGTGTAGTAACACAACTCTGGGGTGTTACACAAGCCCTACTGGAGATGTTTTGCCCTGTCATCAAGTGGCAGGGGGAGCATCTTCCACAGGTGCAGGACACTGCTTGATGGAGCTAGAGCTATGTGCCGTTCTAGGAACTCCTTTGATCTTTCTTCTACACCCCAAAACCATCCTCTAAATTTGGATAGCTTTAAATCTACTACTTCAGCAAGTGGCATTCATCATGTAGAAAAAGTTAATACCAGGCACTTACTAATGTATGGTTATTGCCCATATTACTTCCTCTGCTGGTGGGATTAATTTTTCCATCACATTATACACTTCTCATTTCCATGGTTATGACCACTCTGCAATCCAGCATTGGTGACCTAGCTTGCACACTATATAAAAAAGTGCCAGCCTTTCTGGTGGCCGGGACCATAGGAGTGCACATAGGCCAGTACTTTTTCCTATAGGGTGCAAGCACGGCCACCAATGTGGGATTGCAGGGTGGTCGTAACCATGGAAATGAGCAGTGTATAATATAATGGAAAAATGAATCCAGCCAGCAAACGGAAGCAATATAAGTGGCTCGTATTAACTTTGTGTACATGATAAATGCCACTTGCTGAAGTGAGACAGCCCTTTAAGCTTACTAGATATATTCTCTACCTCATGGGTAGAGTCCCATTTTCGCCTCTTCCTATATACTAGCTAAGCTTCATTATTTCAGGGATAAATCGTTCTACACAGGAACATGAAGGCATGCAGAAAATCAGAGATAAACTAGATAAGATGCGACTAAAATCCAGCTCAGAGATGGCAAGGCAATGCTGCACACTCCAGCACGGATCCGCGATGAGTTCGCAAAAAAAGGAACTAGCTCCAGTGAGTAAAAATCTAAATTTTTCTGTATTCCATATTATATATTAAAATAGCGTACATAGTCAGTAACCAGCAGATGCGTTTCGATTGAAATACCTTACTCATAGACTAAGGTCAGTAAGGTCTTTTGACCAAAACGCATCAGCTTGCTGGTCACTGACTGTGATTTTATAATATTTGATATGGAATACAGAAGATTTTAGATTTTTACTCCCATGATCCAGTTCCTTTTTTTGCTTGGATAAACTTGATAGCCCTGTTTTCATAAGTTCTCAGGATTGTCTGATCGGTGGGAGTGTGAAACACCATACCCCCCACCAAGCGGTTGTTCTGCAGTAGCTCCAATGCTGGAACTCGGCGCTGGAACCATCCATTGTGCAGTAGACAGAGCTGGATACCACTTTGATGCCATAACCAGCTCCATTCATTGCACAACGGATGGAGATGATTAGTTCCAGTGTTACAGCTGTTTGACAGGGGTGGCAATCAGAACGTGATGACCTGTCCCAAAGATAGGCCAATATTTGTAAAGGATTGCACATGCCCTCTGGGGAATCTAACCTCAATCTCGCCCTTTTCCAAAAACAGCTTACCTTTTTTATTCACTTCTTCTGCCAAAGAGGGAATCTCTTCTATTTAGGAAGTGTTTTGGACATACTTCCCTGTTACCCATGGGTTAAAAGAAAAAAGTCTCTAAAGGCATTCTACACTGGGAAGTTGATAGGAAAATCCTGCTCTACTGGTATATCTTTGACTCAGTGGTGGCATCAGCCATACTCTATGGTGTGGTTTGTTGGGGGAGCAGCTTATCTGTGGCTGAGAGACAGAGATTAGATAAGCTCATTAAGAAGGTCAGCTCTGTCCTAGGTTGTCCCCTTGATCCAGTGCAGGAGGTGGGTGACAGAAGACCTCTAGCAAAATTAACATCACTGTTAGACAATGTTTCCCACCCCATGCATGAAGCTGTTGTGGAGCTGGAGAGCTCCTTCAGTGACAGACTGCTGCATCCTACGGTAGGTGCACGAAGGAACGTTATCGTAGGTCCTTCCTCCCAGCAGCGGTTATGATTTATAACCACCACTGTTCCCAGAAACCCAGAAGTGAATTTTTTAAGTAAATTCTGTGTTATGTTTTTCTTGTATTTTTACTCTTAAATTTCTAATTACTCTTATTTTTGCTCCTGTTGTGAATGTGATTGCTGCTGTTATGCCAACATTTCCCCACTGAGGGACAATAAAGGGATTTTCTTCCTCTTCGTTCTTCTTCTTCTTCTATATCATCACTGCTAGAATTGCTAAATCAAGTAATCGATGCTCGGAGTTCTACCGGACAAAACTGAACTTTTCCATTTGTGGTGGAGCTGTCCTATGGTTTACTCTTTTTCAGTCTGACTTCTTTGCATTTATTTCTAAGGATGGCCATACAGATTAATCTCAAGTTAATCAAAACGATCAATTTCGACAAAAATAATCAACAATGGAATTTAGCAACAAACTAACATTTCAGCTGACCGATCCTTTATCGGCTGAAAAGAAGCCGCGCCTGTTTGGAATTTTCTCACGAAAGTTAAATAAAAGTTAAAATAAAAATCTTTTGTTCAAAAAAAGATCGTTCACGGACAAAAGATCTTTAAGAGAAAGAGCTTCCCAGAAAGATCTTCTGTCCATTCCTCGTGACATTGGATATGTATGGGCAGTTTGGACAACTGTACCGGCCAACATGGACTAAAATGTGTATGGCCGTGTTTGCGAAACGATCGTTCATCGGATGATTGTTTGTTCAACTGCTCTTCCACCAACTTCTGTCTAATATGTATGGCCACCTCATCCAGTTGGCTCTCTTACAGAATAGTAGAAAGTCATATTTACTGGTGACTCACTTCATTATTGCCGATCAATGGAAATTCCTAGACGTCACCTCGCCTACGGAGCTCTCCTATCTAATCTCTTACACATACTCCCTGGAATTATTATATACCATTGTAACACATAAAGAAGTCTAGCTCCCATGGAATGACTATCAGCATGTAGCAGAATGCAATATTGTTTTGAATTTGCTGCAGATTTTTATTTTTCATGGCCAATCCATCTTGTGTGAACTTGGAATTGCTGCACTGTTACATTGTGGCAACCCCTCAGCTGTGAATAAGCATCAGGTCAGAATGGGTTTTCAGCCTCTGGATGTAAATATTATTTGCACTCACTGACAGCAAGCATTTTCGTTACACAATTCCACTGTATTTCCCTCCTGTGTGTCTTATAATGTTCTAACAGATGCTTGGTGACCACCACTAATGGCTGCCATGACAGTATCCATGGGAAAGGGCCGGTCACCCAGTTGTCTATACTGTATGTATAGACTCTCCATAATCACAAGAATGGGGGAGTCCTGACCCTGTTTCCATGGGGGATAGCTGAACAAGCGCACCTCTGCTCCATTCATCCCTATGGGAACGTTGGCTTGGCTATCTTTGACAATCTAATGGGCTTTGAATAGAGCAGGTCTCTGAATGAGTGGAGGTCCGAACATTCGGACCCCCACAATCTAACAGTTTTCCCTTATCCTGTAGATATCCTGCAGATTTTGACAAAGAATATGCTCTAAAATCTGCACAGTGTTTTTCCTTTATGGCTTTTCATCTTTTTATGGGACCAGATGTTACTGTAAAGTGTATAGTTTATTATCAAATGTAATACTTAAAGTTTTTAGTAACGATTTGTATGCAGAAAATCTGCAAAACCACACAGAAAAATGCACATAAACCTGCACTATTTATCGCTCTTTTTATGCATTTTTTATGTTTGTGGGGCGGATTTGATGTAGTTTTGCAGCAGACCTCACCCTGTCATTGAAAAGGGTGAAATCCGCACAGGAAAAACGCAACACCAGTTGACATGATGGCAGATTTCAAAATCCGCACAGCAGGTCAATTTCCGCACCTAAGAAAAAAAGTAAAGTGTACATCAGATTTGTCTAATCTCATACATTTTGCTGGTACTGTATTACACTGCGGTACCTCCAGATACCCATTGACTATAATCCGGAAGTGATCCAGGCGCTTTTCCAGCATAAATGCAAGGTTTTCGCCAAACAAATACCGCTACATGCTGGCATTTATGCCGACACAGCCCGTCGGATCAGGCTCCCAAATACTGTAAACGTAGCTTTAAGGTGTTAGAAAAAAAATGCTGATAAAACAAAGCTAAAAAACAAACAAACAAATGATGGTAAAAAAAAGCACCCCAAAAAATATGTATAAAGGAAACCAAATATTGCATTTTTCACAGCTTTTTCTAGTCAAGTCTTAACACTTTAAAGCCTGGATAAAAATCCTGATTGCCTGATGAGGGTGGGTTCACATCTGTGTTCTGGATTCCGTTATGGCTTTCCGTTATAACATGGTTAGAACGGAAAATAACGGAATCCATAAGACAGAAGTCAAAACGGAAGCCTTTAGAGGCATTCAGTTTTAAACCGTCTTAATAGAAGTCTATAGAAATCATAACGTATCCGTCTGGTTCCCATTATGCAAGACGGAAAACAAAGTTCTGTCGACAGGACTTTTTTCTCCGTTTTGCATAACGGAAACCAGACGGATCCCGTTATGATTCCCGTAGACTTCTATTAAGACGGAATGCCTTTTAAAGGCTTCCGTTTTGCACTCCATCATAATACAAGTCTATGGGCAGCAGAACGGATCCGCCCTTCCATCTTATGGATTCCGTTATTTTCCATAACGGAAAGCCATAACGGAATCCAGAATGCAGATGTGAACCCACCCTAATTTGCGGCAGTATTAAGGCGGGTTCTCACCAACGTCATAAATTCCGTTATAGAATTTTCGGATAGAATTCAAAATGGAACCTTATAAGAGACATTCCGTTTTGCTTCATCCTAATATATTTTTATGGGCACATATGACGTTTAATTTTTTTTCCAAAAAACGGAATCATTATTTGAGCTCATAGAAATATATTTGGACAAAGCAACACAGACTGCCTCTTAAAGGGTTCCGTTTTGCATTCCGTCCTAAAATTCTGTTATATTCTGTTATAACTCTCTTATAATGGAACCCTATAATGGAATTCCTAGCGCTGGTGAGAACCCGCCCTTACGCTGCTAGATCATTGCTAACGAGCGTTCCTACAAATACCTCTTAGCGATAATCTGCCAAACCATCGGCCAGTATAATACAGCCTTAGGGCTCATTCACACGAACGTGTGCTGCCCATTGCCGTATTGCGGACCGCATTTGCGGATCTGCAGTACACGGGCACCGTTCCGTGTGCATTCCGCATCACAGATGCGGACCCATTCACTTCAATGGGTCTGCAAATCTGGAGGTGCGGAACGGAATCACGGAACGGAACACTACGAAAGCACTATGGAGTGCTTCCTGGGGTTCCGTTCCATGCCTCCGCACCAAAAAAAGATAGAACTTGCTCTATCTTGTTGCGGAACGGACGGATTGCGGACCCATTCAAGTGAATAGGTCCGTGATCCCCATGCGGCTGGGCCACGGTCGGTGCCCGTGCATTGCGGACATTTGCCGTCCACAGCACAGGCATGGGCTTCAAGCCCTTAAAGGGGTTGTCCAGGCTTTTCATAGGTCATCAATATCAGATCGGCAGGGGTCTAACTCTGGCACCCTTGCCGATCAGCTGTATGCGGAGATGGAGCGCGCAGTGCACACGTGCCGTCTCTCTTCTCTCTTCCTGTCCGCTGCTGTAGTCTATGGTCTTTGCCATAGACAGCAGCAGTGAGCAGGAAGAAAGAATGGGAACGGCGCGTGTGCACTGTGCGCTCCATCTCCGCATACAGCTGATCAGCGGGGGTGCCAGAGTTAGACCCCTGCCGATCTGATATTGATGACCTATCCTGAGGGTAAGGCCTCATGCACACGACCGTTTTTTTTTTAAGGTCCGCAAAAACAGGGTCCGTAGGTCCGTGACCGTTTTTTCGTCCGTGGGTCTTCCTTGTTTTTGGGAGGATCCACGGACATGAAAAATGAAAAAAAAATCTAAGTCAAGTTTGCCATTGAAATGATAGAAAAAAACGGACACGGATCACGGACACGGATCACGGACGCGGATGACAATCTTGTGTGCATCCGTGTTTTTTCACGGACCCATTGACTTGAATGGGTCCGTGAACCGTTGGCCGTGAAAAAAATAGGACAGGTCATATTTTTTTCACGGCCAGGAAAAACGGATCACGGATGCGGCTGCCAAATGGTGCATTTTCCGATTTTTCCACGGACCCATTGAAAGTCAATGGGTCCGCGAAAAAAAACGGAAAACGGCACAACGGCCACGGATGCACACAACGGTCGTGTGCATGAGGCCTAAGTCATCAATATTAAAAACCTGATCAACCCTTATAAGACTGGATTCACACACTGCATTTTTGTGAGTTTTTTTTAAAGGCCCCTCCCTATACACAAATTTGCAGTTTTGTTTTTTATTTTGTAAAAATGTCATAATAACTACACATGTTTATTTTTTCAGGAGTTTTTTGCAGGGATTTTTGTGGTGTTTTTTTCAGGTCTTTTTTTTTCTTCTTACCACCAGTGTTTACTTTAAGGCATTTTCCTCTATAGTAAAAGAGATCCAGCATTATCCGGGCATTATTGAAAAGACTCAAGAAAAAAAAACGGTGCCTTATGAATAAGAACACTAGTATAAAAAAAATAAAAAATAAAACGCTTGTGTGCCCTGCCCCATTTATATTTCCTACAGACCTTCAGCTAAATTCTGGCGTTTTTACAGCAAAAAATGCAGGTGCAAAAAAGCCACTAAAAACGCAAATGTGCAGAAAAACACCAGCAAAAAGCTACGTGTGAACCCAGTCTAACAGTAGTTTTTGTGGTCAAAAACCCTTGGGTCAAATTTCTATAGTAAATTACTGAAAACTCTACGTACAGAACAGTTTTGTAATATTTCTAGCAATTTTTGTGTTTGTTTTTCAAAATACAGCATGATCTGAATAAAAAAATAATTCTGGCAAGAAAAAAAAACATCAAAAATGTGTCATAGATGAAAAACACCATAAAAAACACATTACAAATGTATGAGTATAAAAAAGGCACAAAAGTATATAAAATACACTAAATTAATGCAGTTTTTATGAGCTGCAAGAAGGAAACCAAAATTAGATAAATGATCTACTAAATAAATTTAAGTAAAAAAGGGTAACAATCACATATAATAGGGTCTATATAACAGAACAATCTTTAGACGAGATTCTAGCTTTAGTAATAATGGAAAGCAAAAGCATTACACAAAGATGTAGCAGAGTTGGGATTGTAACTGAATTGTTTCTTTTGTGCATGACAGATAATATAGTGTTGTCCTTACTGGAAGCAGATGATATCGCCATGTGCTAAATGGCAGTCAAGGTCGGGCTCTAATGCATTGGTCAAACTCAGCTCTGCTACATCTGTATACTAAGCGACTGCAATGTACAGTCAACTGACATGGTGCAGATGATAACATACCTGCTGGCTGCCCTGGATATGTCACATTCACACATCCCGTGGCTTATATACTTTCCTGTGAGGGCAGAAGCCAATGGGTTAGAGGCTGCATACCTGAAGAACAGGTGTAGCTAGACACATGCCGCAGTCACTGAGAATGTTACACATGGGAGGGGTACGGGACCAAAAGGACTTACAAAGAAGAGGTAAAGTAAACTCCAAGGAAACTGATATAAATAAAAATATTAGGACAGAGAAAAATAAAAAAAATAATCAGATAAAAAAAAAATCCAAAAAGTTGCTGACCTGGATTGGTCGATGACGTCTTGTTCTTAACAATATTTTACGAGGAACCCTTGGATTTACAGGTTGTTCATTACCATTGCCGTTACTACGCGTGAGTGAAGCCGAGGTAAAAGGAGCAGGTGGAAGACATGAAGTAATGACATGCCAAGTTATTATGTGATCTTATGGCGTATAAATCTGACCAGTCCCTGTAGATATCAGTGTATGTACACATTGAAATGTATGTGCAATTTATAGGTCTGTATATATGCATGTATACGCAGGGGCGGATTGTCTATAGACCTTACAGGGATATTTCCCCGTGGGCCGTTGCCCAGGGGGCCACCCAAGCCCTCCTCTAATATGGTCGCCCCTTTAGTCTTTTAGGAAGACTTTCTACAAAGGTTTTTAGGGGGTGTCTGTCGGAATTTTTGTCCATTTATCCAGGAGAGCATTGGTAAGGCCAGACACTGATGTTGGAGGAGAGGGACTAGCTCACAATCTTCATGCTAGTTCAACAGTGGCCTTGGGTGGGGAAGGGGGGGGCAGGGTGGTAGTTGCCCAGGGACCCAAACTGCCGGGGGACGCTCAGCAGCCTGAAATGACTTCACATTAACTGCACTGATGACACAAACCCTGTATCCTTAGTGCAGTTCAAAGCCTTAGAAAGCTAAAGGAACTGTGATGACATCATCACAGGTTCTGAACTGTATAGGAGAAAAGGTACTGCATTGACAATGGTGTAGTTCCTAGGTTCAGCAGGTGCAGCTGCAGGACCTGTGATGACATCATTAAAGGTCCTTCACCCCCTGGTTATAGAACTGCAGGGTTTAGACTAGAATGGAGTGGATAAAAGGAGGTCCTCCCTTTTTCACTCAATGTGCCTTAACTCTAAAAGTATCCATAAAGCCTCTTTCAGATTTGCGCGTGCAGTCTGAAAATCACGCTCCGTGTAGGAGTGTGATCCTTTGTTCTGGACACTGCTTGTCTTGCAGCAGCACACGGCATTATTCTGACTTATAATACTGTGTGCCTCTGCATGACCCTCCTTCTACAGGATCATACTGACATAAAGCTGTCACCATGATTCTTTAGCAGTAAAGTCATGCAGCGGTACACAGCATTATAAATCAGTATAATGCCGTGCTCTCCCGATGGGCAATGTGTAGAATGGAGGATCACGCTTACACATAGAGCGTGTTTTCCGGACTCCACATAGTTGTGTGAAACAGCCCTAACATTAATAGTAAACCTAACTTTAAGCCAAACTACAACCCCCAATACCTCATGTACCTCACACAGTGACCATAATATATGACTGTCCATGGTTTATTACCGCTTCTGCCGTCTTTTTTGGTCGGTGCATAGGGCTCAATGAGCACTATGTGGTCAACGGAGAAAGTTGTTATGCAACTTTCCCCATTTGAATCAAAGGTCACGTGTCACAGGTTAGTGGGAACAATCAGGGGCATAGCTAAAGGCTCATGGGCCCTCGTGCAAGAGTTTGGGCCCCCCTTCCCTCAGTGCTTTGTGGCCAGGGGCAGGGAGGCACATTGCCTTTGCGCTGCCTGAGGCAGAAAATGAAACGGCACCCCCGCCCCATGCCAAATACTTGACCTAACCCCTTCCCTCCAGTCAGAGGTCTAACTTGAACAACATGCACTTTCTATAATACTGGTGTCTTCATATGCAGCAAAAGGGTTGTTGGGCCCCCCTCAGGCTTCTGGGCCTGGTAGCGACTGCTACCTCTGCACCCCCTATAGCCACGCCCCTGGGAGCAATACATGCCCAGGGTACTGGTAACACTTGCTACTTCACTGGGGTCCGGGCTCTTTGCGGCCAGAGTGACCATTGGTCACCTCTCTTATTAATGCCGTTTTCCCTCGACTACATAGTTTGGTTGGGCACCCAGCTCTAGGAAGATTGGTTGTTCCAGACTTCTTCAATTCAATAATTATGGAGGCCACTGTGATCTTGAGAGGTTTCTGTGCAGCAGAATTTTTTCAACAGAGGAGTACAACGCTGAACGGCAAATATATTTTTATTTTGCCACTAATACATGGCAAACAGAGCTTCAGAATGTATCACTGCACCGCTGAGCGACAAATAGATATTTTCTCTTTCCACTAAATCACGGAAAAAAGGGCTTTAGAATAAATAACTGCACCACTGAGAGGCACGTTATTTTTTTCTTTTTCCACTAATACATGCAAAAAAGGGCTTTCGAACATATAACTGCACCGCTGAACAGGAAATATATTTTACTTTTGCCACTAATACACAACGGCTAATACGCCCTTTTTTCCCCACTAATACAAGCCAAAAAATGCTTTAGAACATATAACTGCCCCGCATAAGGGCAAATAAGAGGTAGAAATATTTCCTTATAATAAACCCTGTTAACGCCTGTATCACACATCACTTGCACCCCAATAAGAACGGTTTGCTGGAATTACAGAGCTGTATAATGACAATTTGGATCCCCAGTCAGTGCAGCAAGGTGTAATAGGATTGTTCCCATTACCCAGGCTGTAACCTCCCCTACTGAACCCTGTTCTACATAAATGCCGTGGAATGATTCCTCCCTATCCTTTCCCTACACCTTGAATAATCTTTCCCTGCACTTTTAAATCTTTTTTTTTAGCACAATCAAGTCTTTCCTATCACTGTCCCTAGCGCCTGCAGACAAGTCTCTCCCTGCACCAAGTACCCTGGTGAATGGCAGTATCTAAGATGGCCGCCGTATTTATAGGGCTGTGACATCACAGGGCTGGCTTCTGATTGGCTGCATGCATGTCAGTATGAGTGATCCCGTCTTCCCAGAGTTCCTTGCCCTATGTCCCCCAGCCATTTTAGGAAAAAATGTGATTCGTTACCATGAAGCACGAGGAAATTGGCATTCGGTGCAAATCAAATTTTTCCTGAAATTCGGATCGAATTCCACTAGAAAGTTGTCTACCCCTTACTATATAAGAAACTCCCCAGCAGCCATTTTCTGCAGTTTTTTTGCATTTCTGGGAGAGAGAGAGCAGTGACATTGCTGTGCTCTGTTCTTTCATCTGGATCCTATTCCTTATCCAATTACATTAATATATATGTATAGCTAGTGGGAGATAGTCAGTGTAGGTTAGATAGTCTATAGTGTAGCTGATAGGTTCCAGTGCAGGGTGTTAGGTAGTGTGATAGGAATTACTGTGTTGTGATAGGGATTAGTGTCTTTGTCTTTCGTCTTTGGGGGGGAAAAAAAGTCATTTGCTGTCTGTTTTCTGAATCCCAATTTAATTTTATTTTTGCCACATTGCAATATGCACATATCACATTGTTGATTTTCGCAATCAAGAAAATAATGACTGGAGATCACAAATTCTGGAATTTCAGAAATTATGGCGAATATTAGGCCAAAAATTTGCGAAATATCGCTACAACAAATATTGCCTATGTTGCTCATCACTACTCATTATGAGGTATTGAGTGAAGAAAGCTGAAAGATAACAAAATGTGTAAAAAGTGAAAGGGCCTGAAGATGTTCTGAATACATTGTATATGTTTACATATACTGCATGTATATGTGTATGTATACTGTATGTATATGTGTATGTATACTGTATGTATATGTATACTGTCTGTATATGTGTATGTATACTGTATGTATATGTGTATGTATATGTGTATGTATACTGTATGTATATGTGTATGTATACTGTATGTATATGTGTATGTATACTGTATGTATATGTGTATGAATACTGTCTGTATATATGTATGTATACTGTATGTATATGTGTATGTGTACTGTCTGTATATGTGTATGTGTACTGTCTGTATATGTGTATGTATACTGTATGTATATGTGTATGTATACTGTATGTATATGTGTATGAATACTGTCTGTATATATGTATGTATACTGTATGTATATGTGTACTGTCTGTATATGTGTATGTGTACTGTCTGTATATGTGTATGTATACTGTATGTATATGTGTATGTATACTGTATGTATATGTGTATGTGTACTGTCTGTATATGTGTACTGTCTGTATATGTGTATGTATACTGTATGTATATGTGTATGTATACTGTATGTATATGTGTATGAATACTGTCTGTATATATGTATGTATACTGTATGTATATGTGTATGTATACTGTATGTATATGTGTATGTGTACTGTCTGTATATGTGTATGTGTACTGTCTGTATATGTGTATGTATACTGTATGTATATGTGTATGTGTACTGTCTGTATATGTGTATGTGTACTGTATGTATATGTGTATGTGTACTGTCTGTATATGTGTATGTATACTGTATGTATATGTGTACTGTCTGTATATGTGTATGTGTACTGTATGTATATGTGTATGTGTACTGTCTGTATATGTGTATGTGTACTGTATGTATATGTGTATGTGTACTGTCTGCATATGTGTATGTATACTGTATGTGCATAAATACCTACAAAGAACTACCAGACCACATGAACAAATATATATATTTATTGTCAAAATTCATGAAAAAAGTAACAATAAAACAAGTGCAGGGATAAGTCGACATCTACCAGAGGGAGACACAATGGTACTTATTCATACTGCTCCAAAGTGTAATATTGATTAAAGTGCAAATGCAAGTGCAAACAACGCATAAATTACAAAAGGCAGAATCAATTACCCATAATGTGCCTCCTCCGGGATGGCACCAACCCCAGACGAAGGTTGGCCGAAACGCTCTTGCACTTTAATCAATATTACACTTTGGAGCAGTATGAATTAGTACCATTGTGTCTCCCTCTGGTAGATGTCGCCTTATCCCTGCACTTGTTTTATTGTTACATTTTTCATGAATTTTGTCAATAAATATTATATATGTACTGTATATACAGACGTGGACAAAATTGTTGGTACCCTTTGGTCAATGAAAGAAAAAGTCACAATGGTCACAGAAATAACTTTAATCTGACAAAAGTAATAATAAATTAAAATTCTATAAATGTTAACCAATGAAAGTCAGACATTGTTTTTCAACCATGCTTCAACAGAATTATGTAAAAAAATAAACTCATGAAACAGGCATGGACAAAAATGATGGTACCCCTAGAAAACACAGAACATAATGTGACCAAAGGGACATGTTAATTCAAGGTGTGTCCACTAATTAGCATCACAGGTGTCTACAACCTTGTAATCAGCCATTGGGCCTATATATATGGCTCCAGGTAATCACTGTGTTGTTTGGTGATATGGTGTGTACCACACTCGACATGGACCAGAGGAAGCAAAGGAAAGAGCTGTCTCAAGAGATCAGAAAGAAAATTATAGACAAGCATGTTAAAGGTAAAGGCTATAAGACCATCTCCAAGCAACTAGATGTTCCTGTGAGTACAGTTGCACATATTATTCATAAGTTTAAGATCCATGGGACTGTAGCCAACCTCCCTGGACGTGGCCGCAGGAGGAAAATTGATGACAAATCTAAGAGACGGATAATCCGAATGGTAACAAAAGAGCCTAGAAAGACTTCTAAAGAGATTCAAGGTGAACTTCATGCTCAAGGAACATCAGTGTCAGATCGCACCATCCGTCGTTGTTTGAGCCAAAGTGGACTACATGGGAGACGACCAAGGAGGACACCATTGTTGAAAACGAATCATAAAAAAGCAAGACTGGAATATGCCAAACTACATGTTGACAAGCCACAAAGCTTCTGGGAGAATGTCCTGTGGACAGATGAGACAAAAATCGAAGTTTTTGCCAAGGCACATCAGCTGTATGTTCACAGACGAAAAAATGAAGCATATCAAGAAAAGAACACTGTCCCTACTGTGAAACATGGAGGAGGCTCTGTTATGTTCTGGGGCTGCTTTGCTGCGTCTGGCACAGGGTGTCTTGAATCTGTGCAGGGTACAATGAAATCTCAAGACTATCAAGGAATTCTAGAGAGAAATGTACTAGCCAGTGTCAGAAAGCTTGGTCTCAGTCGCAGGTCATGGGTCTTGCAACAGGACAATGACCCAAAACACACCGCTAAAAACACCCAAGAATGGCTAAGAGGAAAAAATTGGACTATTCTAAAGTGGCCTTCTATGAGCCCTGACCTCAATCCTATTGAGCATCTTTGGAAGGAGCTGAAACATGCAGTCTGGAAAAGGCACCCTTCAAACCGGACACAACTGGAGCAGTTTGCTCATGAGGAGTGGGCCAAAATACCTGCTGAGAGGTGCAGATGTCTCATTGACAGTTACAGGAAGCGTTTGATTGCAGTGATTGCCTCAAAAGGTTGCGCAACAAAATATTAAGTTAGGGGTACCATCATTTTTGTCCATGCCTGTTTCATGAGTTTATTTTTTTACATAATTCTGTTGAAGCATGGTTGAAAAACAATGTCTGACTTTCATTGGTTAACATTTATAGAATTTTAATTTATTATTACTTTTGTCAGATTAAAGTTATTTCTGTGACCATTGTGACTTTTTCTTTCATTGACCAAAGGGTACCAACAATTTTGTCCACGTCTGTATATATATCCCAAAAAGCGAGGCAGCACTCCAGATAAATGTGAAAGGGTGAAGACCCCAAACTTTAATTCCCCAGCAACGTTTCGGCCTTCTCAATGAGGCCTTTGTCAAGCCTCATTGAGACGGCCGAAACATTGCTGGGGAATTAAAGTTTGGGGTCTTCACCCTTTCACATTTATCTGGAGTGCTGCCTCGCTTTTTGGGATATATATATATACAGTGGAGGAAAACCCGACCTTCCTGAAGGATTTGCACCCAGTTCACACCACCTAGCTGTGCTGCTGCGGTATTATATATATATATATTTTTTTTTTATGTGTCTGGTAGTTCTTTGTAGGTATTTATATAAGTCTTATACCATAGGCATGTGTACTTGCCAAATGTGGGCTATTCTTTTGTTGCGGAGTTGTCCCATTTTGCTTTTGTGGTATAGATACTGTATGTGTATGTTGGTGCAAGGCAAATGTTGTGCCCATATTCAAAAAAGGATCTAGGTCCTCCACAGGTAATTATAAACCAGTTAGTTTAACTTCTGTTGACGGAAAACTGTTTGAAGGACTCCTAAAGAGGACCTTTCACCGATCCTGACATTGTGAGCTAAGTATACAGACATGGAGGTTATTTTCTCCCAGGCTGTGAGCTCTGCGCTGCAATTGGCCAGCGCTACAGAAGAACAAGGACAGACTCCGCCTACCATAACTTAGTGAGCGGAGATACCGGAGGGCATAGCGGGAGAACGGAGCGGCGCCCAGGGATAATAGTAAGTGCAGTGAGATCCCCTGGCGCCGCTCTCCATGTCTGTATACTTAGTTCACAATGTCAGGATCAGTGAAAGGTCCTCTTTAAGGGACTAAATACAAGAGTATGTGACTGTAAAAATTATTATAAGTGATAACCAACATAGGTTCACCAAGGACTGAAGTTGTCAGACTTAGGCTTCATGCACACAACCGTTGTTTCATTCTGTGTCCATTGTTTGGTTTTTTGTGATTTTCTGTGGACCCATTTTGTCATCCGCGTCCGTGATCCATGGTTCCAGTCCGTCAAAAAAATATAACCCGTCCTATTTTTTTCACGGAAAACGGTTCGCGGACCCATTCAAGTCAATTGGTCCGTGAAAAAACGCGGAGGCAGACAAGAATGTCATCCGCGTCCGTTTTTTTCCTATCATTTGCATGGCAAACTTGACTTAGATTTTTTTTTACTTTCCTTCATGTCTGGTGATCCTCCAAAAATAAAGGAAGACACACGAAAACAAAAACGTAAACGGATCACGGAACAACGGAACCCCATTTTGCGGAACGGAACACAACAACGGTCGTGTGCATGAGGCCTAACTTGATTTGTTTTTATGAGGAGGTGAGTAGTAGCCTGGACAGAGGGGCTGCTGTCGTTGTAGTTAGAGTTGAGCGGACAACTGGATGTTCGGGTTCGACGGGTTCGGCCTAACTTCACAAAAAAGTTCGAGTTCGGGACCCGAACTTGACCCGAACTTGACCCCGAACCCAATTGAAGTGAATGGGGACCCGAACTTTTGAGCACTAAAATGGCTGTAAAAATGTCATGGAAAGGGCTAGAGGGCTGCAAATGGCATAAAAATGTGGATAGGGAAATGACTTTAAATAACATAAAATACATAAAAATAAAAAATAACATTCTTGATCTAGGAAGACAAGGTCCATATGGAGTAGGAGGTTGTGGAGGCGGTGGATGTTGCGGTGTAGGTGGAAGCGGCGGTGGAGGAGGACGAGGAGGGAGCCTACACTGCTTTTTGGTTTTAAATTTTATTAAATTTTTTTAATTACGGTACACCCCAAAATATTGGGAAATATAACCTGTTATAACCCCCTCCAATCGTGCGAAACACATGTTCAGACAATACACTAGCTGCAGGGAAGGCCAGCACCTCTAAGGCGTAAAGGGCAAGATCAGGCCACGTACCCAACTTGGAGACCCATCAGTCAGTTCGTGTAGGCGTGTGCACACATACTGCCCACCATGTCGCACGTCACCGTGACGTCCACGATCCATTTGGATATCTTCTCTATCAACTTTCGATGTTCTTTTCTTCACCTACCGTGTTGATCACGGTTATCAGCGTATCAGGGTTCCCCTCCGGAGAGGGAGCGTGAGAAAGAGAGACCACATCCAAGGGAGGTCAATGGATGAAATTTAATTATTAAAGCAAAAGAATCGAAGGAAAGGAGGGGGAGCACGGCAATTACCCACTCCTGACTTGGGGAGGTAGTGATGATAAATAACAATACAGGACTCTTAAGATGCCCTGTTATTGGAATGATTAATACAAAATGAAAGGGAATGTCACTGGGGTATTTAGGATTTGGAAACGTTAGACAGGAAAGGCCCTGCTGCTGCTTTGTTGACTCTTGATAACTTCTGCCGGATCGCATGTCACTGTGACGTCCATGTGACGTCCACGATCCTTTTGGATATCTATTCTATCAACTTTCGATGTTCTTTTCTGAGCCTATGTTGATCACAGTTATCGGCGAATCAGGGTTCCACTCCGGAGAGGGAGAAAAAGAGACCACATCCAAGAGAGGTTAATTTTTTTTAAATGAAATATAATCGAGCGGAAAAGTGGGACAAATTATTGAAGCGCAAATGTGGGACAAGTTATTAAAGTTTAGGCATTAAATAAAAGAATTGTTGAAATTTAATTCAATGTCACCTATGCAGAGCAGAGGTTTTGTATACGGCAAAATTGGTAAAATGTCACCTTGTAACAGACGATTTTTTGAAATTTAGGTCCCTATCACCTATGCCGAGCAGGGGTTTAATCACGGCAAAAATGGTCAAATGTCACCCAAGAATGTAACAGAAAAATTAGTAATTTTTTTTTACCTGTCTACTAGGTATAACAGTGGTATATCACACCCCAAAATTGGTGAATTTCACCTAAAAATGTAACAGACAAATTAGTAAAATGTTTTTACCTGTGTACTAGGTACAGCTGGGGTATATCACACCCAAAGATTGGTGAATTTCACCCAAATATGTAAGACAAATTAGTGAAATTTTCTTAACCTGTCTACTAGGTAGAGCAGTGGTATATCACACCCCACAATTTGTTAATTTCACCCTAAAATGTAACAGAAAAATTAGTGGTGTTTTTTTTACCTGTCTACTAGGTATAGCAGTGGTATATCACACCCAAAAGTTGGCAAATTTCACCCGAATATGTAATAGACAAATTAATGAAATATTACCTGTCTACTAGGTAGAGCAGTGGTATATCACACCCAAAAATTGGTGAATTTCACCCAAAAATGTAACAGACAAATTATTGAAATGACATAAAATAAAATAAAATATGTGCAAAAAAAATAAAAAAAAATAATTGATTTATGATATGGACCTTGCCACAGATGGTATTGAGCAGTGCACACCAGATTTTTCCCCCCACTTGGTTGTGCAGGGAAGGGATGGCTCGTCTGGAAAATAAGTGGCGGCTAGGCACGACTTACCCTGGGTTCACACCTGAGCGTTCTGAAAGGAGCGCTCTGTATGCGCGATGGTACCGGCGTTTGCAATCGCGCATACAGAGACAAGCGAACGCCCATTGTTGCGCGTTCCCGAAAGTCTATGTACAGGAACACGCGACAAAACGCCCCAAAGAAGCTCAAGAACTTTTTTGAGCGTAGGGCGTTTTTCAGCGCGTTCAAACGTGCTGTAAAACGCTCAAGTGTGAACCAGGGCCATAGGGAAGCATTGGTTTTCATGTGTTGAGCGTTTTACAGCGCGTTTGAACGCGCTGTAAAACGCTCAGGTGTGAACCCAGCGTTACTGTGGGACAGCCACCGCCATAAGGCTTTTAAAGCTCTCCGTCTTCACCAGACGGAATAACATCATTTCAAAGGCCTGTAATTTTGAAATGCTGGCATTCAGGGCCAGAGATCGCGGGTGGGTATGGGGGTACTTCCTCTTCCGCTCCAGTGTTTGGAAGATGGAGAGCTGAACGCTTCAGTGGGACATGGTGGAGATGCTTGGTGACCCAGATGGTGGTGTTGTTGGCAGGTCCTCTGTTTGCGGGGTGGCAGGTGCCACTGTCACTCCAGAGGTGGATGAAGAGGCCGAGACTGCAGCAGAAGAGGAAGCAGGAGGAGCCAGAGACCTTTCTTGGTTTTTGAGGTGTCTACTCTACTGCAGCTCGTGCTTTGCACTTAGATGCTTGGTCATGCAGGTTGTGCTCAGGTTGAGAACGTTTATCAGGCTCTGATTGCACAGAGTGCAAACCACTCATGTCTTGTCGTCAGCATATTGTCTGAAGAACTGCCACGCCAGGGAACTCCTTGGAGCTGTTTTTGGTGTGCTTGGTCCCTTGCGCAGTCGCAGTAGCAGGTGTACTGTCTAGGGGATGGCTGCTCCACTTTTGCACCCTGCTCCCTCTTCTGCTGTGCTTCTGGCTCTGTGCGACCACCGCCTCTTCCTCCGAACTACATAGGTCATTCGCACCTTGATTCCATGTTGGGTCAAGGACCTCATAATCCTCCACATCATCTTCTACCCAGTCTTCACCCCTGCCCTCCTTGTCGGTCTGCACACTTTCGAAAGCCCCAGCAGTTAGCACCTGTGTTTCGTCATCATCCGAGACGTGCTGCGATGGTCCTCCCATGTACTCATCTTGAAAGATAAGTGGTTGGGCATCGGTGCACTCAATGTCTTCCAATTCTGGGGCAGGGATAAGTGGATGGGCCTGGGAAACCCTGCTAACAGAGTCATACAATAAGCAGAAGAGACTGCTGCATGACTTGGGGCTCAGATTGCTTGGCTGATTTGCAAGGGGGTGAGGTGAAAGACTGATGACATCGGCTGTAGGTGTCAACTCTGATCTTTCAGCAAGAGACTGGGTGGGAGACAATGTGAAGGAACTAGAGGCAATGTCAGCAACCCAATCCACTATCGCCTGCACTTGTTCTGGCCTCACTATTCGTAGAGCCGCATTAGGCCTGACCAAATACGGCTGCAGGTTCTGTCGCCTACTCGCACCCGAGGAAGGTGTTTCATTTGTGCGTGTAGCTGGCACAGATCGACCACGTCCTCTAACTGCAACAGGAGCTCCACCAGCAACACCACGACCTTGGCCACGTCCTTTATTTGACACTCTCCTCATATTTCTCAAGTTTAGGATCTTGCCCTAAATGGGTGTTTTTTTAATAGCAGAATAGAACGACAGTATTTAAAGAGTGTATCTCACAATGACATATGCAGCAAAGGCTGCAAATTAAGATTTTTGCCCTAAATAGTTTTTTTTTCTAATAGCAGAATAGAACAACAGTATCTAAATGGTGTATCTCACACGTACAGATGCAGTCTAGGCCGCAATTTAATATTTTTGCCCAAAATGGGTGTTTTTCTAATAGCAGAAAAGAACAACAGTATCTAAATGGTGTATCTCACACGTACAGATGCAGACTAGGCCGCAATTTATGATTTTTGCCCAAAATGGGTGTTTTTCTAATAGCAAAATAGAACAACAGTATCTAAAGAGTGTATCTCACAATGACAAATACAGCAAAGGCTTCAAAATTAAGATGTTTGCCCTAAACGGGTGTTTTTTTTTTTTATAGCAGAATAGAACAACATTATCTAAAGGGTGTATGTCACAATGACATATGCAGCAAAGGCTGCAAATTAATATTTTTGCCCTAAATGTGTGTTTTTTTAATAGCAGAATAGAATAACAGTATCTATAGGGTGTATCTCACAATGGCATATGCAGCAAAGGCTGCAAAATTTAGTTTTTTGCCCTAAATCAGTGCTTTTTTAATAGCAGAATAGTGATGTCCTGAACTATTCGCGGGCGAACATAGCTTGTTTGCGTTCGCCGCAGCGGGCGAACATATGCGATGTTCGGTCCGCCCCCTATACATCATCATTGAGTAAACTTTGACCCTGTACCTCACAGTCAGCAGACACATTCCAGCCAATCAGCAGCAGACCCTACCTCCCAGACCCTCCCACCTCCTGGACAGCATCCATTTTAGATTCATTCGGAAGCTGCATTCTCAGTGAGAGGAGGGACAGTGCTGCTGCTGCTGATTCAATAGGGAAAGCGTTAGCTAGGGCAGTGTGTTCACAGACTCATCTGCTGTAAGGACAGCGTCCTGACAGCACCCCAAAAAGCCCTTTTCAGGGCTGGTACATCAGTCTGCTTTCTTAATTTATTTTATATATATATATATATATATATATATATATATAGTTGCCTGGCTGCCCGTGTGTGAGAGGCTGCAGGCTCAGTCACAGACAGCACTGTGAGAAAACCATTCATACAGGGTGCGACAGAAAATACCCCGCAGATAAAAAAATTCTACTTAAAATTTTTCTGTGATATAATCACATTTGCAAGCCCGTGTGTGTCAGGCCCACACAGACTGTATTGTGTCCAATGGCTAGTGGCTAGGCCTCCACTCATACCGTTACAGGGTGTCACTCACTCAAATACCTTGCAGATAAAAAAAAATATATTTAATATTTTTCAGTGATATAATCACAGTTGCAAGCCAGTGTGTGTCAGGCCCAAACAGACTGTATTGTGACCACTGGCTAGTGGCTAGGCCTCCACTCATACCATTACAGGGTGTCATTCACTCAAATACCTTGCAAATAAAAAAATTATATTTAAGATTTTTCAGTGATATAATCACAGTTGCAAGCCCGTGTGTGTCAGGCCCACACAGACTGCATTGTGGCCACTGGCTAGTGGCTAGGCCTCCACTCATACTGTTACAGGGTGTCACTCACTCAAATACCTTGCAAATAAAAAAAATTATATTTAATATTTTTTTGTGATACAATCACAGTTGCAAGCCCGTGTGTGTCAGGCCCACACAGACTGCATTGTGGCCACTGGCTAGTGGCTAGGCCTCCACTCATACCGTTACAGGGTGTCACTCACTCAAATACCTTGCAAATAAAAGAAATTCTATTTATTATTTTTCTGTGATATAATCACAGTTGCAAGCCCGTGTGTGTCAGGCCCACACAGACTGTACTGTGCCCACTGCCCACCACTTATATAGGATGGCACAGTACCTTGCACGCATGGTGCCACTTATCTAAAAAAAAAATTACAGGCAGAGGCAGGCCACCCCGCAGGGGCCGTCGTGGTCATGGTGCTGTGATTTCCACTGGCTCTGGAATAATGCCCAGTGTTCAGAGGCCACGTACCCTGAACCCAAAAAATTCGGAGAAAATAGTTGACTGGCTTACACAGGACACCCAATCTTCAACAGCTTCCGCTAAGAACCTTGACGCACCATCCTCCTCCAGCTCAGCTTGGGTCACCTGCTGTCAAGTTACCACTCGCCCGCCCGCCGCCACCCTACAGTGTGATGATGATGATGATGATGATGATGTTGTACCCGCTGCTGCTTCCTTTGCTGAGGTGTCAGATACAAGTGAAGGGGTTGATGATGACGATGTGTCCGTGGATGCTACGTGGGTGCCTGCTCGAAGAGAAGAAGAGGGGGAAAGTTCAGAAGGGGAGACAGAGAGAAGGAGGAGACGAGTTGGAAGCAGCGGGAGGTCGTCGCAAGGAGCTAGTGGCACAGTCAGACAGCATGTATCGGCACCCGGGGTCAGCCAGACAGCACGCCAATCAACGCATGCTGTTGCCACCACCAGAATGTCATCATTGCAAAGCTCAGCAGTGTGGCATTTTGCAACCTGTGCCAAAAGAAACTGAGTCGTGGAAAATCCAACACCCACCTAGGTACAACTGCTTTGCAAAGGCACATGATCGCACATGATGACGAGTAGAAGCAGCACACAAGCTCAAAGCCACCATCCTCCTCCTGGTCCAGCATCTTCAGCCACGTTAACCACTGCTGTCCTCCTTGCCCCCTCTCAACCACCCGCCACTCCGCCTCTCACCTTCAGCAGTTCCATCTCATCTGCCCACAGTCAGGTGTCTGTAAAGGAAATGTTTGAGCGTAAGAAGCCAATGTCACAGAGTCACCCCCTTGCCTGGCGTCTGACAGCTGGCTTGACGGAACTCTTAGCCTGCCAGCTTTTACCATACCAGCTGGTGGTGTCTAAGGCCTTCTAAAAATTTGTCGCTATTGGGACACCACAGTGGAAGGTACCCGGATGAATTATTTTTTCAAAAAAGGCAATCCTAAACCTCTACTTAGTGATTGAAAAGGAAGTCATGGCATCTCTGGCATACAGTGTTGGGGCAAGGGTCCATCTGACCACTGATACCTGGTCTGCAAGGCACGGTCAGGGCAGGTATATCACCTATTCTGCGCATTAGGTCAACCTGCTGACGGCTGCAAGCATGGAATGCGTGGCTCTGCAGCGGAGTTGGTGACACCGCCACGACTTGCAGGCAGGCCTACTGCCACCTCCTCTACTCCTCCTACTCCATCCTCTTTGGCTGAATCCTCTTCTGCTGTGGCGTCTGGCTGCACATCAACTGAATCCCCCCAGCTCCACAGGGGCTATTCCACATCCCGGATACGACAGTGTCACGCTGTCTTGGGGTTGACTTGCCTGAAAGCAGAGAGCCACACAGGACAAGCACTCCTGTCCGCCCTGAATGCACAGGTGGATCAATGGCTGACCCCGCACCAACTGGAGATCGGCAAAGTGGTGTGTGACAATGGAAGCAATTTGTTGGCGGCATTGAATTTGGGCAAGTTGTCACATGTGCTGTGCATGGCACATGTGTTGAATCTCATCGTACAACGCTTTGTGTCTAAGTACCCAGGCTTACAGGACATCCTCAAGTAGGCCAGGAAGGTGTGTGTCCATTTCAGGCATTCCTACACGGCCATGATGCACTTTTCAGACATTCAGCGCCGAAACAACACGCCAGCAAGGCGCTTGATTTGCGACAGCCCGACACATTGGAATTCAACACTCCTAATGTTCGACCGCCTGCTCCAACAAGAAAAAGCCGTCAACGAGTATTTGTATGACCAGGGTCCTAGGACAGCCTCTGCGGAGCTGGGAATTTTTTTGCCACGTTACTGGACGCTCATGCGCAATGCCTGTAGGCTCATGCATCCTTTTGAGGAGGTGACAAACCTAGTCAGTCGCACCGAAGGCACCATCAGCGACCTCGTCCCATTTGTTTTCTTGCTGGAGCGTGCCCTGCGAAAAGTGCTGGATCAGGCTGTAGATGAGCGTGAAGAGGAAGAGTTGTGGTCACCATCACCACCAGAAACAGCCTTGTCATCATCGCTTGCCGGACCTGCGGCAACGCTGGAAGAGGAGTATGAGGAAGAGGAGTCAGAGGAGGAATGTGGCTTTAATGAGAAGGAAGACCAACCACAGCAGGCATCCCAGGGTGCTCGTTGATGTCACCTATCTGGGACCCATGGTGTTGTACGTAGCTGGGGGGAAGAACAGACCGTCAATGACATCAGTGAGGACGAGGAACGGGAAATGAGTAACTCGGCATCCAACCTTGTGCAAATGGGGTCTTTCATGCTTTCATGTCTGTTGAGGGACCCTCATATAAAAAGGATGAAGGAGAACGACCTGTACTGGGTGGCCATGCTACTAGACCCCCGGTATAAGCAGAAAGTGGTGGAAATGTTACCAAATTACCGAAAGTCAGAAAGGATGCAGCAGTTCAAAACCAAACTAAAAAATATGCTTTACACAGCTTATAAGGGGGATGTCACAGCACAACGGGAATCTAACAGGGGAAGAGGTGAAAGTATTCCTCCTCCTACCACGACCACGGCGGCAAGGACAGGACGCTTTACAGATGTGTTGTTGATGGAGGATATGCAGAGCTTTTTCAGTCCTACACATCGCCACAGCCCTTCGGGATCCAGCCTTAGAGAACGACTCGACCGACAGGTAGCAGACTACCTCGCCTTAACTGCAGATATCGACACTCTGAGGAGCGATGAACCCCTTTACTACTGGGTGTGCAGGCTTAACCTGTGGCCTGAACTATCCCAGTTTGCGATAGAACTTCTGGCCTGCCCCGCTTCAAATGTCCTGTCAGAAAGGACCTTCAGTGCAGCAGGAGGCATTGTCACTGACAAAAGAAGTCGCCTAGGTCAATAAAGTGTTGATTACCTCACCTTCATTAAGATGAATGAGGCATGGATCCCGAAGGGACTGACAGTGGGGGATACGTTTGACTAACAAAAGGCCTGATGACCTGCCTTGGCCTCAAAATGGTCCCCACGCTGCTGTATTTAATTTCTGCATACCGGATGACTTTCGTGAATTCTCTGCCACCAACTAGGGTTCAAGCAGCGGCTGCAACAATACCTAGTTTTTCAGGCATGTGTACATGCCTAATTTTTCTTGCCTCTAGTGCTGCACTGTGGCTGCAAAAACAAAACAAATAAAAAGACACATACATGTGTCAATTCCCCTTCGTGATCGGTACCTTGTTGTGGTGAAGGGGCTTGCGTATCACAATGAAGCGATCATCACCTCTATGAGTGTGTTGACCGTTGCTTCATTATGATCAGACTAAAAGCGATCGGCTGGATAATTTTTCATAGAAAAAACATTATTTTTCTTTTTTTTTTAGTTGTATGGGTTTTTTTTTTAAATAAAAAATCATAATAAAGTCTCTTAATAGTTTATTAGAAATAATGCAGACATTTTAAAAAATCCCCATCAATTCCAATATAAAGCAAGTACAGAGCTCAGAACAAAATTATTTCAGGATGTCGTTAATTTGACAATGATTAATCAATTCGACACACCTCCCCGGATAGGGGACGTAACAGGGATTAAACTGATAGGAATAGTACTAGTTAAGACACCGCTCATATAGGGTGTCACAGCACATTGCTCTATGCACGCGCAGTGCCCCAACTTGGGAGTAAGAGGACCGACCAAGATGCTTTTCCATCTCCCGGTTCCTAAAATCAATTCAGTTTGGTGTATCAGAGTTTGGTCTGTCACTGTGAAGGCAGTCGAAGGTACCCGGCCTAAATTTTTTTTCACAAAAGGCAATCCCTGATATGGGACGTAACCAGGATTAAACTGATGAGAATAGTACTACAGAAAATACCACTCATATCGGGTGTGACAGTAAATTGCACAGCGCAGACGCAGTGACCGTGGTGTGGATTCAAACAAAGGGGAGGGAGCCAGCATTTTTTTAACCATCTCCCCGTTCGAAAAATCAATTTAATAAATGGACCCCAGATTGGGGACGTCACGTAACAGGGATTAAACTGATGAGAATAGTACTACAGAAAATACCACTCATATCGAGTGTGACAGTAAATTGCACGGTGCAAACGCAGTGACCGTGGCGTGGATTCAAACAAAGGGGAGGGAGCCAGCGTTTTTTTAACCATCTCCCCATTCGAAAAATCAATTCAATTCACCTTTTGGGGACCCTTGGTGTTGTACGTGGCTGGGTGGAGGAAGAAACCTTCAATGACATCAACGGGACATGGCTAGCTTGGTATCCAACCTTATGCAAATGGGAAGTTTGCGGTTGGGCAAATGGACTGTTTGCGGTTGTTTGCGGTGCATTAAAAGGGGAGTTTGGTCTGTCAATGTCTGTGAAGCGGGCGTAACCCTTACACTACCTGATCGATACAACATCATACCTGATCGTATACACACACTGGATGTTTTAAACCACATTGTTCAAAAAATTTTAGGATTGTTAGGTGATTTATGCCCTTTATGGATTAAAATCCGACTCTGCATCAACTATGTAATTTTCCATGGGAGTTTTGCCATAGATCTCTCTCCGGCATGCCACAGTCCAGGTGTTAGTCCCCTTGAAACAATTTTTCCATCACTACTGTGGCTAGAAAGAGTCCCTGTGGGTTTTAAAATTCGCCTGCTATTGAAGTCTATTGCGGTTCGCCCGTTCGCGAACATTTGCAGAAATTCACGTTTGCCGTTCGTGAACGGAAAATTTTATGTTCGCGACATCTCTATAGCAGAATAGAATAACAGTATCTAAAGGGTGTATCTCACACGTACAGATGTAGACTAGGACGCAAATTAAGATTTTTGCCCCTAAAAAAAAGTTATTTTTCTCTGTCACTGGGCTCAGGGCAGGGTAAAAAGATTGTGCACTGCACCCACACAACTAAATCTATGTAGATCGCTGAGTTTAATTGGAGTTCTGATTAAAGATTCTTTCCTATTCTCTTCCTCACAGCAGCAGCATCCTCTCCCTACACTAGTAATAGCAGAGTGACGTGCAGCGCTAAGTGACTCCAGCTTATATAGAGGCTGGGTCACATGCTGCACTGGCCAATCACAGCCATGCCAATAGTAGGCATGGCTGTGATGGCTTCTAAGGGCACACTGTGAAACGCTTGTCGATTGGCAGCTCTGGAGCCTTTCAAAAAGCGCCAAGAAATACCCGAACACCGAACCCGAACTTTTACAAAAATGTTCGGGTCCGGGGTCCAAAAATCCTAAAGTTCGCTCAACCCTAGTTGTAGTGTTTCTGGATTTTGCAAAAGCTATTGATACTGTCCCTCATAGACGTTTAATAGGTAAAATAAGGTATATAGGCTTGGAAAGTGTAGTTTGCAATTGGATTGAAAACTGGCTGAAGGACCGTGTCCAGATTGCTGTGGTAAATGATTCCTATTCAGAATTGTCCCGGGTTATAAGTGGTGTACCCCAGGGTACCGTGCTGGGTCCTCTATTATTTAATTTATTTATTAATGATATCGAGGAGGGGATTAATAGCACCATTTCTATTTTTGCAGATGACACTCAGCTATGCAGTAGTAAAGTCTATGGAAGATGTCCATAAACTACAAGCTGACTTGAACACTCTGAGTGATTGGGCATCGACTTGGTAAATGAGGTTCAATGTGGACGGTAGATTAAATCATAGTATACAATGTCAAGCAGCTGCTTCTAAGGCCACCAGGATATTGTCATGCATGGATGAGGCATGGACTCGCGGGGCAGGGATGTAATATTACCACTTTACAAAGCGCTGGTGCAGCCTCATCTGGAATATGCAGTTCATTTCTGGGTACCAGTACATAGAAAGGATGCACTACAGCTGGAAAAAGTACAGAGGAGAGCGACTAAACTGATAAGGGGCCTGGAGATCCTTAGTTATGAAGAAAGATTAAAAGAATTGAATTTATTTAGTCTTGAGAAGAGATGTCTATTAACCTGTACAAGTATATAAATGGGCCATACAAAAAATACGGAGAAAAACTGTTCCATGTAAAATGCCCTCAAAAGGGGGCGCTGCAGTGGCGTAGCGTGGGTTGCCAGCACCCAGGGCAAGCCAAGTATTACGGTCCCCCCCCCCCCCATCCTGTGACCATGCCCTTTTTTACAAATAATGCAGTAAATGTCACCTGCAGTCCTATGTAACACACTACAGATAACACAGGGATAACTCTCTGAGTACAGATAATGTAGTAGATGGATGTGAGGCCCCAGAATTCAGAACACACGCAGTGTGACCTAAAGTCTGGGGCCAGGATGCGGCAGGGTGGGCCAAATTCTATTCTATCACTCGTCCTGCCTTCAGCCCCTCCAGCATACAGGCCTATGTAAAATACATCACTCCCCCTGCCTTCATCTCCTCCAGCATACATTCTTATGTAAGATACAATCCTCCCTGCCTTCAGCCCCTCCAGCATACAGTCCCATGTAAGACATATCACTTCCCTGCCTTAGCCCCTCTAGCATACAGTCACATATAAAATACATGAATTCCCTGCCTTCAGTCCCTCCAACATACACTCCCATGTAAAATACAAAACTCCCCCTGTCTTCAGCATACAGTGCCATGTAAAATTCAGCACTCTTCCTGCCTTCAGCTCCTCAAGCAAACAATCCTATGTAAAATAATATCACCTCCCCTGCCTTCAGCCTTTCCAGCATACAGTCCCATGTAAATAATATCACCCCCACTACCCTCTCTTCAGACCCCTCTGACATACAGTCTCCAGTACAAAGATTATTCCTTCTCCCTTCAGCCCCTGCAAAAAGCCCCCCTAGTAAAAATAACAGTCACTGTTCTCCTCCACATACTGACCTGCAGACTCTGCTCCTCTCTCCAACATCCTGCTTTGTAGAATCTCCCGCTCATCTTTAGGCTGCGCCCCCTGGATGACGAGACTCCGCCTCTTCCCCTGACATCATACCTCCTAGGTTCAACTCGATTCTAGACACTACGGTCGCTCTACTACCTCATAGGCTTCAGGCCACTAGCCTGAAGCCTTTGAGGAAGAACGGAGGGGACGGGAGCCATAGGCTCCCATGCCCCTCATTGAAATTTCAGCTGCCTGGCGCCCCCTGCAATTTTGTATTCATTGAAATTTCTGCTTCCTGGCGCCCCCTGCAATTTTGCACCCCAGCCCCCCCCCGCCACGCTACGCCCCTGGTCTCCAGAAGCGTCAAAGCTTCTTTACTGTAAGAACTGTGAAGCTGTGGAATAGACGTCCTCAGGATTTGGTCTCAGCAGGAACAGTGGACGGTTTAAAAAGGGTTTAGATGAATTATTAAAAGTAAACAATATTAATGCTTATGAAAACGTGTAGAAATCTGAGTCTCTCTTCCTTCTGGGATTCGCGTCCCCACCTATCCCCTGGTTGAACTTGATGGACTTATGTATTTTTTCAATTGTATTAACTATGTGTATGTATACTGTATGTATATGCGTTTGCATACTGCATGTATATGTACACTGTATGTATATGTATACTGTATTTATATGTGTATGTATGTTACATGTATATGTACACTGTATGTATATGTGTATGTATGGATATGTGTATGTATACTGCATGCATAAGCATATGTGTACTGTATGTATATGTGTATACTGTATGTTTATGTGTACTGTATGTATATGTGTATGTGTACTGTATGTATATGTGTACTGCATGTATGTGTATGTGTACTGTATGTATATGTGTACTGCATGTATGTGTATGTGTACTGTATGTATATGTGTACTATATATGTGTATGTATACTATATGTATGTGTATACTGTATGTTTATGTGTACTGTATGTATATGTGTACTGTATGTATATGTGTATGTGTACTGTATGTATATGTGTACTGCATGTATGTGTATGTGTACTGTATGTATATGTGTACTGCATGTATGTGTACTGTATGTATATGTGTACTATATATGTGTATGTATACTATATGTATGTGTATTTGTACTGTATGTATATGTGTACGGTATGTACTGTATGTGTATGTGTACTCTATGTATATGTGTATGTGTATTCTATGTATGTGTATTGCATGTATATGTGTATTTGTACTGTATGTATATGTGTACTGTATATATGTATACTGTATGTATGTATACTGTATGTATATGTGTATGTATGTGTATGTATACTGTATGTATATGTGTATGTGTACTGTATGTATGTGTAGGCATACTGTATGCATATGTGTATGTATACTGTATGTCTATGTGTATGTATACTGTATGTCTATGTGTACTGTATGTATACTGTATGTATGTATATGTTTACTGTATGTATGTGTACTGTATGTATGTGTATGTATACTGTATGTATGTGTACTGTATATATGTGTATGTATACTGTATGTATATGTGCACTGTATGTATATGTGTATGTATACTGTATGTATATGTGTACTGTATGTATATGTGTATGTGTACTGTATGTATATGTGTATGTATACTGTATGTATGTGTATGTGTACTGTATGTATATGTATACTGTATGTATATGTGCACTGTATGTATATGTGTATGTGTACTGTATGTATATGTGTATGTGTACTGTATGCATATGTGTATGTGTACTGTATGTATATGTGTATGTGTATGTATGTATATGTGTATGTATACTGTATGTATATGTGTATGTATATGTATGTATATGTGTATGTATGTGTATGTGTACTGTATGTATATGTGTATGTATACTGTATGTATATGTGTATGTATATGTATATGTATGTGTATGTGTACTGTATGTGTATATGTATGTATGTATATGTGTATGTATACTGTATGTATATGTGTATGTATATGTATGTATATGTGTATGTGTATGTGTGTGTATGTCTACTGTATGTATATGTGTATGTATACTGTATGTATATGTGTATGTATATGTATGTATATGTGTATGTATGTATATGTGTATGTATACTGTATGTATATGTATGTATGTATATGTGTATGTGTACTGTATGTATATGTGTATGTGTATGTATGTATATGTGTATGTATACTGTCTGTATATGTGTATGTATACTGTATGTCTACTGTATGTATATGTGTATGTATACTGTATGTATATGTGTATGTATATGTATGTATATCTATGTATATGTGTATGTATACTGTATGTATATGTATGTATGTATATGTGTATGTGTACTGTATGTATATGTGTATGTGTATGTATGTATATGTGTATGTATACTGTATGTCTATGTGTATGTAAGTATATGTGTATGTGTATGTATGTATATGTGTATGGATATGTATGTATATGTGTATGTATGTATATGTGTATGTGTACTGTATGTATATGTGTATGTGTACTGTATGTATATGTGTATGTGTAGGTCTTTGACTTAACTACAGTTCTTCACCTTTGATGACTGTGAAATGTCTTTTTGGTTATAATATCTTCATAAGGGTAAAGGTTGCTCCATAAAACTCTACAGCTCATCCCGAGAACTTTAATAGGCAAGGCAAACAGATTTTTCTTTTAATCCATTTTTTTTATTATTGGTATCAGAAAAATCACAGATAAGTACAACTTTGGGGCAGAGTTCCACTTTGCTCTAGACAAAAAGCTGCATTTTTGGGTCACCTATATTATTAGAAAATAACCGATTGTTTAAATCAAGTTTTTATTGTTAAATAATTTTGGGTGGTTATTGCTATCTGCTATTGTGGCCATTCACAATAGGTGATATCACAACTTATCTACTCCCTCCTGACCTCTGCACAGGTCACAGAGCATGCCTTGAAAAGCTCCCACCCATTGTGTGTCAACAACAGCTCAGCCAGTGTGGACCCCCACCCTCAACACCCATCAGTCACTCACAGGCAAAGCGGAATACAAAGTGCAACACCCCAGATTTCTGTTGAATTTTCAAAATGTCATTAAAGAATAGATTTCCCACTATGTTTAATTCTACCCTAAAATGTTACTTTTCAAAAATTCTTAAACTTTTTTTTTAAACCTTGATGGCATTGAGCTACATGACAAAAGTGCCAAGGACTGCAATGGGGCTGGGGTCAGGTAAGAGGTTTGTAGAATTTGGGAAAGGGCCTGAACTTTGTATTGGTAAAGGGGTGTTAGAAGGAAGGGGTGTTTTTTAGATGCCACAGCTGCCAGATTTTGTCCTCGCCTAGAAAAAAAATCCTGATGGTCCCTACCGGGGCCGGTGTAAACCACTGATGTGCAGGAAAACTCACCAGAAAATTGTACCAGGCATGGGATGAATATGCTGAGACATACACTGACCAATAAACTTTTTACTTGAATAACAGATTTGGGCTCAAATGTGACTCAGGCAATAGGTCAGCTGCACAATTTGGGCAGCACAAGTTTGTAAAAGCATTGTGCCATAAGGACATATGTACATTATATGGCATAGCGATAGGCTTCTATATAAGAAATGGAGGCTAAACCATGCATTGGGAGCAGCTTTCTCCACAAGCACAGCTTGATTCCCATTCAGTGCAGGTCCCTGTTCTGGAGATAGGAGGTGGGACTCTCATGTATTGTACATTTATGATATATCCTATTGACATGCCATAATTGTCCAGATGAGAAAACCTCTTTTACTCTTAGGGTCCATTCAGACGTCCGCATGATGGGTCCCGATCCGATCTGCAATTGTGCGTTCCGCGTTCCCATTCATTTTTAATGGGGACGGAAAATATCCATGGTTGGTTTCAGCAGTAAAGGTAGCTTTAAAGGGATTCTGTCACCAAGTTTTGGGCTACAGAGCTGCGGACATGCACGGCTAGATCGCCGCTAGCATGTCCGCAATATACCTGTCCTATAGGGCTGTGTGATTTTATTTTCTTTAAAAAAGGATTTTAGAGATATGTAAATTAGTCTTGTAGGCGCCCAAGGGGCTATACGAACCTTCCTGGTGCCCAGCTGTGCCCAGCCACGCCCGCCTGTGAAGGAGCCCAGCACCGCCTATGTCCTCCGAATCTCCTCCCTTCATCACCAATAGAATGCCGCAATCTCCCGATGCGCGAGTTCGCGCATGCGCAGTGCCGGTATAATGTTCCTTCCCTGTGCTGGCATCAGCCTCAGGGAAAGAACTGCGCATGCGCGAGCTCGCGCATCACGAGATTACGGCAATCTATCGTTGATGAAAGAAGGAGATTCGGAGGACATAGGCGGTGCTGGGCTCCTTCACCGGCGGGCGTGGCTGGGCACGGCTGGGCTCCAGGAAGGTTCGTACAGCCCCTTGGGCACCTACAAGACTAATTTACAGATCTCTAAAATCCTTTTTTAAAGAAAATAAATTAATACACAGCCCTATAGGACAGGTATATTGCGGACATGCTAGCGGCGATCTAGCCGTGCATGTCCGCAGCTCTATAGCCCAAAACTTGGTGACAGAATCCCTTTAAATGTGGTCATGGCAGATGCATCTGCTGCGACCACATGCTGGTTACCAACTGATATAAATCTACTGCCAATGACAAAGAATTTGCGATCAAATCCTACCTCAACTGCAATACTAAAAATGCTATTTATCTGATTACATGTATGGAGTGTCGGTTGCAGTATGTGGGATGTACATCCAACCAGATAAAAGCCAGAGGACGCAAACACATTTCTGATGTGCAATGCAAACCGCAATGTATCTGCAGCTAGTCTGCCATTTGTCATGGTGGGGACACCTCTAAGTTGAAAGCGCAGGGCATAGAGAGAGTAGTGGTCCCTGTTAGAGGAGGAGACCACAGAAGAAAGCTGTTAAACAGGGAGGCATACTGGATATTCCAGTTAGCCACACGTTACCCACAGGGGTTAAATAAAAGACAACAATGTTATTTTGCAGTATTAGGCTATGTGTCATATATCCCTTAAATTGTTTTAATGACATCAATTGAATGTATTTATTTCATGATTTGATGTTGATATATTTTTATACATTACTTGGCCCCCTACACTACAGTTTTTACCTTGACTGGTGGTGGTCTAGGTGTGTTTATCAGCAGGTCTGCTCCAGTCACTGTTATGGGGGGGATCTGTGGATGACACTGTTATGGGGGATCTGTGGATGACACTGTTATGGGGGATCTGTGGATGACACTGTTATGGGGGATCTGTGGATGACACTGTTATGGGGGATCTGTGGATGACATACTGTTATGGGGGATCTGTGGATGGCACATACCGTATATAGTATCTTATGCTATGTGTCCTCCATAGATCCCCCTCCATAACAGTGTCATCCACAGATCCCCCTCCATAACAGTGTCATCCACAGATCCCCCTCCATAACAGTGTCATCCACAGATCCCCCATAAGTGTCCTCCACAGATCCCCTTCCCCATAACAGTGCACAGATCCCCCTCCATAACAGTGTCATCCACAGATCCCCCCATAAGTGTCATCCACAGACCCCCCATAACAGTGTCATCCACGGATCCCTCTCCCTATAACAGTGCCATCATCCATAGATCCCCCTCCCCGCCTCTCACAGTAGTATACATTTACAAACTGTAATCGGTATCCTGCAGACAGTAACTTTAACTTTAAAGGGACACTGACAGGCCCAATAAGCATATTTAGCTATATATATGCCGGCATAGGTCTTCTAATGTTTATTAAAAACAAGTATAACCTCTGGGGCGGCGTTTCAGCTCCACTTTTATATGGCCATGAGATCTCCCTAACCCCACACTGTGCAGGCAGCTCCAGTGGGTCAGTATAGAAGTCCAGGCAGGAAGCTCTATATCTGGCAACCAGAGAAGTGAGAGAGGAGAATATAAGGAGATTGGGAGTGACAGACAAGAAACAGCTGAGGAGGAGAAGCTACGGATCCCTGAGTGAGACAAATAGGATAGTAAGGCAAACACAGAAAACTATCATTAAGAAACAGCGTGATCTTTAGACATAGAGCGCGCAGCCACCCGCTGCGACTTCCTGACCCCGGGTATAACGGAGTCAGACGTGGCTCTTGACACCCTCCTGACAGTACCCCCCTTTCTACGAGGGGCCTCCGGACACTCAGGACCAGGTCTCTCAGGATGAGAGGCATGGAAAGCCTGAACTAAGCTGTTGGCGTTTACCTCTGACGCTGGAACCCACATTCTTTCCTCGGGGCCGTAACCTCTCCAATGCACCAGATACTGAAGAGAGCGGCGGACCAGACGAGAATCAACAATTTTGGATATTTGAAACTCCAGATTACCATCCACAACAACAGGAGGGGGTGGCAGCGGTGACGGTTCTAGAGGTGGAACATACTTCTTGAGTAACGACTTATGGAAGACGTTATGGATCTTAAAAGTCTGAGGTAGCTCCAGGCGAAAAGCCACGGGGTTAATGACGGCTACTATTTTGTAAGGATCAATGAACCTAGGACCCAGTTTCCAAGAGGGAACCTTCAACTTAATATTCCTAGTAGATTACCACACATAGTCATTCACTCCTAGGTCCTGACCTGGCGACCGTTTCTTATCAGCCATGCATTTATATTTACCTCCCATATTTTTCAAGTTAGCTTGCACCTTCTGCCATACAGATGAAAGAGATGAAGAAAACCGTTCCTCTTCGGGAACCCCAGAAGACCCCCCCTCTTTGAAAATACAGAATTGGGGATGAAAACAATATGCATTAAGAAATGGTGACTTGCCAGTGGATTCCTGACGGCGATTATTTATGGCAAACTCGGCTAACGGTAAATATGATGACCACACCTCTTGATTTTCAGACACAAAACACCTTAGATATGTCTCAAGGTTTTGGTTGGTACGCTCAGTTTGGAAAAGAAAGCACAAGGACGCCATTTGCCAGGAGACGGACCCTGAGACAGTACAGCCCCCACTGCCACCTTTGACGCATCTACTTCAACAATAAAAGGCTGGGAGACATTGGGTTGAATTAGAACAGGTGCCGAAGTAAATCTCTCTTTTAGAGAGGAAAATGCAATTTTAGCGGCGTCAGACCATTTAGAAAAATCAGTCCCCTTCCTAGTCATGTCAGTAAGGGGTTTGACGATCACTGAATAATTTTTAATGAACTTTCTATGGAAATTTGCGAAACCCAAAAACCGTTGTAGAGCTTTAAGGTTCTCAGGAAGATCCCAATCTAAAATTGCCTGGACCTTCCTAGGATCCATACGGAAACCTGAAGCAGATAATAGATATCCTAGGAACTGTATTTCCTGAAAGGCAAAGACACACTTTTCAATTTTCGCATATAATTTATTCGTTCGTAGGACCTGCAGTACCTGTCTGACATGTACTTCATGTGTTTTCAGATCAGCCGAATAAATTAAGATATCATCTGGGTATATCACCACAAACCTGCCGATAAGATGACTAAAAATATCATTAACGAAATGTTGGAAGACAGCAGGAGCATTGGTCAGACCGAAAGGCATGATTAAATTTTCATAATGCCCCTCAGGGGTGTTAAAAGCTGTCTTCCACTCATCCCCTTCCTTGATACGAATCAGATTGTAGGCCCCCCCTAAGATCAAGTTTGGAGAACCACTTAGCACCCGCAATCTGATTAAAAAGGTCAGGAATGAGAGGAAGAGGGTATGGGTCTCGGATGGTTATCCGGTTTAGCTTGCGGAAATCTAGGCAAGGACGCGGGCCCCCATCTTTCTTTTTAACAAAGAAAAACCCTGCAGCCACGGGTGAAGAAGAGGGTCTGATGTGTCCCTTAGCCAGACTCTCGGAGATATAATCTTTCATGGCTTGTCTCTCGGGACCCAAAAGATTATATAACCTGGTCTTGGGTAATTTTGCACCGGGAATCAGGTTAACCGGGCAATCATAAGGACGGTGAGGTGGTAACTTCTGACAACCCTTTTCAGAAAAAACGTCCTCAAATAAATGTAGGTAGGGTAGCTATGGAGGCGACTAAGCAATTGCTATTTAAGCAATTTTCTCTGCAATGCTCACTCCACTCCAATATCTCCCTGGCCTGCCAATCCACCACAGGATTGTGCGCTACCAACCAGGGAAGACCCAATACCACAGGAGAGGGAAGGCCCTCCAGAACGTAACATGAAAGACACTCATTATGGTGGTCCCCTATCTGAAGGTGTAAGTTATGGACAATGTGAGTGAGTTTTCTCTGAGACAGAGGAGCAGAATCTCTGCAGCGTACAAAGAGACAAACCCATAGTGCGGGCAAAATGGGCATCAATCAAATTTACCCCTGCTCCACTGTCTAAAAAGAAAGAAATAGTCTCCTTCTTAACACCAAAAACAATAACCGCTGGCAACACAAATTGAGGAAACGTATACCCCCCCGGCTGACATCCTCCGCACAGCCTGGGGTTAGTGGTTCCGACGGTCTTTTGTTTTTGAGAAAGGAAGGACAGACATTAATGAAATGACCCCTTTCCCCACAGAAAAAACAAGCCCCAAGCCTACGGCGAGCCTCAGGAGGATGGACCTGACGAGTAGTTCCTCCTAGCTGCATTGGCTCGTCTAGGTCAGTACAGACTAACTGCTGCTTGGGAGAGGTTACCAATTGCTCAGGAATTTTCAATCTCTCCCTAAGACGTCTATCTATTCTGATAGAGAGGGACATAAAAGCATTAAGGGAAAGGGGAGTCTCATACAGCGCAAGCGCATCCTTAACCCTTTCGGATAATCCAGAGCAGAACTGACTCCTGAGAGCCGGGTCGTTCCACTGAGTATCCGTAGCCCACCTACGGAACTCTGAGCAATATTCCTCTGCTGGCCGATCTCCCTGTAGGAGTCTCCGTAACTTCGACTCAGCCAGGGCGACTCGGTCAGGGTCATCATATATGAGACCCAAGGCCCCAAAAAATCCACTGACCGGAGAGCCTGGGAACCAGGGGGTAAAGAGAACGCCCAGGATTGCGGGTCCCCCTGAAGCAGGGAAATAACAATCCCCACCCGCTGTTCTTCATTACCAGAGGAGTAAGGGCGCAGCTTAAAATATAATTTACAGGCCTCACGGAACGTCACAAACTTGTCCCTTCCCCCAGAAAATCTGTCAGGAAGAACAACCTTGGGTTCTGCAACAACCTGGTTACCCATAGCAACCGCTGGGCTTGCGGTCTGCTGCATTTGCTACTGTTGCTGGAGGACCGACGCCTTCAATCCTGCCACCTCCAAAGACAGGCCTTGAAGTTGTTTTGCCAAAGCAGCAATAGGATCCATACTGGATTCTAAATAGAGAGAGAGAGAAAAAAAAAAAATATAATAATAATAATAATTATTTTATTTTTTATTTTTATTATTATATATTTTTTTCTCTTCCCAAAAAATAAGGGCCAGATATAATATCACGACCGGCGTGCCTATCACATACGTGACACAAAGGGAGGGAAAAGGGAAGGCTCTGTCCAAGGGAGAGGGAAAGGTGGTGACCCCTGACTCACCTTGCGGCTGGCACCTGACTGCCCTGACGTCCCTAGATGGGTTCCTCACCCGTACGCCGATCGCGTGCCTAAAGCCCTGGCTTTCCCTAAGATGAGCCCTAGATAGTGAATAGGGTGGTGGGAACACTAGTCCGCACCACTAACTCTAAAGGAAAACACCAAGGGGAGGACAGACAATACAGACAACATATAATCCCAGGTGGGCGACAACAGAAGACAACAAAAAGCCCAACAGGGATCTGGAGGGTAGCACTCTGGAACAACAACCAGGATTCCCAGCTCCAGTGGGTCAGTATAGAAGTCCAGGCAGGAAGCTCTATATCTGGCAACCAGAGAAGTGAGAGAGGAGAATATAAGGAGATTGGGAGTGACAGACAAGAAACAGCTGAGGAGGAGAAGCTACGGATCCCTGAGTGAGACAAAAAGGATAGTAAGGCAAACACAGAAAACTATCATTAAGAAACAGCGTGATCTTTAGACATAGAGCACGCAGCCATCCGCTGCGACTTCCTGACCCCGGGTATAACGGAGTCAGACGTGGCTCTTGACACCCTCGTGACAAAAACACTACAATTGCTTTTTTTCTTGCATTTTTGTCTGGGGTGTGTATCTCCTTTGAGGGTCTGGATTAGGGTCTGTTATTTAGGAGGCCTTAGGCCAGTGTAATAATTTTGGGGTATTTATTTATGTATTAATTTAGGACTGGGTTGGGGTCTGTATTATTTGTTTTGGGAGTCTTTATTTATTTAGAGAGTCTTGTCTGGGGTATATGATTATTTGGGGGGTTTGATCTATGGGTCTAAATTTATCATTGGATACATATCTTTCAGGGGTCTGTATTTTTGGGTCTAATCTGAGGAATGTATTTATGTTGGGTTCTGTCTTCATTTAAAAGGTCGGGTATTGGTTCTGTAGATGTTTTTGGGGTCTGTCTTTATTCTGGAATCTGTGTTTATATTGCATCCACAGTTATTCAGGAGTCTGTATGCTGAGGACTGTATTTTTTAGAGAGTCTGACCAGAAGTTTTTATTGTATTATTTATATTATTTAGATAGTCTGGTCTGGGATCTAGATTTGTTTAGAAGGTCTGAAGTTATTTAGTGATTTTGGTCTCAGGTCCAGATTTGTTTAGGAGTTCTCTATTTAAAAAGTCTGGTCTGAGGGTCCAAAATTGTTTAGGAGGTCTGTATTTGTTTAGAGATTATTATCTGGGGTCCAGATTTGTTTAGGAGGTCTGTATTTATTTCACTCTGGTCTGAGGTCCATAAGAGAGCCTTGTCTGGGGTCCAGAAATGTTAAAGAGGTCTGTGTTATTTAGAGAGACTGGTCTGGGGTCAATATCTATTTTGGATGACTGTATTATTTAGAGAGTCAGATCTGGGGTCCAGATTTGTTTAAGAGGTCTGTATTATTTAGGGAGTTTGGTCCGGGGTCCAGATCTATTTTGGATATCTGTATTAATTTAAGGACATGGTACTGATTTGTATTTTAGAGTTTTGTACTTTTTTGGGGATCAGTTGTTTCTGGGATTTGGTCTGGTGTCCTTATTAATATCAAGGTGTGATTGAGAATATACAGTATTCATATTTGAGATATGAAAGCAGTAGGTTGGTGGAGTTTTGGGGGCATGGCAATGTAATCGGCAAGCATATAGTAAAACATGTCGGGCGATATTTACCACACTTCGTCCTGGAATCTCAGAAACTGATGTCTCTACTCAAAAGTGGCCAACTATGTAATAGAATCCCTGCCTCAGAATATTTTGTCCTGGCTCCGTTACCTACAGTGTCTGACTTTTTTTTTTTTTTTTTTTTTTCCCCTGTACGGATTATCCGTGACCCATATATTGGAACTATGCCCGCTAAATATAATAGGAGATCTGGGGGTATGGGATCTCCGAGGGCTGGTGACGAGAATAGTTCACAAGCGAGATTGGACAAATATTTAAAATCGCCTCCACCTAAACTGAGGGGGGGGAAAAAAATACCTGAACCAGTGGAGACACAAATAGATCTGCCTGCACAGATTGAGCAGTCTGCACGATTTGACATGATTGAGAATAAATTAGTGGACATACTATCGGCAGTGCAGACTACTAACCAATCGGTTTTAGATGTTGCGAGCACAGTACAGACACTACAGACTGAGCTTACCCATATCAGAGAAGACATCAATAAAATCAGGGCCGGCGTTTCAATAGTTGAAACTGAACTATCCAAAGTCCAAATAGAACAGCGACAAATGTCAAAAAAAATAGATGAATTGGATAAGGAAAATAAACGGATTAATGCAAAATTGACTGATATGGAGGATAGAGCACGCCGAAATAATCTTAGAATATTGGGTCTCCCAGAGGGAGTAGAGGGAGGGAACCCCGCGGCATTTATGCAAAAATGGCTGATTGAAATGCTGGGACCCTGTGGAGATACTCCTGGATTTTGTGTAGAGAGAGCGCACAGAGTCCCCGCAAAAAAGGCTCCGCCGGGGAGCCCTCCCCGCCCCCTCTTGATTAGGATACTATCGACTAGTGATAGAGATTGGGTTCTTCGACGTAAGCGGGAATTGGCAGAGGTAACTCTGGACGGCCATATGATACGGATATACCCTGACTTTTCTAAAGACACTCAGAATAAGCGTAGGGAATATTATGACATAAAAAAAAGATTACGGGATGGAAACATCAAATACTCTATGTTATACCCGGCTAAGTTAAGAGTAGTATATAGAGATACTGTAATGTTTTTCTACTCGCCTGAAGAAACCCTGGAGTGGTTAGACACTGTTAGGGATTAGATGCTGAGTCTTGATCGATATGGCGGAGGCTGATCATGTGTAGGGGCTGGGGGGGAACAATTGGGGCGGCCCACGGATGGAGGGGCGAAATGTAAGAGGTTTACAACGATGCTCCGCATCAGTGAACCAGTAATGGGGATATGGGGGGGCGGGTGTCAATTGGGTGGGGTGGGTGGTAGGAGGGGGTGGATTCTGGTCTGGGTGCGGCTGCCTGCGGGGGGCGATGGACGCCTCATTCATAATTCATGACATGATCAATAACAGAGTTATGATATGGAATGTACGTGGGCTGGCGGATAGAACGAAACGGGTTGTGGTCTTTGATTTGATTAACCGTCACCTCCCTGCAATAGTCGCCCTATTGGAGACACATGCCACACCAAACATCCCAGAATATTTAATAAAGAGATGGGCGGGGCATCAGTTCCACTCTGGTTTTTCGCCATACTCCCGTGGGATCAGTGTGTATGTACATCAGAATATTGATTTTACTCCGCTTGATCAGTTGATCGATCGGGATGGGCGATTCATCTTCCTTTACGCCCAATGGAATGGTAGAAAATGTGTCCTGGCTTTTTTGTATATCCCGCCACCTTTTACAATGAGTGTTCTAAAGCAACTTGCCCTCTTTTTGTATAGTAGGGAGCGGTCTCCGGTATTAATATGTGGCGACTTTAACTGCGTATTGGATCCGGCGCTAGATAGATTTTCGTCTGCCCGAAAAAATACGCAGGAAAAGTATGCCTTATTTCGTGGATTCTGTGCGGAGATGGGACTAATAGATGTCTGGAGACGGCTCTATGGTAATAGACAGGTGTTCTCCTGTTTTAGCAGAGCGTATAGTGCTATGTCCAGGATTGATATTGCCTTGGCTAATGGTGAGATGCTTGAATCTATTTTAAAAATGACATATGAGATACATGGCATCTCTGACCATTCACCAATTGTACTAATGATGAAGACTGGACAACAAGTCGGTAGTAGGTCGTTTAGATTGAATGAACACTGGTTAACCATATTAAATGACTCTGTAGGGATTGATAAAGAACTTATACAATTTTGGCAGGAAAACATTGGCACAACACATGTTCACTACGTCTGGGATGCCATGAAGGCATTTATACGCGGGATATACTTTTCCCGAATAAAAAAGAAAAAAAAAGTTTTCTTTGAGGCACAAAGGAAGTTGGAGGTAAATATTGCATACCTGGAGGGCTGTATTCGCATACAAAATGATGCTAACACACGCACTAAGTTAAAATCTGCTAAAGATCAATACTCTATCTTTATGCGGGAGAAAGCTCAGAACCAACTGTTTTTTATGGGATATAAAGACTTTTGTGAGTGCGGCACTCCGGGTAGATTATTGACCTCCATCATTGCGAATCAAAGACCCTCCCAAAAGATCCAACAACTATTGACAGATGATGGGCATAGATTGGGAGGTGGAGTGGAGATGGAGGGAGAGTTTTTTAAATACTTTGATAATCTATATCGCTCTGGCGTGGCGGATACAGGACCTCAGATAGATGAATTCCTGAAACAAGTTAAGATCCCGGTACTGTCGGATTTGGACTCGGCCACCCTGGGCTCCCCGATCTCTTTGGAGGAGCTACAGGCGGCCCTACAAGAGACTCGGGGCTCCTCGGTGCCCGGGTCGGATGGGCTCCCGTTTGGCGTATATAAATGCCACGCGGGGGTACTTCTCCCCGGGTTACTACAAGTCCTGAATAAATCCAGTGAATGTGGAAAACTGCCCCCGTCCATGACTGAGGCAACAGTCACACTGATCCTAAAGAAGGGAAAAGACGGTAATAGGGTCGAGGACTATCGGCCTATATCACTGCTTAATGCGGACTATAAAATTATTGCCAAAGCTCTCTCTAATAGGTTGAAAAAAGTAATCGCACGGTTGGTCCATGTTGATCAGACTGGATTTATACCGGGGCGACAGATACAGACTAATATACGTCGGACCATTCTCAATATCCAGATTGGGGGGGGGGGGGACCACTCCATCCTGGCATTAGACGCCGCTAAGGCGTTTGATCGGGTGGAGTGGCCCTTCCTCTGGCGTGTTATGCATAGGATGAACTTGGGTCAGACATTTATTGGATGGGTCAAATTGCTATACAGTGGCGCCACCGCTAGAATCAAGGTTAATGGGGTACTCACCCCTGCCGTCTCCCTAAAACGGGGGACGCGTCAGGGGTGTCCACTTTCTCCGCTCCTCTTCTCGATCTTTATGGAACCATTTGCTTGCAGGATACGCGCAGAACCTGGCATTGTGGGCTTCGGGGGGAAGGGTACGGATGATAAGATCTGTCTGTATGCAGACGACGTGTTACTCTACCTGAATGACGGATGGAGAAATGTCCCCGATGTTATACGGATAACAGAGGAATTCGGTAGAGTCTCCGGCTATGCGATAAATTGGGCAAAGTCTGTGCTCTTCCCCATTAATCGGACGCCCCCCCCGAACGACCTACGGGTAAGAATCATTGCTCCAACTGATCATTTAGATTACCTCGGGATAAAAATTAGTAATACCATCAGGGACTATAATAAGTTAAACATTATCCCCTTAGTCGGGAAGATAAAAGAAAAAATAAGGATCTGGCAGAAACTCCCACTGTCGCAGATAAATAGGATTGCGTTGATTAAAATGATCTTATTGCCATGGATACTATATACGGTAAGCTCCTGCCCGGCTTGGATTGAGGACAGTGTTTTTAATTTGATTGATCGATTGATAAACGACCTGATATGGGGCAGGAAAAGGGTTCGCATTAAACTACAATACTTGCGAATGCCAGCTAGTAATGGAGGCCTAGGCTTGCCCCATTTTCAACTATATTATTTGTGTGCACAACTACAGTGGTGCGGTAACAACGGAGATGGAGCATTACTGCCCCATATTCTAGGGCAACGACACCAATCTACGTATAACATATTTAATATACTTGAAACTGGAATTCTCCAGCGCACAAATCAGTCTTGTCCCATTGGGGCTGCGCTGCAGAAAGTCTGGAATAAGATTAAGAAATTGACTCTGGCCCCGAAAATCCTGGACTTCTCCCCGATATGGGACAATCCCGCGTTAATGGAATTCTCGACACTTAATGCAAAGGAATATTGGACACAAAAAGGCATCACACTAGTTTCACATATATATGAAAGGGAAAATTAAACCAATAAGGGAACTGAATCAATCGACACCAAGAACTGCACTAGAGCACTATAGATACTCTCAACTATATCACGCACTAACATGTACGCTTAAAAAAATACCTATAAAAGACACCCCAGGGTTTTTAGTATTTTGTTATAACTTAGTCGGGAAAAAAATTAAGATTTCACTAATATATAAGAGATTTATTGAGGAATTAAGTACTACCACTAAATTTAAAAGTATAGATAAGTGGAATGCGGACATAGGGGAATGTAATCCCTCACAATGGCGGGAAATATATCAAAATATCAAGAAGGCCTCCTCCTCACGACAATATCAATTGTTACAATTTAAAATAATACACCGTTTATATGTCACTCCGAGCCTCTTATCCAAAATATATAGCAATAAGGGTTTAGAATTTAGCTGCTTGAAATGCTCCCTTGTAGCCGCCGGGATCGTACATATGCTGTGGGACTGTCCTGTGATTAGGACCTTTTGGGATAGTATATTTCAGATAATGACGGCACAAAACAGGATCAGCCCCCCTTTAACCATTCAAGTAGCTGTGCTTGGCTGTCTCCCCCTTGAATACAAAAAAAAAACCTCCAAAATTGAACAGGCTTACTGGCTGAGGGGCTTTCTATTGGCCAAGGCAATAATTCTGAGACAATGGGTGAAAGATAGACCCCCGACAATTAATGAATGGCAAACCTTAATGACAAGAATAACAAATTTCGAGAGCATGAAACGATGTGGGGTGCATTTTGCTACTGAAACGGGTATATAGAGAAAGTCGATATGGGGAGAGGTAACTCCCCGACTGGAACTGATGCCCCTTTAGCGCTAGCAGTGAGGTTATACCCCCACATTAATAAATATACTCGTTTCCCTCTCTTGAATAATAATGTTACCGAACACGGCCCACATTTTTCTCTTTCTTCTTCTTTCTCTTTTTTTATTCATTCGGATCGGATATTACATAACTCTGATAGATATCTCAGATGGGGGTAGAGGTGCTCCATCGCCCCGCGGGGCCGCCGCACCAGACCAGACTAGATGGGATTGGTGGGTAGGGGTTAACGGGGGGGGAGGGGGGGGGGGGGGAATGGGCCCTCCACTTTTCTATTGCTTCTTATCCTGGGGATACAGTTGATGAATCTCGACATGTGATTATGAAAGGATATTATCGTCAGGATAACCTCGGCTATAGATTTTTTTTTATATATGTATGTCACCAAAATATGTAATTAGACACACTGTTTTAAATGCATTGATATATGTATTGTTATATGTGCTTAAAATAAAAAAAAAAATAAATAAAAAAAAAATAAAAAATACAGTGTCTGACTGTTGTTTTATTAGGGTACCGTTTTTAATATATCTACTTAGGTGGGGTTTAAGTTTGGTCCATGCAGTCTCTGGTGGATGCCAATAAATGAAAACATTTATATATATATATATATATATATATATCTTATTATAGACAAGACGTGGCACTCTTATCTATCGTAGTGGTGGTGCTTGTTGTGCTGGCTTCCCAGCCAGAATTGTACAATGACAAGATAAAGATAAATATATATAGACAAACACTACTCCTTACCTTTAGCGTTTTATGGGTGTGGATACATCATATAGCTATATACCTTCATACAGCTCTATCCACTTTTCACTCACCTCCTCCACGGCAACTTGGTAAGTGTCTTTTGTCCTCATGGGGGCACCCGGTTCCATCTTTGATATCCTCATATTCATCTTTATATCTTCATATGTATTTGAATACCTTATTTTTCATTTTACTTTGGATGGATGTCGCCCTAGGTTGTTATGGCTGTTGTTGGTACATATTATGGGATCGCAGAGTGTATATTATAAACTTTAATGTCTATTCCATTAGCTCAAATTAAGTGTCCTAAATATTCAATTAACAGATACGGAGTCTTTCCGGATTACTGGAAGTTTTTGGTGATAATTTGTTAAAGATAATGAAGCATATATAGAGCAGGAGTGCTATATATAAATATTTTGTACCTACTTTGTGCACCTATACTTGAATGATTGTCCACACGATGTATGTAAGGTTCTTCTAGAATCAGACGACAATAGGTGACACGTACATATAATTTGTTTGATGTTGCCATGTATATCTGTACTTATGGAATATTTCTTCATTGTCACACAGTGTTTGATAAAGGTCTTTACGACTATAACGTCACAATTTGGTTGAAGTTGCCATGCAAAATAAATAATCAGAACAGAAGTTCTTTACAGAGTGTTGTTGTTTATCTTGTCATTATATATATATATATATATATAGAAAAATAAAATAAAAAAGCAGCACACATGAAACGCGGGTGCAAGTCCTTATGGGGGCCTGTGACCAATGTCCCAAATGCATACAAAAGAAAAAAGGCAGCACTCCAGATTAGAAAAGTGGATGGTTTATTCACCCATCAAAGGCTCCAATGAGAGAGCTGAAACGTTGCTGCTAGATGGGCGAATAAACCATCCACTTTTCTTCACTAATCTGGAGTGCTGCCTTTTTTCTTTTGTATATATAGGAGAAAGTAGGAGAACCACGTGGCCCAATTGACCCTTGTGTAGTGCCCACATTTACCTTGTGGGACACTACATACCCCGTTGCTTTAACGTTGACCGTCCTCGGCGCAACACAAGTGGCCCTGCCCAGCTGGAGACTGTCACCTGAAAGACAAAAATAATGCAAGGCAGGCACACACATCTACATATCAGGCAGCTCCACTGGAAAAAGGAACAAGTCCGTCGTTCTCTTCACTCAGGATAGTATAGGGAGCAGGGGGCGCTGACCTGGTGCAGCGTATCAAGGATACCAGGATAGTCCATAATAAAATACAATAGTCCATAATAAAACAGCATCTCAGAGGCCCACTTGAATTAGGGTAATCTCTGGGCACATCACTTTAAGTTAAATATTGCACACATAAAAGTAACAGCACATGAAGTCCACATCTCAGGGATATTTTTCCCTAGCAAGTCCTGGGATATAAAAGAATTACTGTAATGTCCCTTACTCAACCTGAAAAGAGTGCTAAAAAGGGTTAAAGTGCAAATAAAATTAAACAGGCACAACTTGGCTTAAGAATACTTGAAGCAGGCAGGGAGGTCCTGTAAACAGCATGGCACTTAAAGCACTTGGTATCTTCAGTGGCCGACCACCACCACTGAGCCATGGGTAACTGGCAGCAGTTCAAAAGGACAAAACAAAGGACTCCTGTCCTGAAAGGGTTAAATCCACTGTAATAAGGGTCCCTCAGCAAAAATCAAACATGACCTAGCAGGCCTACTCACAGGAATGTGTCATATCCACAAGGGTCAACACTGGTGGTACATCCTGGTGCTGCTGGCAGACTGGGCCTGACGCGCGGATCCATGTATGGCTGGGCCCACAAGATAGTGTTAGGCGGTAGTTGTAACATGAATGGACCTCTTACGGGTATAGGCCCCATAGGTCTGGTGGTGAATACTGCAGGAGGCCTTAAATCTTCAGGAGGCTTACTGGAACTGGGTGGCGCTGGTTGAAGGTGACGGCTCCTGGCATAACAGAGTCTCTCTGGTGCCGCGGCGGCAGGTTTGGCAGTAGGGGTCGCCCAGCTGGCAGGGACAGGGACCAGGACTATAGGCTCAGGGGCATCTGAGTCCTTGGGTAAATCCACTTTATTTAGCGGCGCAGCTACTGCTCGGGATACCACTGCATACTGGGCCTGGCAAAGTCCTTCCATGAGCCAAAGTAGGGCTCAGGCTGCGATCCTGGCGGCAGGCTGGTGGGTTTCTCTGGTTCCGGCATGTAGGCCGGTGGCACTTCTTCTCCTTTAATCCTGGCAGCATCCATAATCGAGACAATTGGTGCAATTAGCAAGTCAGAGCGATCCTCACTCTGAAGCACGCTCGATCCTTCTCCGGAGAACGACAGGGCGGCACACATTAGTTCAGTCAAGATCTCCCACTCCTCTGTGAGGCCGCCCCCCAGGTACTCGAGAATAGGGGAGGCGGAGACCATTTTAGCAGACTTGCAAATTTCCAGACAAGGCGGTGGCGCGGACATACAGTCTTTCCCACTCCTCTAGCAGAAGGCGCCAATTTTTCCTGCCAATTACAGCACAGCGATGGCGCAGAAAACAAATCCAGTCAGTTTTTTTTAGGCGGCCATCTTTAAATACTGGTCTGTCAATTCACTGACAGCAAACGGTGACTTAAATAAACGGCAAACAGTCTACAAAATAGAGTTTTCACACCGCGATTTTTACAGTTCTTTGGCCCAGCAATTTTAACCCCTTAGGGACACAGCCTTAATTCACCTTAAGGACCAGGCCATTTTTTGCAAATCTGACCAGTGTCACTTTAAGTGCTGATAACTTTAAAACGCTTTGACTTATCCAAACCATTCTGAGACAGTTTTTTCGTTACATATTGTACTTCATGACACTGGTAAAATGAAGTCAAAAAAAATATTTTTTTTGCACCAAAAATTACCTAATTTACCAAAAATTTGGAAAAATTGCAAATTTCAAAGTTTCTGTTTCTCTACTTCTGTAATACATAGTAATACCCCCAAAAATTGTGATGACTTTACATTCCCCATATGTCTACTTCATGTTTGAATTATTTTGGGAATGATATTTTATTTTTTGGGTATGTTACAAGGCTTTAGAAGCAAATCTTGAAATTTTTCAGAAATTTACAAAAACAAATTTTTTAGGGACCAGTTCAGGTCTGAAGTCACTTTGCGAGGCTTACATAATAGAAACCACCCAAAAATGACCCCATCTAAGAAACTACACCCCTCAAGGTATTCAAAACTGATTTTACATACGTCGTTAACCCTTTAGGTCTTGCACAAGAGTTATTGTTAAATGGGGATGAAATTTGAGAATTTCATTTTTTTGCCTAATTTTCCATTTTGACCCATTTTTCCACTAACAAAGCAAGGGTTAACAGCCAAACAAGACTGTAACTTTATTGCCCTGACTCTGCCGTTTACAGAAACACCCAATATGTGGCCGTAAACTACTGTACGGCCACACAGCGGGGCGTATAGTGAAAGGTGCGCCGTTTGGTTTTTGGAGGGCGAGATTTTTATGGACCGGCTTATTTACACCGTGTCCTGTTTCAACCCCCCTGATGCACCCCTGGAGTAGAAACTCCCTAAAAGTGACCCCATTTTGGAAACTACGGGATAAGGTGGCATTTTTTTGGGGACAATTTTTAGGGTAAATATGAGTTTTGGTTGCTCCATATTACATTTTTGTGAGGCAAGGTTACCAAAAATTTAAATTCTGAAATTACATCTCCATTTGCCATTAACTGTTGAGGAACACCTAAAGGGTTAATAAAGTTTGTATAATCAGTTTTGAATACCTTGAGGGGTGTAGTTTCTTAGATGGGATCGCTTTTAGGGAGTTTTTACTCTAGGGGGGCATCAGGGGGGCTTCAAAAGGGACATGGTGTCAATAAAAAAGGCCATCAAAATTGGCCTTCCAGAAACCATGTCGGTCCTTTCCTTTTGCGGCCTCCCTTTTACTGATACAGCAGTTTCCGAGCACAAATGTGGCGTTTCTGTAAGCTGCAGTATCAGGGTAATAAATTTTAACTTTTGTTTTGTTGTTAACCCTTGTTTTGTTACCGGAAAAAACGGATTGAAATGGAAAAGTGCCAAAAATAGTTTTTTTTTTTAACCGTGTTAATCTGGGGGGTTAGCTCATGGGGTAGTTTTATAGATGAGATTATTACCGACGCGGCGATACCTAATATGTATACTTTTAATAAATTATTTTAGTTTTTTTGGGTGTCTCAAGTCTGAGAACCATTTTTTTTTATCCGATGTCAGTGCTAAATTGGGATATAAATTTAGTACTCCATGGAAGTGTGATACTCCCTGAAGCAACCGTCAATGCAGAGGCCCGGATGATCGGGGCACGTGTCGCACTGAGTAGTGGTGTCCTTCCGTATCCCCTTCCTGCGAGACACTGTGCACTTTTTTGGGGTTCGTCCCTTCTTTCCAGTATAGGAGACCACACCTGGAAAGTGTTGGCCAAGGACGACCCGGGCGCGTACAGTTCCCGAGGTAGTCCGGCCTGCTCTTTCACGGTCCGAAAAGATCAGGGCCTTGAGGACTGCCTCATAGAACTGGAGGAATGTCCCTGTGCTGCCAGCGCTTCGGGATAGTACAAAAGAGTTGTACATGGCAACCTGTACCAAGTAGACCGCAACTTTTTTGTACCATGCCCGGGTTTTGCGCATGGCGTTATATGGCTTGAGGACTTGATCCGAGAGATCAACTCCTCCCATATGCCGATTGTAGTTGACGATACAATCGGGCTTGAGGACCGTTGCCACAGTACCTCGCACAGGGACAGGGGTGATGTCGTTACCATGAATTGTGGACAGCATAAGGACATCCCTCTTGTCCTTATACCTGACCAGCAACAGGTTTCCAGTGGTAAGGGCACGGGTATCAGCCCTGGGGATAGGTACCTGGAGGGGGTGGGCAGGGAGGCCACGTTGATTTTTCCGCACGGTCCCACAAGCGGACGTGGATCTGGAGGCAAGGGACTGGAACAAGGGGATACTGGTATAAAAGTTATCCACGTAAAGGTGGTAACCCTTATCCAGCAGTGGGTACATAAGGTCCCACACAAGTTTCCCAGTAACACCCAGAGTGGGGGGACATTCTGGGGGTTGAATCCGGGAATCTTGACCCTCATATACACAAAATTTGTAAGTGTACCCTGAGGTACTCTCACAAATTTTGTATAGCTTCACGCCATACCTCGCCCGCTTGGAGGGCACATACTGGCGGAAAATGAGTCTCCCCTTGAACGCAATGAGAGACTCATCAACCGCGACCTCCCTTCCAGGTACATAGGCCTCCATGAATTTGGCCCGAAAGTGATCGATGACCGGCCGTATCTTATACAGACAGTCATAGGCAGGATCACCTCGGGGGGGGGGGGGGGGGGAACATGCTGCATTATCGGAATAATGCAGACATTTCCGGATGGCCTCAAACCGGGAGCGTGTCATGGCCGTACTGTAAAGTGGGGTCTGGTATAGGACGTCCCCACTCCAGTACAGCCTGACACTGGGTTTCTTGACCAGGCCCATATGCAGCACAAGGCCCCAAGATGTCCTCATTTCGGCTGCACTGACTGGCGTCCAGCCACCGGGCCTGGCCAAAAAGGAGCCCGGGTGTTGAGCGACGAACTGTTGGGCATACAGGTTCATCTGCTCCACCATCAGATTTACCAGTGGGTCACTGAAAAAATGACAAAAAAAGTCATATTCAGTGTAGCCCACTGTGGGAATCTGGATTCCTGATTGGCCTACAAAATCAGGAATCACGGGCTCGTATCGCTCTGGGTTACACCAGACAAGTTCACCGGCAGGGTGCTCCGGTGGATTTAACTGGTGGGCCGGAAAACCAGTACGAGTCCCAGAGCTGCTCGTACTAGGCTGGGCCACAGGGTTCCAAACATGGCGGTCCCCTTGCTCCGCCGCCTTGGGGGCTCATCATCATCATCATCGCTAGATGATGAGGAGGATGCAGATGACAACAGAAATGTGGGGTCATCCTCGTCCTCACTGGGACTCTCGGATTCGGAGGCAAGCTGGGCGTATGCCTCCTCGGCCAAGAACGCCCGGGGGCCATAGGGGAGTGTGTGTCTGCGTGTATATGTGCGTGTGTGTAAATCTTTATTTGGTGTGCGTGTGTGTGGGGGCACGGGTGTTCACGAACTCACCCTAAAACTAACAAAAAAAATAATAATAACTAAAAAAAGGGCAAAAAATATGGAAAAAAAATTCAAAACCGCTGATCAACCGTCCGAAGTTGATCAACTTAGGGTGATGCAATAAAAGTTTACAAACTAATTTTCCCTTTTTTTTCCCTGCCTAACCCAAACTTTCCCTATGCTTTCCCTATGTACCTGATGGGGGTGCTGGGGCACAGATCGGGTCCTGGGGGCACAGATTGGGTGCTGCTGGCAGCGATGGACGACATATGCAGGCAGCTCCTCTCTCCTACGGCTCCGGAACACAAAAGGAGGAGGAGAGGAGCGCCTGCCTCTTTTGAATCTGCCGCCGGACCACCCACAGACCAATCAGAAGCTGGTTGGTGATTGGTGGGGTGAAAGCACACCACCATCACCATCCTGTTCCGGGTTATCGGGTCTTCAGAGACCCGAATAACCCGGAAACGCAGAAAACCGCAGGTCTGAATTGACCTTCGGTTTTCTCTGATCGCATACATGGGGGGGGGGGGTCACAGGATCCCCTGGCGCATTTGCCCCAAGTGCCTGCTCAATGATTTGAGCAGGCACGGGGTTCCGATCGCCGCCCGCCGCGCGGCGGTGATCGAAAATACATACCTGTACGCAATGAGTCCTTAAGAGGTTAAATAAAGGATGGGGTCTTTTCCACTTTATGGGCAATAACGGCACACAGTTTATATTCCAAAATGGCGCAGGAATGATCGGATCCTGTTCGTGACGCTAAAATATGCAATACGCCGCCCTGCAGGGTATTGCGATGGTGAGGTCACGGTTAATAGGCAAACAAGGGTTGCTCTTGGTTACTCACAGTTTATGGGAGACCCTGGGCAGGCATACAGCAGTGATGGAGAGACTGGCACAGGAGACCGCTGGGGCACTCTCGGTGTATAGGGACCAGGCCTGATGGTAGATGAGGTGCCCTGGATGTTGCACAGTGGCAAGATCCCTTTAAGATTCGTGATGCCAGTGCCTGTAACAGTGGCACACCGATGTGATGATAGGAATAATTGAGGAACACGTGGTTGTGGTGAACCAAAACTTCCTTTACTGGAAACAGTTAACTTTGTACAGTCTAGGTTCAGTTCCACACGGCAGTAGCAATAATAAGCAGGCTTTATACAAATGGCAGGCACAATGTTCTTTGCAAGATACTCAGAGGGTTAAAACACTTACAGAACAGGCTGCACTTTTCCTCAGAAATCCTGTGCACTATTCCTCAGAACTCCTGTCTGTCTTTATCCCAAGGCCCGTATGCCCTAATGCTGGTTTTATCCTTGGTAGAAAACTTCCTCAGGCATATATCCTTGCTTTAGGTAAAATCCTTCTGCCCTTCAGCCCTCAGGTTGGCTGGTTACTCTTCTGCTCTGCTCTGCACTTTGCTTTGTGGGAACTGCAGGTTTCTCAGGAGGTAAACTCTTCCCCTGGTGATCAGCTAGAAGCCTGGGCTGTCTAGCTGCATGTCAGAGCCTGCACCTCAGCTCCTCTCTGGCTAAAGTGACCTCTTGCTTCAGACTCTGCACACAGACTCCCCCTTCCCTGTCTGGGCCGAACTATATGTACTAGGTGTTCCCTAGCTCCCTCTAGTGTCTAGGAGGAGGAACTACACCCTAATAGGCCTGCTACACACATCACAGGGAAGAAATAAACATAACAACATATAAGAATACATTAAAATGGACTGTTAAATACACTGCCACTGTCCCTCAGGAGTAGGGGAACCACGTGGCCCAATTGACCCTTGTGTGGTGCCCACCTTTACCTAGTGGGACACTACATACTGACCTAGCAGCCTCCTTTCCCTGTGAGTGAACATCCTGCGCTCTTAAGTTATGGCATTCAACTGTATCTGTGTCCTGTATTCGCTGATACAATTGAGTGCAGGGGCGCCTGGAAACCGGATCTTGGAAATCTTCCCAGTGACCAGGAAAGGGAACTAAATGATGGCTCCTTCAGGAGTCCAGGGAAGTAGCCCCTGTACAGTTGCACAGGTCGCACACCCCTATGGCCGGCCCTGCTGAAGAAGGTGACATTTTGGAATGTTTTTAGCGTGCTACAGTGGCCAGAGGTGTTTCCTGATTAATCCAACAACCTTTTACTTTTCCCTTTCACATAATGTCGACTGAACCAGCAGAGAACAGCAGGTTCGGCTGACGCCCTAATGTGTGATTCGGAATTTCCTTTTTTTCTTCCTGAAGATAAGTTGTCACTAGAAGTGTGAGCTTTCTCCCCTTTACCCGACTCGTGTATGTGTATGGGGGAGTCGGAAGGACAGCTGTTGTAAGTATATGGCCATCCTAATGTGTTTGATGACAACCCAACAATCCCTTGAATGTATCCATGTCTCTTTCCTCATGATAAGCGGCACAAGATATTTGTGACAGCTTCTTAAAGGGAAGGGTCACGACGATTGACCTCAAATAAATGAGTAGATCTGCATAGAAGCAGTCCAGATCACTATTTTTAAAATTTCCCTACTACCTCCAGTTTCCCCACTGTCAGCACTGTACCCTGCCAACAAAATGGAGAGGACTCCTCTGCATTCACACAGGAGTCCCAACACTATATTTAGGTGCAACTCTAAAGTCTGACATAATTACATGAATTTTGATAGAAGAGGAGGGGTGAAGAAGGAAGGACTGAGAATGTGTCAGTGGCATAACTAGAAATGACTGGGCCCCACAGCAAATTTTTGAACGGGGCCTCCTCACAGATTTTTCTTTACAACCCCTCCTCCCACACAACCGACACTCCTGTATCTAGTCAAGATCATTCTCTCAGACCAGCTGCTCAGTCCGTTTCCTACACATATATACTGTATATAGTGTCATTGTATAAGAGTCCTGACAATATACGTTTTTAGTTCTCCTCCTGGGTGGGCGCTTTCTGAGTTTGGACCCCATAGCAGACGCTTTCCCTGCTGAGGGGTGAGAGCGGGCAGTTACCAGGGTGAGTTGTAGCTTCCAAAACTGCATCAGACCCCTGATTACGTGGCCTTACTATGAACAAGCCATTGGTGTCAATTAAAACCCTGCGTTAATCCGTGCTCCAAATCACACCCCATTTTTAATTGCGTGCACTCAGCCGGTATTTTTTGTAGGAAAATAAGGCAAAGTTGTCAACCCTAACAATCTGGCAAGTCAGCAATCCAATCCTAGGAGAACCAATCAGTGTTATTTAGCTGCATCTTTAAAAGGGTTGAACCTGGCTGTGCAAGATACAAGCTAAAGAATGGGCCCAAGGGCCACCAAAAATCTTTGACTTCATTGTCATACTGGGTGTGGAAATAATATCTCTGTTTCTGAAAAATGCTTCTCATGGGAGAAGGGAGGCAGCTGCCGGCAAACTGCTCTGGGACAAGTCATTTAAAAGTCGCTTAACTTGAAAAAAAAACTGGTATTTCCAGAAAATCAGAACTGTCATTTATGATAGTGGGTAGAACATATAGTTAGTGCTGCAGCAATAAATCGAAATATGAAGCTTCTAGGAAAAAAATAATAAAATAAGTATAATAAATCTGTAAGCAAGCATTTCTTAGTCCAGAACAGTCTGCCTATGATTGATAGCCCATTAGGTGTCGGACGGGTAATCCTGGACAACAAAGAAGAATTAGCACAGTTCCAAAAAGGTGTTAACACTTTTGCAAGCATGTTTTTATTGCTATAATAATTTGAGTTAAAAAAATCTCCTGTTTTGTGTCTATAGGGCTTGAAAACATACGTGTCTCCATGGTTACAGACTACAAATTGTGTGTAGTCTGATCCTACAGCTGTGTTTGATTCTCTTCTAGCTCTCTCCCCCTTATTGCTCCAATAAATAAACAAATAATAAATGAAACAATTTCAGAAATAGTTTGGGTCAAAAATCACCTACTCTTTTTGTATTTAGCTCTTATGCATACGTATGTGTTTCCATGGTTACAGATTACAAATACAGTGTAGTCTGATCCCACAGTCGTGTTTAGTTCACTTCTAACTGTCCCCTCTTTTTCATAACCCACTGGAAGGGAAAATTTGTTGATTTAGCTTCTGTATGGAAATATGAACTGACATGTAGTGGATTTACAGCAACCCCCCCTAAGCAAGCAGAGCTGAAGTATAAAGCATTGAAGAGGTACGGATCAGCACTCTGAGCTTAAAATAAGTCAAGAGAAGCCTTCCTGACTACTTTAGATTTCATATGGGGGATTCATCCCGCACAACCCTATGCAGGTGCAGATGAAAGCTGTAATGGCACCGGACGGGGTTAAAAGCAGAGTGTGCTTGGCGTGCATGCTGTAGCTGCGCTCCCTGGACTTTGTGTGGCTGTCATGGCCCATAACAGGTAGGAACTAGTGTTAGGGACCACTCATAGAGGCGACCTTGACGTGGTGAGTGGCTTATTACGCTTTGGCCAAAATGTACACCAATGCCTTATTCAACATCCAGCATAAAGGCAGGGCAGAGTGCTGGTTGCAGAGTGCGATTGCATTTGTGTTTTTGCGTTTGTATCTGTATTTCGCCATAGCAATCTGCACCTGCATAGGGTTGTGCGGGCTGAATCCCCCATATTTTTTCTTTGTAGTATATATTGGAGGCGTGGCGATCTCCAAGCAGTCATGCACACCTGACCAGTTAGTATGCCCTGGAGGCTGGTTTTAAAGTCAGTATAAAACTGATTCTGCTTATATAGCACCTACTAGTAGCCATTTGGCTCCAGGAGAAGTATATAGTGGGCTCAGCATGCATGTTGGTACTTGCATCCCTGGATCCGATGAAAGCTGTAATGGCACCGGACGGGGTTAAAAGCAGAGTGTGCTTGGCGTGCATGCTGTACCTGCGCTCCCTGGACTTTGTGTGGCCGTCATGGCCCATAACAGGTAGGAACTAGTGTTAGGGACCACTCATGGAGGCGACCTTGACGTGGTGAGTGGCTTATTACGCTTTGGCCAAAATGTACACCAATGCCTTATTCAACATCCAGCATAAAGGCAGGGCAGAGTGCTGGTTGCAGAGTGCGATTGCATTTGTGTTTTTACTTTAGATTTCATTAGACAATGCAGCTTAGCCGGAGGTAATGATCCTTGCTGTAACCTAATTATCAAAACTGCAATGTAAAGCATGGGGAGGGACAGAGTAGCACTGGACACTGGAAGTGGAGCTCAGGTTCCATTAGACTATAAAGCTAAGCTAGAATGACTGCAGTTATTTGTTTATTTTTTAAAATTCTTCTTTTATAGTAAAGTCATATAAACGCAATGTATAGTCTCATTTTTGAATGATACATCAAAGCATGAGAAAAACAAGATCAGTCGCAGCTGATCTAAAGTATAAGAGTATCACATAAATTACTGAATATGCGACTCACAACACTGAGTCATGATAACATATTATATAAACTTAAATTCGGAGAGGGAAGTGGGGGGGGGAGAGGGGGAGGGGTATTGGATTACATTATTGTGATGTTGGCCTATCTCGGAATCTCTGCCAGGGAGACCATATTTTGAGATATCTATTTCTGTTTTTGTTAGTCATGCTAGTGAGTTCTTCAAAGTGATAGATCTGGTTGACTTTCGCCACCCACTCTCCATGAGATGGTGGAGATTGGCTGAGCCAATGCAGAGGAATCAGAGCTTTGGCAGCTGCCAGTAGATGGGTAACTAAATTAGTTTTGGACGGCTTATACGTTGAGCTCGCTCTAGCTAAGACAACCTGGTCAATCTTCTGAGTAAAAGTAGTATTGCATATTAGTTGAATGGTTTTCTCTATCTGGTTCCAATATGGCACAATGAGAGGGAATTTGAACCATATGTGAGAGAAGGAGCCTACTTGTTCCCTGCATCTCCAGCAATTTTTGTCAGGCAAAAGTTTGTGGGTAAATAAAAACTCTGGAGTTATGTACCAGCGTGTTAGCAATTTATAATGACTTTCCTGCAACCATACACATGGGGAAAATCCATGGGACGAGCTTAGAATGGCTCGAACTTCATCGTCGGACAGTGATAGATAAAGGGGATAAGATTAAAGAGTAGAGCCTTCCCACCTTCCTCAGTAACGGGTCTGATGTGGAAAGGGCCGACTCAAATGGGGTTAATTGTCTCTTACAAGAGAAAGCATTCAGAAACCTCACAGTAACCCTTAGGAAATGTGCTACATGAAGTGGAGTGAGGTGCGCATATTTTAAAGTCTGTATTTTCTTGATAGAAGGTGCTATGTCTGAGTGGAATAGTTCCATTATCGGAATAGGGTCAAGGTTTTCCCATAGGTCTAGGTATGGGGAGTATAGCTTTGTAAGAACCATTGGAATTTGACTTGAGGGGAGTAGGGGAAAAGGGGTAGGAGCCATGACATCTCTCACGGATAGCCAGACAGAGCATGTGCCTCTTAATAGCAGATCAAAATCGGGACACTTTATGGTACTTGCATTTGGCATCCAGAGGGTTTTAGACAGTAGTGAACCCAGAGATTGTTGAGCTATAGCATCAATATCTAATTGCTTACTGGGTTTGAGTAATTCTATCCATCTGTTGAGGTGAACAGCTTTATAATAAGACAAGATGTCAGTCAGCCCTAACCCTCCATATTCTCGCTTCTTGACCAGTAAGGTATAAGGCAGCCTAGGTTTACACCCCTTCCACAGGAACCTGGAGAGAGTGGCTTTGACAGTGCTAAAGAAGGTTGTAGGTAAGTGCATAGGTATCATTGATAGGGTATACAGGATCTTTGTTACTATATATGTTTTAAGTAGGTTTTTGCGACCCATCCACGAGATAAAGGGAAAGTCATATTCTTGTAAAAGGTGTTTTAGTTTGGTTAGAAGGGGGAGAAAGTTGAGTTTGTAGAGGTCTGTTAACCTGCTAGGTAGTTGGATCCCTAGATATTTGAGTGATGTAGATGCCCAGGGGTAGGGAGCTACTTCTCTTATTGGAATGGAGACATTAAGTACCTCTGACTTGGTTACATTCACTTAGAAATTGGATAATCAACCAAAGTCTTCTAGTAAATGTGTGAGCAATGGGAGGTCCGTGGCCGGTTTAGAGAGTAGGAATAGTAGGTTGTCTGCAAAGGTGACACATTTTAATTGTGAAGAGCCTACCTTAAAACCTGCAAAGAAGGGGTTTTGACGGATACTCTGAATCAAGGTCTCCAGAACTAAAATAAACAAGACGGGGAAGAGTGGGCAACTTTGCCTCGTCCTGTTTGTGATTTTAAAAGGGGGGGGGGGGGGGGGATAGGGTTCCATTAATTTCAATATGGGCTGAAGGTTGTGGATAAAGGGTGAATATGGCCAAAATCAATTCAGGGGGAAAATGAAATTTGTGAACAGTGGCTGCCATAAAAGCCCAATTGACTCGGTCAAACGCTTTTTCAGCATCTATTCCTAGCAGAGCCAGAGGTTTACTGCGTTTGTGGGCAAGATGTATAACATCAAGTAGCTTACAAGAGTTGTCTCTTCCCTCTCTGTTTTTGATAAATACTGCTTGTTCTTTCCCAATAAGACGTGGAAGTAAAGAGCTAATAAGGGGTAGCCAACATTTTGGCCCAAATCTTCAGGTCTAAGTTTCAGAGAGAGATAGGAAGATAATTACTCCATGATTGTGGATATCTACCCATTTTATGGATTAGTGTAATATGTGCCTCCTGTGCTTGTGGGAAGAGGTTGCCCCCTGAAAGCAGATTTTTACAAAGAGAAACTAAGTGTGGTAATAACATGTCTTTGAATTTTCTGAAATAAAGAAGGGGAAGACCATCCAGGCCAGGACTTTTCCCAGGGGTAAAGCTATGAAGAACGGTTTGTACTTTTTGTGCGGTACGAGGGATATTAAAGCAGCTGCTTCTGTGGGCAATTGTGGGCAATTTTAGTGAATTCAGGAAGGATTTGAGATGTGAGGGCTGGGCGGAATCTGAGGGATAACAGTTCCTCTTGTCTACTCTGCAAGAATGAGTCTTTATTGAGTCGTTCCATGTACGCTATTTGGTCTAGGAGGCAGTCTATCTTTAGCTGTCTCTCCTTTTTTACTCTCGAGATCATTGCTACAAGAACCCCTCTTATATAAGCCTTGTGAGTCTCCCATAATAATGAAGGGGATGTTTGGCGGAAGAGTTTTCTTCAAAAAATAGTTGGAGTTGTTTTCTGACCTTTAAGTCTCAAGCTTCAGAGTCCAATAGAGACTTATTCATTCGCCATATCCACTCAACACGGGGAAGTTGTGAAAAGAGGCATGGCACTGAACATGGGGCATGATCTGAGATGGTGATTGTACCTATTTGGGCTGAGGAGAAGGGGGAGAGAGCAAAAGCTGAGACAAATATATAATCTAGACGTTGGAAGGAGTTATGAGGGATGGAATGGAAGATATAGTCTCTTGTGAATGGGTTGCTAAGCCTCCATATATCTCCCAGATGTACATCCCTGAGTTTGTCTTTGAGTTTGTTTAAGAGTTTGGCTGGGGTCTGGGACCTGGATGAACAAGAGTCCACATTCGGATCCAGAGTGACATTTGCGTCAGATCCTAGTGTTATTATTCCTTCTGCAAACAAAACTGTGTATCTAATGCCTTTAGTAACCATGGTATTTGGCCAGGTGCATATTAGTTGGCTAAGGTGTACATCTGTGAACCTAAATCTCCTTTGACCATCAGACCTCTCCCTCCTGTATCTTGATATACTTGTTTGAATACAAAGGGAACTGACTTGTGTATAGCTATTGATACTCCCTTAGGGGCTGATGTGGTGTTGCAGCTGTGGATCCATTGCGAGAAGGGTGAGCTAGGGAGTTTGGGGATGTGATTTGTCTTAAAATGGGTCTCCTGTAGGAAGAGGATGCTGGCTTTAATCTTACGTAGTAAGAGGAAAATGTGACTTCTCCTATTGGGGGAATTGAGGCATTTTACATTGAAGGTGGTAATGGTGTAATCCATTTGTGGAGGAAGGTGGGAAGGCGGGAGTGGTGTGAGTATGTGATGGCAGATGGAAGGTGGCGATAGGGAGTAATAAGGAAGAGATTTAAAGGAAACCTGTGATCACCTTTATGCTGACCTCACTGAGGACAGCATAAACTAGTAACAGAAATGCTGATTTCAGCGGTGTGTCACTCATGAGCTAAAAGTAAGTGGTTGCTGAGAACTGTCATCTTAATCATTGCAGCACAGGCCTTGAAAAGAGTCAAATCTACTTGAGAAGAGTCATGGTTATTCATAATCTCCTGCTCTCTCACCCATCTGCTGATGATTGGCAGTTCTCTCCTAGACAGAAAGGGAGAAAACTAGGTAAAAGCCAGTCAGTCATCATCAGGTGGGCATGGAGTTTATGAATGGAATTTATGAATAACCATGACTCTTCTCAGGTGGCCGTGACTCTTTGCCAGGCCCAGTCTGCAATGATTGTAATGTTGGTTCTCGGCAACCACTCACTTTTAACTTCTAAATGATAGACCGCTAAAATCAACTCACCTGTCTCTACTTTATGCTGCCGTTAGTATGGACAGCATAAAGTTGATGACAGGTTCCCTTTAAAAGTAAGAGGGGAGAAGAAGAGAAATTCGAGAGAAGCCCCCATACTTCAGATTACAGAAGCAAGGTTGGAATGTAAGGGTGGTAGAAGAGTGTGTGGGGAGGAAGTGTAAGCAAAGACAATAAACCGTCCTGACCATCAGTGTATCTACAGTTTTTGTTATAGAGTAGATATGGGAGGTGAGAATAAAAAAAAAGAAAACCTGTAAAGTCATCAATCTTATGAGACAGTGAATAGTATAACATAACTTGTAGAAGAAAGCTAAAATAGTAGGAACTAGTATCCGACAATCTGGTTAACACAGGACGGGTAGGTTCCCTGATGGGGTTCCTCATGAGGGCAATAAGCCTTTGGTCACCTATGGAAAAAGGGGTAACTTGTTGTTCACCGGATTGCGGGTACTTATCTTACGACATGAGCTAATTCACTGTCAGGTAGTGGCATCTAACCCAGCAGATATCTTTTCCAGTATGGGAAAAGAAAGAGAAAACCACTAACATAGTGAAAGAGAGCATAAAGTAAAAAATACATTTTCAAAAAAGCATTTTCAAATTGCTCTACATTCTAATATATAGTGCATCTACAGTGGAGAGCCTCAAAGATCTGCTAATAGGAATCTGCATATCTGAGAGTGCAGCCCGGTGGGCAACATAATGAAGCTAGACGCCACTCTTGGTGCAAAAAATGCAATTGAAGGTCTATATCCTAGATCAGGTTAGACCTTCAAAGAATATCTGTATTAAACATAAAAAGCACTATTCAGGTAGGATCTGGAGTGTCCTGTGAAGCTCTCTGACCCTGACATTGTCGCTTGCCCCTAGGCACAGACAGCCATGGTTCTGGCTTCGGTAATGGCGGCATGGCGGTGGCGGTATCCACTGGCAACCAGGAAGGGATCTCGAGTTGCTCCATATCTAGGAGCGACCATGCTTTGATAAAGTCCCCAGGTGTATGTATATGTATGCGTTTCCCATTATGTAGGATGGAGAGCCCGAATGGGTAGAGCCATGAATAAGCAATGTTCTTCTGACGCAGTTGTTTAAGTAGTGGACGGAGTATTCTCCATTTGGCCAGTATAAATGGAGCTATATCTTGATACAATGCAATCTCTGTTCCAGCATATGTCACTGGGGACTTCTCTCTAGAAGCTTTTTAGATTTTGGCTGTATCAACATAGGAGAGTAAGCAACATATCACATCCCTTGGAGGGTCAAAGGATGATGGTTTGGGTCTGAGAGACCTATGTACCCTTTCAATAACCACCTCCTGGGTGACAGTTTAACCTATTATTAATACCTCCAGGGCCACTTTCTGGAGAGAATCAGTTGACCAGGATTCAGGTAGTCCTTTAGTCCGTACATTACGCCTCCTGTTTCTATTTTCCTGGTCTTCTATTAAGGTCAGCGCCTTATTAATGTGGGCAAGATGTTCATTGGATCTGGCTTCCAGGGCTGAGGAGTGCGATATAATGGTGGAGCATAAGGTCTCAAGGCCATCTACCCTGGCGCCCTTGATCTCAATTTTTATTTCTGAAAGTTCCGAGAGAACTGGGTGTAAGGCTTGTGTAATGATAGTTTTAAAAAAGGCTTTAGATGTGGCTGCAAGGTCCGACTCACCCTGTTCATTTATGCCGCCGGTATGCTGGTCAGAGTCGTCCTCGCTATCTGGCGTTGCTGAGTCTCCAGGCACCATCTTGAGAGGCTTCTGCAGGGAGCTGGAGGATCACTGTTGCAGGTATTTATGGATGTCCGAGTGTTTTGCATGCTGAGGGACACTCGTGGTCTCAGAGCATCGGTCTTTGCCATATTTCACCATGTCTGGGCAATGCTCAAACCCACAACAAAAAAAACTGTCAGATCTAGTCACGCGCAGCAATTATGACAGATCTCCTCAGAACACCCTCAGGGCAGGGCATGACAGTACCCCCCTCCTCTACGGGTGACCTCCGGTCACCCAGAACCAACTTTATCCAGGTGTGCCCTGTGAAAGGCCTTCACAAGGAGGCTGGCATTAACATCTGTAGCTGGAACCCACATTATTTCCTCGGGACCGTATCCCCTCCAATGCACCAGGTACTGAAGGGAACCCCGATGAACACGTTGAGTTGAGAATTCTAGAGATCTGAAACTCCAGATTAACAGGTCCGGACCAGTCATACGTCTCTTGTTAGCCATCCGTTTATATCTTTCACCCATTTTTTTCAAATTAGCTTGAATCTTCCGCCAGATAGATGACAAAGAGGAAGAGAATCTCTCCTCTTCCGGTATCCCAGAAGATTCGGTCCCAGAAAAAGTACCGAACTTTGACTCCTGCCTATGGTTTTTCAAGGAAAACTCAGCTAAAAACAAGAACGAGGACCACTCATCCTGATTCTCAGCAATAAAACACCTCAAATAGGTCTCCAGGTTCTGGTTAGTGCGCTCAGTTTGACCATTCGACTGAGGATGAAAAGCTGAAGAGAAAGACAACTGAATACCCAGACGAGAACAAAATGCCCTCAAAAACCTGAAAACAAATTGTGTCCCCCTATCAGACACCACATCAGAGGGAATGCCATGTCATGTTACAATGTTATCAATAAAAACCCAAGCGAGAGTTTTTCGCATTGGGCAAACCTGATAATGGTACAAAGTGAGCTATCTTGCAGAACCAGTCCACTACCACCAAAAGCACAGTTTTCTTAGAGGAACTCATCAAATCAGTAATGGAGTCCATGGACAAATGCGTCCAAGGATGAGATGGGATGGACAAAGGAAGAAGAGATCCTGATGGCCGAGTGTGAGCCACCTTTGCGCGTGCACAGGTCTCACAAGCTGCTACATAACCCTCAACACCTTTACGCAACCCTGGTCACCAGAGTCTCCGGGAAAAAAGATCTACAGTGGATCTACTTCCAGGATGTCCCGCAAGGACAGCATCATGATGTTCCTTGAACACTTTGTATCTCAGTTCAGAAGGAACAAACAACTTGCCTGGAGGACAAGAATCAGGTGCCTCCTCTTGAGCCCCCAACACTTCCGTCTACAGCTCGGGGTAAAGAGCGGAAATCACCACCCCATCAGCCAAAATCGGAGCGGGATCCTCAGAATACCCCCCCCCCAGGAAAGCTATGTGACAACGCATCCGCTTTGACGTTTTTAATCCCAGGGCGATAGGTGACAACAAAATTGAACCTGGTAAAAAACAATCACCATCTAGCCTGCCTAGGATTTAAACGATTTGCATATTGCAGGTAAGCCAGATTCTTATGGTCAGTAAATACCGTATTCGGATAAGTAGCCCCTTCTATCCAATGTCGCCACTTTTCAAAGGCCAATTTGAAGGCCAACAACTCTCTAGTCCCAACATCATAATTTCTTTCGGCAGCCGAGAGTTTCTTGGAGAAAAAAGCACATGGGCGTTATTTGCTAGGAAAGAGACCCTGCGACAAGACTGCTCCGACTCCCACTTCTGACGCGTCAACCTCTACAATGAAGGGTTGAGACACATCAGGTTGCATCAGAATGGGTGCAGAAGCAAAACATTTCTTAACAGCAGAAAAAGCCTGTAATGCCTCATCTGACCAGACAGCGCCCTTCCTAGTCATATCTGTTAAAGGTTTGACAATGGTGGAATAATTCAGGATGAATTTTCTGTAGTAATTAGTAAATCCTAAAAACCGCATCAGGGCTTTCTGATCCTCCGGCCGGTCCCATTCCAGTACCGCACAGACCTTTTCGGGATCCATACGAAAACCGGAGGCAGAAAGCAAGTACCCCAAAAACGGCAGCTCCTGAACAGCAAACACACATTTTTCAAACTTAGCATACAATTTATTCTCCCGAAGGATCAATAACACTTGTCTCAAATGATCCTGATGAGTCTTCATATCGGGTAAGTAAATTAGTATGTCATCAAGGTAAATAACAATGAACTTCAACACCAAATGATGAAAAATGTCAATGATAAAGCGCTGAAAGACTGCTGGAGCATTAGTTAAACCAAACGGCATGACTAGGTTCTAGAAAATGACCTTCGGGGGTATTGAAGGCCGTTTTAAATTCATCTCCTTCCCTGATTCTGATCAGATTATAAGCTCCTCTTAAATCCAACTTAGAAAACACCTTAGCACCAACAATCTGTACAAATAGATCCAGAATCAAGGGAAGGGGATAAGGATCAAGGACAGTAATGAGATTCAGTTCCCGGAAATCTAGGCACGGTCTAAGGGATCCGTCCTTCTTCTTTAAGAAAAAGAAGCCCGAGGCCATAGGAGACTTAGATGGTATAATATGTCCCTTTGCCAAACTCTCGGCAATATACTCCCGCATAGCTATTCTTTCGGGTTGAGAAAGATTATATAATCGAGATTTTGGCAATTTTGCTGGACCAGACAATCATACTCTCGGTGAGAGGGCAAGAGAGTCAACACCTTAGTGGATACCCCCAAAATAGAGGCAGTAAGACAGTTGCTACTAATGTCCTTTTGGGACTAATTACACCACTTTCACTGCACCTGCCTACTTAACTAAGACTTAGCTTTTATTTCATATTATTAAATAATTATGGTGTAAATAACTAATATTAAAATTCTCAGTGATCACTGGCCATTTGTCTATCCCTTTAGATTACCCTGTCAGGACCGTCATCTGACTGGGTTTGACACACACTTTCACTAACAGGCTGCGTGCTTGCCTGTATTAGTTGTTTATTGAGTGCAATTCATTTTATTTTTCTGTAATGGCCTAATGAACATCTGCCATAAAATTCAGAGCCTCACGCTGCCCCCCGACATGTTTCGCCGTATCACGGCGTCTTCAGGGGTTAGGGCAGACTCTGCCCTAACCCCTGAAGACGCCGTGATACGGCGAAACATGTCGGGGGGCAGCGTGAGGCTCTGAATTTTATGGCAGATGTTCATTAGGCCATTACAGAAAAATAAAATGAATTGCACTCAATAAACAACTAATACAGGCAAGCGCGCAGCCTGTTAGTGAAAGTGTGTGTCAAACCCAGTCAGATGACGGTCCTGACAGGGTAATCTAAAGGGATAGACAAATGGCCAGTGATCACTGAGAATTTTAATATTAGTTATTTACACCATAATTATTTAATAATATGAAATAAAAGCTAAGTCTTAGTTAAGTAGGTAGGTGCAGTGAAAGTGGTGTAATTAGTCCCAAAAGGACATTAGTAGTAAAAAGTGTTGATTAACACATCATATCCCTGCTCTTAAAGGGGAAGTACAGTTATTGTAGTAAGACAGTTGTTCATAAAAAATTCACTCCAATTAATGATTGGTCTTGTTTGCCAATCAATGGTAGGGTTATGTTTTATCAACCATGGTAAACCCAGACCCATCGGAGCAGGCAAACCTTTCATAACAAAACAAGAAATGAACTCAACATGAGACTCACCCACCCTCAAATGAATATCCTGAACAATATGAGTTAGACATCTTTGCGAGAGGGGGGCGGAATCTATAGCAAACACTGGTATCTCTTTGCTTAATGCGCTAGTTTTAAAACCATGACTCTGAAGCAGGGCCAGCGCTTCCATAGAGGCAAGGGGGGCAATTGCCTCCGGGCCCCCGAGTCCTTAGGGGCCCCCCCGCGCCGGCCCGCAACTAACTTTAGGCAGGCAGGTAGGACAGTCAGTGTCACCCGGAGATGAGCGCTTCCATAGTGGAAGCGCTCATCTCCAGCCATCTGTATCGCCGTCCTCAAGACAGCGATACAGATGGCTGTGCAGCAGGGGAGGGAGAGGTGTGTCCCTTTCCCTTCCTCTGATAGGCTGCAGGCACTAGGCCGGCAGCCTATCAGAGGCCGGCGCAGGCGGTGCGATGACGTCATCGCGCCGCCTGAGCTCTGAGCCGTACACAGCGCGGGACACAGGTCGGAAGAGGCCTGCATCGCATCGCTGCCAAGGAGGTATGTATAAGTGTTTTTTTCTTTTTTTTTTCTTTTTTAATTTTTTGCTGTACAATACTGGTGGCTACTGGCAAATGATAGGGGGGCCCTATGGCTAGTGGCACATGATAGGGGGGCCCTATGGCTAGTGGCACATGATAGGGTAGCCCTATGGCTAGTGGCACATGATAGGGGGGCCCTATGGCTAGTGGCACATGATAGGGGGGGCCCTATGGCTAGTGGCACATGATAGGGGGGGGCGCCTATGGCTACTGGCACATGTTGATGGGGGGCCCTATGGCTACTGGCACATGATAGGGGGCCCTATGGCTACTGGCACATGATAGGGGGGCCCTATGACTACTGGCACATGATAGGGGGCCCTATGGCTACTGGCACATGATAGGGGGGCCGCCTATGGCTACTGGCACATGTTGAAGGGGGCTCAGGCTACTGGCACATGATTAAGGGGCATCTATAAGGGCACATTTTACTGGCACATTATTGGGGGACATCTATGGGGGCACTTCTTACTGGCACATTATTGGGGGCACTATAGGAGCATCTACTGAGGCGACAAAGAACGGTTATTTTATATGGGGACTCTGTATAGGAGCATTTTATACTGGGACACATTGTGGTGAGTACTATGGGGAAGGGGGGAGGGGACTACTACGGGGGCACTGAGAAGGGGTATTTTGTGCTTACAAATTATGGGGGACACTGAGGGCATCTACCGGCGCACTATATATCAGGCATTTTGTACTGGTACATTATGGGGGGCACTAGGGGGGAGAGGAGCACTATGGGGGCATTTACTGGGGTTACTATATACCTCTACACTGTGCCCCACAATATACAGTATACCTCTACACTGTGCCCCACAATATACAGTATACCTCTACACTGTGCCACACAATATACAGTATACCTCTACACTGTGCCCTGCAATATACAGTATACCTCTACACTGTGCCCCACAATATACAGTATGCCTCTACACTGTGCCACACAATATACAGTATACCTCTACACTGTGCCCCACAATATACAGCATACTACTACACTGTGCCCTGCAATATACAGTGTACCTCTACACTGTGCCCCACAATATACAGTATACCTCTACACTGTGCCACACAATATACAGTATACCTCTACACTGTGCCCCACAATATACAGTATACTGATACACTGAGCCCCAAAATATACAGTTTCTTCTGTAAAAGTCATCAAGTGTCATGGGGGGGGCCCCTTATTGTTTTTCGCCCCAGGGCCCCATTTCACCTAGAACCGGCCCTGCTCTGAAGAAATTGAAAATCAATAAGATTAACCCCTGCACCACTGTCAACAAATACCTTTAACTCAAAATTTCCAGAGTCTAGCGCCACCATGGCAGGCAGAAGGAATCGGGTACTGCAGGTAGGATATGAATATGCCTGCTCTGACTCCCCATTCACACTATCAAGAGTAAGGGAGCTTTTTTTTTCTTTGAAGGAATCCCCTATTTGTTTTTCATTACCACTTCAAGGTTTAATAAAGGGGCACACATTAACGAAATTACCTTATTTACCACAGAAGTAACACTGTCTATTCAGCCTCCTAAAATTCCTATTACCAGAGCAAGAAGTCACCTGACCCACTTGCATAGTCTCCGAGTCAGTCGCTCATCTTCTAAATTCAGCACAATACGACTCAGCATACATTCTCCCTGGCACAAGCTGCACAACTTAGATTCAGCCATAGAGACCCGGTCTGGGTCATAGTTTTACCACAGCTGGAGTGCCGGATGTTAGCCATCACAGCCCTATACTAATAAAGGGGTTGTCCGGGTTCAGAGCTGAACCCGGACATACCCTTATTTTCACCCCGGCAGCCCCCCTGAGCCTAGCATCGGAGCATCTCATGCTCCGATGCGCTCCAGTGCCCTGCGCTAGATCGCGCAGGGCACGGGCTCTTGTGTTTTCAATAACACACTGCCGGGCGGTAACTTCCGCCCAGCAGTGTGTTTGGTGACGTCACCGGCTCTGAGGGGCGGGCTTTAGCTCTGCCCTAGCCGTTTTACTGGCTAGGGCAGAGCCAAATCCCGCCCATCAGTGCCGGTGACGTCACCAGGGTTCCTGTCAGCCCCATAGAGAGCCCCGGTACGTCACCGGAACTCAGAAAAATGCCTTTGCCCTGTGCAATTTAGCGCAGGGCAAAGGAGAGCATCGGAGCATGAACTGCTCCGATGCTCATGTCAGGGGGGCTGCCTGGGTGAAAATGGAGGGCTGTCCAGGTTCAGCTCTGAACCTGGACAACCCCTTTAAGGTGCAGCGATAGACAAACACAAGGCACAAGAATAGTTGTACATTAATGGGTCAGAACCAGGCGGACAATGCAGTACAAAAACAGGAGACAGAGAGAAGTCAAAAGACAAGCTGAGGTCAGAACCAGACGGGATTCAAGGTACAAATCACGTGAGACAGAGAGTGGTCAAAAGACAAGCCGAGCTTAGAGGAAGGAGCCGTCCATTAAGCACAGGGACAAGGAACACAGCTAGTGAGTCAGAGACGATCACTAGCACTTAAATAAGACCAGGAAGGTCTTTAAATAGAGTCTCAGGATCAGAACCTAATAGGTCATGACTCTGCGCTCCATTAGTCAAAACACTAGCACATAGAATAGATCAGCTGAGCAATCATCCCACCGCGAATCTAATGTCCCTCAGCACAAGCCCGCTGTAGGGAGAAACAGAGCATTGCATCCTGTTCATAAGAATTCTGTCATCCGCGTCATCAGGGGGCGTGGCTTAGCAGCATGTCTCTCCCGGCACAGCCGTGCCGAAGCCGGAGATCGGACAGGTAAGTTTGTGACATTCAGCAGTTTGTGCTCCAGAGCTGCACTTCCCACTTACACACTTCACTGCTCTCCTCCTCAACCTACATCAATTGGATCAGTCATGTGACCTGGATCGCGTTCCGGGGACTTTTATTTAATTTCAGTTACATTTTCCCAGCTCAAAGTCACATGACCAGCTTGTGGTCCTGATTCCCTTCTCTCGGAAGACTTCTGCTATACATTGTGATATTGCGTTGCGTGACTCATACAGGTGCGCCTGTTGCACCCCTCCATCCTCAATATCGTTCATCTGTGACCGCTCACCGGCCGCTCCTTTCTTTAATCTTTAAAAATTTCATCAGTCTTGTCATTTTTTAAGCTTTTCCTCAGTTTTGTGATTGTAATGGATTAGCCGCGTAGCGGAGGCGTGTGATTGGTTAATCTGCTGGATGGCAAAAATGTTGTCTAACAACACGTATCGATACAGTCATTAATCCTTACATAGACATAGACTTTTATACATGGTCAAGCAGACATTATCACGCAGTATAGGCTTAGATACATAGTTCAGTGGGCAGGTTTAGATACAGCAGCTCAGTATCAAGGTATTGCACAATGATAGGCTTATTTGCAGACATTATTATTCACGACAGGCTTAGATACATCAGCTCAGCAGACTGTATTGTACATGTTACAGTTAGATGGCGTTGCTCAGCAGCAGTTTTAAACATGGTTGGCTTAGATGCAGATTGGCTTAGATACAGTTGCAGACAGTATCGCCCACGATAGCTTAGACAGATGGCTCAGCACACAGTAGCAAACATGAGCAGACAGTATTGCATATGATGGGCTTAAATACTATACATTGTTCAGCATAGGTTTAGATACACCGATTGAACAGCACAGTATCACACATGATAGGGTAAGATATGACAACTAAGCAGACATTATAATACTATACTCTTAGATGCAGTCAGGTCCATAAATATTGGGACATCGACGCAATTCTAACATTTTTGGCTCTAGACACCACCACAATGGATTTAAAATGAAGCGAACAAGATGTGCTTTACCTGCAGACTGTCAGCTTTAATTTGAGGTATTTACATCCAAATCAGGTGAACGGTGCAGGAATTACAGCAGTTTGCATATGTGCCTCCCACTTGTTAAGGAACCAAAAGTAATGGGACAGAATAATAATCATAAATCAAACTATCACTTTTTAATACTTGGTTACAAATCCTTTGCAGTCAATTACAGCCTGAAGTCTGGAACGCATAGACATCACCAGACGCTGGGTTCCATCCCTGGTGATGCTCTGCTAGGCCTCTACTGCAACTGTCTTCAGTTCCTGCTTGTTCTTGGGGCATTTTCCCTTCAGTTTTGTCTTCAGCAAGTGAAATGCAGCTCAATCGGATTCAGGTCAGGTGATTGACTTGGCCATTGCATAACATTCCACTTCTTTCCCTTAAAAAACTCTTTGGTTGCTTTTGCAGTATGCTTTGGGTCATTGTCCATCTGCACTGTGAAACGCCATCCAATGAGTTCTGAAGCATTTGGCTGAATATGAGCAGATAATATTGCCCGAAACACTTCAGAATTCATCCTGCTGCTTTTGTCAGCAGTCACATCATCAATAAATACAAGAGAACCAATTCCATTGGCAGCCATACATGCCCACTCCATGACACTACCACCACCATGCTTCACTGATGAGGTGGTATGCTTAGGATCATGAGCAGTTCCTTTCCTTCTCCATACTCTTCTCTTCCCATCACTCTGGTACAAGTTGATCTTGGTCTCATCTGTCCTTAGGATGTTGTTCCAGAACTGTGAAGGCTTTTTTAGATGTTGTTTGGCAAACTCTAATCTGGCCTTCCTGTTTTTGAGGTTCACCAATGGTTTACATTTTGTGGTGAACCCTCTGTATTCACTCTGGTGAAGTCTTCTCTTGATTGTTGACTTTGACACACATACACCTACCTCCTGGAGAGTGTTCTTGATCTGGCCAACTGTTGTGAAGGGTGTTTTCTTCACCAGAGAAAGAATTCTTCGATCATCCACCACAGTTGTTTTCCATGGTCTTCCTGGTCTTTTGGTGTTGCCGAGCTCACCGGTGCATTCCTTCTTTTTAAGTATGTTCCAAAAAGTTGTTTTGGCCACGCCTAATGTTTTTGCTATCTCTCTGATGGGTTTGTTGTGTTTTTTCAGCCTAATGATGGCTTGCTTCACTGATAGTGACAGCTCTTTGTATCTCATCTTGAAAGTTGACAGCAACAGATTCTAAATGCAAATAGCACACTAGAAATGACCTCTGGACCTTTTATCTGCTCATTGTAATTGGGATAATGAGGGAATAACACACACCTGGCCATGGAACAGCTGAGAAGCCAATTGTCCCATTACTTTTGGTCCCTTAACAAGTGGGAGGCACATATGCAAACTGTTGTAATTCCTACACCGTTCACCTGATTTGGATGTAAATACCCTCAAATTAAAGCTGACAGTCTGCAGGTAAAGCACATCTTGTTTGTTTAATTTCAAATCCATTGTGGTGGTGTATAGAGCCAAAAATGTTACAATTCGGTCCATGTCCCAATATATATGGACCTGACTGTATATTAAATCAGCAAATAGTATTATGTAGGATTACATTCATCAGCTCTGCAGACAGTATCACACATTATAAGTAGAGATAAGCGAATCACAAAAAAAAAAAAAAAAAAATCATTGTGCTGAAAAAACGATTTACAAGTTCAGGGGAAGATTATTCAAGGTGTAGGGAAAGGATAGGGAGGAATCATTCCACAGCATTTATGTTGAACAGGGTTCAGTAGGGGAGGTTACAGCCTGGGTAATAGGAACAATCCTATTACACCTTGCTGCACTGACTGGGGACCCAAATTGCCATCATACAGCTCTGTAATTCCAGCAAACCATTCTTGTTATTGGGGTGCAAGTGGGGTACAGCAGTGTATACGGGGTGCAGGGTCCATGTATACAGGTATATAAGGTACAGCAGTGTATACGGGGTGCAGAGTCCATGTATACAGGTATATGGGGTACAACTTGTGCCCCATAAAACTGTATACACTGACACTGCACCCTGTTTATACAGAATACACTGACCCTGCTCCCCGTATACACAGTGCTGTACCCCATATAACTGTATACACTGACACTGCACCCTGTTTACACTGTGTATGCAGGGTGCAGGGTGAGTGTATACAGATGTTGTACAGCATAGCCTACATGGCCAGAATACTGTCCGCTCCTAGTCTCCGTCCCCCTCCTGCCCCACATTTAACTCCCAGCAGCCCCTGCCTCAGCCTTTACCTGCTGCTCTTCTGTGCAGTTGCAGTTGTTTTAATCCCATGGATCTCCTGGAAATAAGACACCTCAGGATGGGAGCAATCCTGAACATATAACAAGTGGGAAGGAGCGGTCTATGACTTCTTACGATTTCAGAAGCAGCGGGGTTACCCGTGTAGTTATTGGACCTGCCGGGACTTACCACTTGGTCCTACCTGTGCACTAAGAGTAGGCGATTAGTTTTAAGCGTCCGCATGAAGGCAGTCCGTATAAAGGAAGAAGAGAACATGAGCTGTCAAATAAGGCATACAAGAGTAATTTGCTACATTTTTGGTTAAGTGCAATGGTGTGTACAATTGTCACAAATTGCAAAGAAAAAGTAGGTCAGCCAGCACATCCCAAAGCGCAGGGGCACGTTGCTATGGCTGAGAACAACACTGTAAAACAAAACATGGAATGCAACAGCTCTCTGCAAACCAAATAAAGTACAAAATTGCATAATAATTGCTAGTGCTATACTAATAAGTTAGAGATGCTTGGCAAATCATTTTGTACAAAATTATTTGAGCCCGTCTGCTACATGTCAAGGTGATCTCTGTAAGACGGGTTCCTAACACTAAATTCTACCAGTTATGTGCCATGACGGCTACCATATAATTCAGCGAGTGTAGGTTCCACATGCATGCTGGGCCTGCTTTAATGTTTTGTTTTACAGTCTTGTTCTCAGCCATAGCAACGTGCCCCTGCGCTTTGGGATGTGCTGACTGACCCCCTTTTTCTTTGCAGTTTGTACTGGAGGTGTGGCTGCCTCTCCAGCCGTGCACTCCTGACCAGCCTGCCTGCCCCATAGGCTGATTTTAATTAGTGTAAATATAAAGCTTAGCCTGCTCTCCCTCACTCACTGGAAGCCTTTTGGCACCAGGAGAGAGATAGTTTGTGGACTCTCAGTGCAGTCTTTGGTTGCCATTTGGCACCAGGAGTGGTGTGGAGTGGGCCCGGCATGCATGTTGGCACCTGCATTCCTTGGATATAATGGAGGCCATTTTGGCACCAGAAATGACAAAACTCCCTGAATTATATGGTAGCCGTCATGGCACATAACAGGTAGAATTTAATGTTAGGGACCAGTCTTACAGAGATCGCCTTGACGTGCGGCAGACGGGCTCAAATAATTTAGTACAAAGTGATTTGCCAAGCATCTCTAATTTATTAGTATAGCACTTGCAATTATTATGCAATTTTGTACTTTATTTGGTTTGCAGAGAGCTGTTGCATTGCATTTTATATATTACATAATTGTCATAAATAGTGCATAAAGGTCACATTACGGCACCTAGAAAAGAATGCACACAATGGGCATGTTATACTTAAATATTGCATAACTTGTAAACTGGTACAACTAGTGCAAAAATATCACATAGTATGAAAATCACAAAGAGCTCAGGTATCACGTTTTGAGTCTTTTCTTTGGGTGCAAGCTTTTATGTTGCGGTAAACATTTTTAGTAAAAGTAGTGCAATTTTATTAATGCAAGAGTAGGCTCAAAAAAAACTTGAGTCCTTTGACCTGAAGTGCTTGAAGTAGTAGAATCCTCTGGAAACTTTAAAAGTCAATTGTAATCCACAGGGATAAAAGAGTTAATTGTAATCCAAGGAGGTATAAAATATTATAAAAGCAGCATATTTAGAACCGTAGTCCCACAAGGCTATCAAGTAACCTGAGAAAGGGGATGAAACATCCATGTCCTCCTCGCTGCTTGAGCTACTAAAGCGCATCAGGGGGCGCTCTTGCCTCTGGTAGCTCATTGTCGCAGCAGTAGTTGTACGCCACTGATCTCTGGTGGTGGTTGTAGGTGTTGGCTGTGCAGACAGCCTGGAGAATGCAGCTGTGACATGCTGCAAGCCAGAATCCCTAGCCAGTGCAGAGGGGTTCAAAACCTCCGGCTGAAGGGGCTCTAATAGACACACAGAAGGTGCCTGAGGCTGCTTCCAGGGCAGTACATAGGGTTGCACCCTAGGGTTGAAGGTTAACACTGAATTGTTTATCTGGCCCACCCGCAGTGTTGGTGGTACAGCCAGGTCAGGGATAAGAGGTGCAGGTTCTGGTTGGGGCTGCTCTCTGAATCTCAACCTGCCATCTGGGGTCTCTTGTAGGGACCTGACCTTCCCTGCAGAGCCTGGGTCTTCCTGCCAGGTCTCTGGGGTGACTGCAGGGGTTAATGGTTTAGCCAACAGGGTCACACCGGCAGCGAAGGGTCCTTGAACAGAAAGCATAGGGGTGTACTCCACCTGGTCCCCTGCGTACAAGTTATGATGGGCCTGCGGCAGATAATGTCGCCTAACTGAGCGGCGGCCCACAAAGATTTCAGACCCGGAGTGGCTGTCCTGGAGAAATCCCACTCCTCTCTCCACTGAAAACCAGAGCACAGTCCCAGTGCGCCTGGTGAGTTTGGGTTCTCCTGGCTGGGGGTCATCTACCACCTGATTGACCCATTTCTCTATGGCGGACTTGTATTCCCACACCGTCTGGGCATAAGCGGTGATCTCCCAAGGGACTTCGGGGTTAAGGCATCCCAGTTTTGTAGTGGTGGAACTGGGCGGCGGAGTGGAAACACCAGCCGCCTCCGCCGCACCAGTAGGTGTCCATAGCGTAGCAGGCCTAGGCCTGTTGGAAGGATCGGGACCCTCAGAGAGCGGTGCAGGGGCAGGTACGGACCGGGCCTGGGCCTCAGGGAGCGCGGCTGCCCCTACCTGATGTCGCAAGGTCCAATCGCATTCTGCGGTGCAGGCTGGTCCATAGCCTGGGCAGCTGTGTCGGCGGCGTCCTCCACGGGAGCAGGTTCAGCGTTGGCAGCGATCTTGCGTGACGTTTTGTCTTCAGCGCTGACAACAGTAGAAGCGGAGGGATCCACAGCCTCCGAGGACTTTACTAGAGTCACGTTTTCTTCCGCGGGAGCTGGAACGGTAACAGCGGCCTTCTCAGGTAAGTTAGCGGCGGCTGTCTCGTCTTTGCTCGCAGCAGGTGCTGGCTCTGAGGACACTTTAAATGCACAGGGGCCAACTCTCCTCACGAGCTGGGAAACCCGAATCTCAGGCACAGTGGGGTCGTAGACAAGTTCTTCCTGTATCGCCATCTGGTCCCATTTTAGTAGAGGGAGCGCCATCTTCCTTGCTTCCTCTGTCATAAAGAGTGCAGGAGGTAAGGGTGGAGCCCAGGGGGAGGAGTCTGCACTCCCTTGGCTCACATTGCAAAGTTCTTGGTGGGCAGGCTTTAGATTTCACGCTTCTAGAGGGGCGTATTCGGCATCTTTGTGCTCTTGAGAGGGCGTTCCTGTGCTTTCCCGCTTCTGGGCATGAAGAAGCAGCGCCATTTTGCGAATATGGCGAATTAACTCTTTGAGTGCTGGAGCACACAATTAGCGCTTTCTGGCAAAGCAACAAAGCAATAAAGTCAATTTTCAGGGTTTTTGTACAATTCTCAGAACTTGCAGTACTGTGAAACGTGCAATTTGATCCGGTTCTGTACACAATTAGATCCGGTTCTGTCGGCACACAACTCAGTTCTGTTGACACACAGCTCGATCCTGTTGGCACACAGCTCGATCATGTTGGCACACAGCTCGATCCTGTTCCAGGGACGTCACTAAAATGCAATGAGCAGGACCGTGGTACGGTTACACGGACGCCAAAATATGCAATGGATTCGGATATTGGTATAATAGTCTGTGTTTTTTGTTTGTGATGCCAATTGCAGAGTGTGCAGGGTACAGTCTCAGGGCCCTTTAAGGTGTTGCAACTCACATACCAGATGAGAAATGCCAGAGTGGTATAATGTCTGTGTATAGTAGTAGGTACAGTGTCAACGATGTCTCCTACCTTGGTACGGCTGGACTCCTGGATCCTGGCTCACTTGCAATAAAATGAGTGTTGCTAGTAGGAGTAATTGAGGAACTTGGTAGCAATGAATGAGATCCAGACTTTGGATATAATTCAACTTGTCTTTACTGGAGGCAGAATTAATCAATATGAGATACAGCAATAGTCTTGGGTCCCAGTAGATATTGGGAATGTATGGCAGGGATCACTATCTCTTCTGCTTCTATCATATACCTGGAGAATATGTCAGGAATCAGTCTTCTGCTCTGTCTATCTTCTGCTGTGTATGGGACTGACTAGCTGAGGAGGAATTTGGCTTCTCCTGGTCTCTGGATAGTTACTCACAGTTAGCTCACAGGGAATGGCTCTTCCTGGAGGACTGGAGGTGGCTGCTTGCTTGTCAACCAGCTGAGGCTGAAGGCTCAGACTGGGGATGAAGATCTTTGGTCTCAGCCGAGACTTGATCCTGGGTTGGGATCCCTAGAACTGGGAGCTCCTACCAGCACAGCCTTCCCCTAGCCGGGGTGGCTGTCACACACACTTGAACTTCCTTTCCTCCCCATGAGGCAGGACATGGGCCAGCCCACTTCTGCTCATAGAGGGGGAGCTAAACTGGAATGTACTATTCCAGTCTAGATATGCTAAAATGACACTAAGGCCTTGCTAAACATTGCTGCCACCTGCTGGTGTACATGTAAATTACAGCAAATACATTTAACAAGCTTAGAAAATGCACATTTGTGAGGAATATCAAATAAAATCACATTAGATGACAAGGCACATGTTACCAACAAATAGTAGTGGGGAAAAAGAGTTTAGTAACATAACTCTGGGATCTTACATTCCCCCTTACTTCGAGTTAAGCCACCCTCGGCTTATGCTTAGGAGGGAGAGGAATCAGCTCTGGGGTACCCAATAAAGTACAAAGTGCTGCGTGTATTACATATAATGACATACAAAGACAAACATGAAAGGGCTATCCCCAGGTTCCTGCCCGCTAGAGTAAGGTGTCCAACACACAGTTTCCTTCTCTTGGTATAACCAGTGAACCTAATACTGCACTAAGCAAACATTACTGACTGACTTTGAAGTGTTCTGTCCTTAACACCAAAGAAAGCATGGGGGGGACTTTACTCTGTAGTCCCGCCATTGTGTAATGAAATGCCCGCAAATTAAAGGGTGGCTTTATCCTGTATTCCCTTTCCTGCACCAAAGCCTGAGAAATTTGGCTTATAGCATGATTACTATGGTGACTAAGGGGTAGCTAAAATATGGCTCTAAGGCTTGAGGTACCATACCTGGGGCAAAAGGCTCAGAAGGGGAGGTATTTACCGTTTCCATGCTCTTCTGGCAATCTCACAGGAGGAGGGTATTATAATCCCATGGATCTCCTGGAAATAAGACACCTCAGGATGGGAGCAATCCTGAACATATAACAAGCGGGAAGGAGCGGTCTATGAATTCTTACGATTCCCGAAGCAGCGGGGTTACCCGTGTAGTTACTGGACCTGCCGGGACTTACCACTTGGTCCTACCTGTGCACTAAGAGTAGGCCATTAGTTTTAAGCGTCCGCATAAAGGCAGTCCGTATAAAGGAAGGAGAGAACATGAGCTGTCAAATAAGTCATACAAGAGTAAGTTGCTTCATTTTTTGTTAAGTGCAACGGTAAGTGCAATTGTCACAAATTGAAAAGAAAAAGGGGGTCAGTCAGCACATCCCAAAGTGCAGGGGCACGTTGCTATGGCTGAGAACAACACTGTAAAACAAAACATGCAAATAGTAGCGGGGAAAAAGAGTTTAGTAACATAACTCTGGGATGTTACAGATGCTCCATAGACAGTATCCATTTTTTGGGGGGTTATTGTTCTGACAGATCAGAGGAAAGGAAAAATAATCAGTGACTTCAACACAAACTTACTACTGACACCCTCTCAGGGGTTACCCCCTGTCATTCTTGCTGCGGTAGGGACGCCGCAGGTAGTAACCCCCTCCGCCCCTCCCTCTGTCATACTTGGTGAGCGGCGATCGGCCCGTACTGACCGCCCTCCTGTACGATTAGGGCATAGTCTGGCCTCCTTCCCGGGTCCCGTTTTGCAGGAGCGCTGCTTCAGTGCGCCGGCCGGCGGCGGTTTCGCGCTGCCGGGAGTTAGCTCCGCCCTTTCCGGTTCCGCCGCCTTAGCCACTGTGGTCTCCGGCGTGGCAAGAGGCGGGTGATTTTAGTATGGGGGCTAATGGGAGTTCCATAGCGGTGGATGACCGTCCATTAACTCCTCCGGAGTCTCAGCCAGCTCCACCATCCACATTAGGGGAGATTTTGCCCCCCCTTCTGAAGAGGTCGGGTTTACACTGCCGGTGGCTCCGGTTTTGGAGGCTTCTGATGCGGGTATACCCGCTGCTGGGCCTTCCTAAATTGCCCTTTTACCTCCCCCTCGACCCATTGTGGCTTCCCCTGTCCGCTCACGCAGGCGCAGGGAGGTGTCTTTGTCTCCCTCCTCGTCCCGTGGACCGCAGGAGTAGGAGCCGGTGCGGCCGCCGTAGCCGCCGCTCGCGTCATGGTTCCCGGTCGTCCAGATATAGTCGGCGGTCCAGATCCTCTCGGACAGGTCCTCGGGCACATCGGAGGAGTCTGTGCGTACACCGCGTTCCAGACGGAGCAGACCGGGTCCTGCGGATTAGTCCAGGGGCCCATAGCCTGGCTACTTCGGCAGTACACAGGGAAGTCGTGCCTATACCTGCAGCTTCAGCACCAATGCCTCCTTCATCTGGTGAGTACCAATGTCATGCCCTGCTCAGGCTACGTGAGGAGGTCTGCCAGATTAGCTGCACATGTCTAGTCTTTTGTTTTGTTTTGGAGTCGAGCTAGATCCGCCTCAGGTGCACTGGGTGGGGTCGTTAGTTTAAATTACACCCACTCCCAGTGTTCCGTGCGGATTATAGCTTCTGTCTGTCTCTGTTTGCTGTCTAGGCTGTTTGAGGCTGCCTCTATTCCCCTTTCACCATCTTAGGGATTTTAAGGTATTTTCAGCCCAGGCACGAGGACACGTTATTCCCACCTTAAGGGTCTGAACGTGGGCATAGCAGTATAGGGAGATCTGGTAGAGATTTGCCAGGAGGTGACCTTTATCCTCAGCTTCTCACCTAGAAACGTGTTTGTTTACTTTTCTGTGTATCTGATATCCTGTCCGCAGTGACAACCAATATGCCGGGGCTTGGGTGGCGGGTTGATCCAGTACGGGTTTAGAGGTGTTATTGAAATCGTTATTGGATAAGTTGCCCTCCTTGTTGCCCCAACGGCTCCTGTGCCTAACCCGCCAGCGCTGGGATATGATCCGCAGGAGGCCTCGTCGTCTTCCGGTGGGGTCCCGCCGGTATTGGCAGGTGTGCATAAGGATTCGTTTTTTCTGCAGTGTCAGTCCCTGAGTTCTCACTTGGATGAGACGGTGAAGGAAAAATTTGGTCCAATCAATTTGTGGACATTTGGTCCCTGATATCAGTGGACCAACATAAGGTAGATAGGGAAAAACATTTTTTGGATAAGCCGAATGACCAGAGGGTGAAGGTGTCGAAGTCAATGAACAATTGGTTACAGGCGTTTTCAGTCCTGGGTTGCGTTATGGGTGAACGTCACCCTGAGCGCTGTTCGTAATTGTCCATTTACTTGGACATTATTTATAGCGCATATAAGGCCCATGGAGGTAGTGCGTGGTGGAGATATGATGAGGAGTTTAGGAGACGTTTGGATCTGTAGCCAACGCTGGGGTGGGGGGGTTAAGGCTACGGATGTTTGGCTTCGCCGGATGGTGTACCAAAGACCACCTTCCTTTCAAGGGGCGGCCACTGGGGCCGGGGCCTTCGCAGCCCAGGGACTAGTGGCCGTCCGACGACCGGGTGCATGCTGTTTTTTTAATGAGGGATTCTGCAAGTATGCCGGTTTGTGCAGATACAAGCACAAATGCTCGGCATGTGGGGGCTCCCACCCAGCGGGCCGGTGTGCCAGGTCCCAAGTTAAGCCCGGGAAACTTCCCTCCCCTTTCGAGCAAAAGGACGCCGGTCAGCGTAGTAGAGATGGGGCCGTGGCTAGACAGGTATCCCAATAGGGAGGCAGCTTCCACTTTGAGTACTGGTTTTTCTGAGGGTTTTTTCATTCCGTTTGTTCTTAAGAGGTTCCCGTTTTTTTCTGATAATCTTAAGTCAGTCAGAGAAAACCTGGAGGTACTTGAGGCTAAGTTGCAGAAGGAGGTGTCAGCAGGGAGGATTGCCGGCCCGTTCCCTAACCTGCGTGTTTCTCCATGGGATGTGGTTCCCTAAAAGGGGACTGGTAAATTTCGGCTCATACATCACCTATCTCACCTTCAGGGTTCGTCCGTTAATGATGCTATCCTGCAAGAGGAGGCGTCGGTGACGTATGTCTTGTTTGATAGGGCGGTGGCTCTGGTGAGGGCAGCAGGTCGGGGGGCTCTCATGGCCAAATCCGATATAGAGTCGGCGTTTAGACTTTTGCCCATTCACCCTGATTGTTTCCATTTGCTGGGGGTTGTTTTGAGGGCCTGTTTTATTATGTTATGTGTTTGCCTATGGGGTGCTCCATTTCGTGCCATTATTTCGAGATGTTCAGCTCATTTTTGGAATGGGTGGTGCATGTCGAATCGGGGCTGTTGTTGGTGATTCATTACCTTGACAACTTCCTGTTTGTAGCACCGGGAGATGGTGACGGCTGTCTCTTTCTCCTGTCTACTTTTCTGGAGCTAATGGCGCGATTTGGTGTCCCTATTTCGGCGGAAAAAATGGAGGGTCCGGTGACTTGTCTCTCTTTTCTGGGCATTGAGATAGATACGGTTTCTATGGTGTTCCATCTCCCTTTAGAAAAATTGGTGTTGGTGGAGATTTGGGGGGAGCGTCTGACCAATCGTCATGTTTGTTTTTGATCTGCTAATTTGGGAACTGTTCAGTGTATTAATCGTTTGTCTTCATCATCCCTCCCGATTTTATCATTGCTGCGGCACCTGGTCCTCCGTTGTCTGGAGTGTAATATCTATTTTAGGGCCAGGCATGTTCCTGGGGTGGAAAACCAGATCACTGAAGCTCTTTCTTGCTTCAATTGGAAGGTTTTTTGGGAATTGCTTCCGGAGGCGGAGCTGGATGGAGTGGAATGCCCGCGGTACCTGTGGCAGCTACTGGTCAACGGTTGATGTCCCTTGTGAGTGCGTTGGTGTCACCGGCGACGTGGCAGGCACATGGTAAGGCCTGGGCAGATTGGTTGGCTGTGCGTGGGGTAAGAGATGTCGCGAGGAGGGATGATCTTCGTTTGGAGGTTACTGTTGAATGTCTGTTGGGGCTGAAGTCTCTGGGGGTTTCTGCCCTGGTTGTGAGGCAGCGGTTGGGAGGGGTGGCATTCTACTTTAAATTATGTGGATGGACGGATGTGACAAAGAACTTTGTGGTGAGGCAGGCCATGAAGGGTTGGCAAAGGGAGTATGTAGTAAGGGACAGCAGACGACCTATTTCTTTCACCCTACTGTGCAAGTTGATTGTGAATTGCGGGGAGGTTTGTTCATTGGCCTTTGAGCGTTCTATGGCAGCAGCTAGTTTCAGTCTCGCCTTCTTTGCAGCTCTGAGGGTGGGGAAACTCGTGGCTCCTTCCGTCACAAGACCGGATGGCCTGTTGGATGTGGATGTTGTGCTTGGTAATAATGCTCTCAGGGTCCTAATTAGGAGGTCGAAGACGGACCAGTTTGGGAATGGGGTATGGTTACCAATATCACCGGTACTGGGAGTAGCTTGTCCAGTTCGGTTGGTATCCAAGTATAGGTCAGTTAGGATGGGCGGCATTAATTTTTTTGCACATGCTGATGGGTCCCCTTTTAAAAAATTTCAATTTTCTTCGGTGTTCAAGTGCTTGCGGCATTCAGGGGTGGATCCTGGTGAATTCGGTACTCACTCTTTTCGCATAGGCGCTGCCACGGAGGCGGCGAGGGCAGGTTTATCTGAATCCATAATGTGTTCCGATTTGGAAAGGTTTCCGGCCTTTTTTAAAGAGATAGTGATCGTATGGTCGGAGGTGGTGCCCCGAGTGGTGTGGCATGGAGCTCGGAATGGGGAGGCACTGGAGAGGTGCCGAAGAACCTTGAATGCCCGGATTTCCCGTTTTGTGCGCTCCCGAGGTGGGGTGGTGGTTGGAAGGTGACAACAGGGCGTTGATGAGGCCGGATGGGGTGCACCTTACGGACATTGGTCTGGACAAATTTTTGTCTGGCCTACAGGATAGCATTGAACAAGGTTTCTGTTTTCTGGGTGGTGGTCGGAGTCCCGTTTAGATGTCGGTCCTCCTCCGTGGCGGCAATTTAGACAAAAGGAGCTGGTGATAACAGGGGTTGGTACACCGCACCGAAGGAATGGTTGGGGGAGGAGCTTATTTGCCGTTGTAATGTTTAGCTATGGCCGATCATCACCCAGTAAAACAAGCTAAAGTAACAAACAGTGTCCGTGTCCTTTGTTATGGTAAAAGTGGATAATGGGGGGGGGGGGGGCTGTAGTAGCAATCTCATCCTAATCCCTGTTCCTGAATACCAGCAGTCTGGACAGCACCCGACGGTTTAGGGAGGGTGATGAAGGACTGATGGTTCCCCCATCCCTTTCCCTGGGTTTTAATAAATTAAAGGCACCCCTCAATAACCCTCAATGTTGGCCCGATGGGCTGTAAAATGGGTGAAAAGGGTGGTAAGCTGGAGAGGGATCAAAAGGGTTAAAGAAGAAGTGGTGGAGTTAAGGAACAGGAAGGGGAAGTGGCAATTGGAAGTGTTAAATACTTCCTCCCTGCTTCTGGCCCTTCCTCTTTACGGCGAAGGCAAGCTAGTCCCGCCCTCCCTCCCTTTTTGTTATATTAGTGTTTGCGCTTAGATTGTCATGTTGTTTTTCCCAAATAAGTGAAGTGTGCAGTGATTCTAAGAGCGACACCTGTCATCTTCATGTCATACGGACTCACAGTATTATTTCAGTACCACATCAGACTCCCTATGCGTGTTACTGCAAGAGACACTGTTCTACACCACTACACAGGCTCTCTGCAGCCAGGAAATAGCAGTTTTTTAACAGAATTCGCTGCAAATAAATTTGTATCAAACCAAATTTTATCAAAAAATTTGGCGAACCGGCCGAATCGAATTTTTCAAAAATTCGCTCATCTCTAATTATAAGCTTAGATACACTGCTCTGTAAACAGTATCACATATAAAAAGAGTTACGGTAGATGCCCTAACTCAGCAGACAGTATCACACATGCGAGGAGAATATTGCATGTGTATCACACATGATAGACTTAAATACAGCTCAGCTGACAGTATCACATATGATAGACTTAGGGCTCATTCAGACGACAGTATGAATAGGTCTGCATCCGTTCCGCAATTTTACGGGACGGGTGCGGACCCATTCATCTCAATGCAGCCGTAAAAGATGCATCCATAGTTCTGTTCCGGACAAGAATAGGCATTTGCATCATACTGCCGGCCATGTGCGGTCAACAAAGTGCGAAACGCATACGGGCCGGATTCTGAATGTAGTCTTAGACACATAGCTCAGCAGATGGTACCGTACATGATAGGCTTTGATACACAAACTCATCAAAAAGCATCAGACATGATAAGCTTAGGTACATGGCTCTGCAGGCAGTATCACACATGAATCGGTTAGATACAGTTGCTCAATAGACAATTGCAGACATAACAGGCTTGGATACAACAGCTGAGCAGCCAGTATCACACATGATAGGCTTAGATACACTGGCTTGACAGCTCAGTCTGTGTACCTGACACAGGTAGTGTATTGCTGTGATTGGGGTGGAGTCTGATGTCATTGCACTGTAAATTAGCAGGAATATTCCTTTTCCGTCCACCTAGAAGGTAAACACTAGGCTCATGTGTGGGTTTTATGAGGAATTTTTCAGAAGGCCCCTGGCCGGGTCCCTCCCAGTCATAACCACTATAAACATATGACCCAGTGGTGATTCCCTGTATTTGAAGATCACACTTGGCTGCCGGCCAAGACACATAGAGCAGATGCAGTTTCTGTGTTGACGGGTGTTGCCTGAAAGAGTGTGAGGTGTATAAAGGATTTATACAAGAATGAAGAGCGAGCCTGTGGGGGCGAAGAGAATGGGGCGAGAGGGTAAAGACTCCATAATACAACGCAGAAAAGGGGGGATTGTTCCATCTACTCATAATAACACAAAAGTCTATCTGTAATGTAATGCAACAATGTTTCCATCTTGTGAGTAATATCTGCAGGATAGAACAATGCTCCAAGATTATAGACAGACGGACAGATAAATAAACAGATATGAGAAAGATAGATCTGAGATAGATAGTCTAAATTTGCTTACCGAAATGTATCTTTCCTTGAGTCCAAAGGCAACATAACACAAAGGGTGAATGTCTTGCTCCTCCCGTCTAGGACACAAGATAAATTATTAGTAAATCAGACTAATTAACCTCCCTATAAAGGAGGGCACACCCACTAGGCAGACGTCTTTTCTCCAAGCAATGTCTTTATCAGGGAGGGATATATGTGCTGCCTTTGGACTCAAGGAAACATAAATTTCGGTAAGCAAATTTAGACTTTCCTTATCGTCCTTCAGGCAAAGGGATCTGAAAAGCAGTATTAAACTGGGAGGGGGGTGGGGGGGGGGGGGTTGAAATCACAGCCTTAATAATAATTTGTCTGTCAAATGCTGAATTAAATCGTGAAAAAAAGGGGATACAAAACATCTGGAACGATATGATACTAAATATGCGGATGTGCATGGCTACATTTATACAGTGACAGAAAATAATGCACTATAGTAATAGATGCAAACAAAACATATGGACTAAGCCCTCATTCTAGTAATAAAATCTGAGACTCTTTGCCAATACATTTTGATCCAAATACATCTGTGCCCACCTACCCAGCGCCAAGGTGGTCTCAGTTCAGGCAGGTCTTACACTAAACCGACCTAAGCCGTTATGCATCTATGTTCAGGAGCGCAGACCCCGCACATATAGTGTGTTCCTCCTAGTTACCTCTATGTGCATCAGCAACCGATGAGAGGAGGAGCACACACACCTATATGTACCACCTAATCAAGATAGGTGAGGCAAAAGTGCACATGAATGCTACTCCCAGAGTAAGAGCGCATTCACACCTGAAGGTGTCACTCCTTCAAGACAAGTCAAACAAATCATGAAAGAAAAGGGGATACAAAACATCCTGCACGATATGATACTAAATATGCGGATGTACATGGCTGCATTTATAAAGTCACAGAGAATAATGCACTATAGTAATAGATGCAAACATAACATATGGACTAAGCCCTCGCTCTAGTAATAAAATCTGAGACTTTTTTCATGATTTGTTTGACTTGTCTTGAAGGAGTGACACCTTCAGGTGTGAATGCGCTCTTACTCTGGGAGTAGCATTCATGTGCACTTTTGCCTCACCTATCTAAGAGGCGACCTTGATTAGGTGGTACATATAGGTGTGTGTGCTCCTCCTCTCACCGGTTGCTGATGCACATGGAGGTGACTAGGAGCAACACACTATATGTGCGGGGTCTGCACTCCTGAATATAGATGCATAACGGCATAGGTAGGTTTAGCGTAGGGCCTGCCTGAACTGAGACCACCTTGGCGCTGGGTAGGTGGGCACAGATGTATTTTGATCAAACTGTATTGGCTAAGAGACTCAGATTTTATTGCTAGAGTAAGGACTTAGTCCATATGTTATGTTTGCATCTATTACTAAACTGCATTATTTTTTGTGACTTTACAAAGGCTGAATCACAAACACCAGATACATCCAACTTACAGACGTGGACAAAATTGTTGGTACCCTTTGGTCAATGAAAGAAAAAGTCACAATGGTCACAGAAATAACTTTAATCTGACAAAAGTAATAATAAATTAAAATTCTATAAATGTTAACCAATGAAAGTCAGACATTGTTTTTCAACCATGCTTCAACAGAATTATGTAAAAAAATAAACTCATGAAACAGGCATGGACAAAAATGATGGTACCCCTAGAAAACACAGAACATAATGTGACCAAAGGGACATGTTAATTCAAGGTGTGTCCACTAATTAGCATCACAGGTGTCTACAACCTTGTAATCAGCCATTGGGCCTATATATATGGCTCCAGGTAATCACTGTGTTGTTTGGTGATATGGTGTGTACCACACTCGACATGGACCAGAGGAAGCAAAGGAAAGAGCTGTCTCAAGAGATCAGAAAGAAAATTATAGACAAGCATGTTAAAGGTAAAGGCTATAAGACCATCTCCAAGCAACTAGATGTTCCTGTGAGTACAGTTGCACATATTATTCATAAGTTTAAGATCCATGGGACTGTAGCCAACCTCCCTGGACGTGGCCGCAGGAGGAAAATTGATGACAAATCTAAGAGACGGATAATCCGAATGGTAACAAAAGAGCCTAGAAAGACTTCTAAAGAGATTCAAGGTGAACTTCATGCTCAAGGAACATCAGTGTCAGATCGCACCATCCGTCGTTGTTTGAGCCAAAGTGGACTACATGGGAGACGACCAAGGAGGACACCATTGTTGAAAACGAATCATAAAAAAGCAAGACTGGAATATGCCAAACTACATGTTGACAAGCCACAAAGCTTCTGGGAGAATGTCCTGTGGACAGATGAGACAAAAATCGAAGTTTTTGCCAAGGCACATCAGCTGTATGTTCACAGACGAAAAAATGAAGCATATCAAGAAAAGAACACTGTCCCTACTGTGAAACATGGAGGAGGCTCTGTTATGTTCTGGGGCTGCTTTGCTGCGTCTGGCACAGGGTGTCTTGAATCTGTGCAGGGTACAATGAAATCTCAAGACTATCAAGGAATTCTAGAGAGAAATGTACTAGCCAGTGTCAGAAAGCTTGGTCTCAGTCGCAGGTCATGGGTCTTGCAACAGGACAATGACCCAAAACACACCGCTAAAAACACCCAAGAATGGCTAAGAGGAAAAAATTGGACTATTCTAAAGTGGCCTTCTATGAGCCCTGACCTCAATCCTATTGAGCATCTTTGGAAGGAGCTGAAACATGCAGTCTGGAAAAGGCACCCTTCAAACCGGACACAACTGGAGCAGTTTGCTCATGAGGAGTGGGCCAAAATACCTGCTGAGAGGTGCAGATGTCTCATTGACAGTTACAGGAAGCGTTTGATTGCAGTGATTGCCTCAAAAGGTTGCGCAACAAAATATTAAGTTAGGGGTACCATCATTTTTGTCCATGCCTGTTTCATGAGTTTATTTTTTTACATAATTCTGTTGAAGCATGGTTGAAAAACAATGTCTGACTTTCATTGGTTAACATTTATAGAATTTTAATTTATTATTACTTTTGTCAGATTAAAGTTATTTCTGTGACCATTGTGACTTTTTCTTTCATTGACCAAAGGGTACCAACAATTTTGTCCACGTCTGTATATTGTTTTATAAAGTTGCAGGGAGAAGACCATGTAGCGGCCCTGCATATTTGATCCAATGCTTTTTTTTCCCCTTCCCTCTCTTCACTGCCCAAGCGACTAAGTGGACCGAGTTGAGTGTGATGTAACTGGAGTACTCGGAATTTATAAGCAGACTTTAATAGTATTCCGAATCCAAGCAGTGTAGGCTTGGTGGCTTTTATACTTCTGGTCAGCCGACCTGAAGGACTCTGGTTCTCCATTGACCAGTAGATGAAGCTTGTCTTGTTCAGCTGATTAGGGAATCTGAAGAATTTCTTAACTTACATTTATGTCAATTGAGACCTTTGGTAGGATATAGGGCATCAACCTTAAAATCGAGCGAGCAGTGGCACCCGTGAAATGCACTCTTAGGCCTCCTAGTTCCGTAGTTCCGTGATCCATGTCCGTTTTTTCTTCCGTGGGTCTTCCTTGATTTTTGGAGGATCCACGGACATGAAGCAAAAAGTCGTTTTGGTGTCCGCCTGGCCGTGCGGAGCCAAACAGATCCGTCCTGACTTACAATGCAAGTCAATGGGGACGGATCCGTTTGACCTTGACACAATATGGTGCAATGGCAAACGGATCCGTCCCCCATTGACTTTCAATGTAAAGTCAGGAGTCCCTATTAATATACCATAGGATCTGAGTTTTCTCCAATCCGATGGTATATTTTAACTTGAAGCGTCCCCATCACCATGGGAACACCTCTATGTCAGAATATACCATCGGATTTGAGTTAGATCGTCAAAACTCAGATCCGACAGTTTATTCTAACACAGAGACGCTTCAAGTTAGAATATACTAAGAACTGTGTACAAGACTGCCCCCTGCTGCCTGGCAGCATCCGATCTCTTATAGGGGGCCGTGATCAGCACAATTAACCCCTCAGGTGCCGCACCTGAGGGGTTAATTGTGCATATCATAGCCCCCTGTAAGAGATCAGGTGTTGCCAGGCAGCAGGGGGCAGACCCCCCTCCCTCCCCTGTATTTAACTCATTGGTGGCCAGTGTGGCCAATTGCAGCGCTCAGCTCATAGCCTGAGAGAAAAAAAAGCCTCTCAGGCTATGAGCTGAGCGCTGCGATTGGCCAACGCTACAGCATGGGAGAATGAGACGCCGGCAGGTTCCCCGTGGTGGAGCCTAACTATGAAGATACCGGAGGCTATACCGGGAGAACGGGAGAACGGTGCGGTGCCCAGGTATAACAGTAAGTGCAGGGAGATCCCTGGGCGCCGCTCTCCATGTCTGTATAGTTAGTTTAGATGTTTTATTCTAGTGAAAGGTGCTCTTTAATAAACATTGGTTTCTTCCTGAAACAATGTTGGTTTGCAATGTACACTAATGCCCATGTTACGGCTTCTATCGAAGAGGTCAGGGAAGTATATATATGTAGACAGAGCGGCTGCCTGGCCTAATCTGATAGCGATCTTGACTAGCGACAGGAGCGGCGGTTGCACAGGAGGGGGCATGCGCAGAAGTTGCTGGAGGGAGCCCTGTTCAAATATTTGCTGTGGGGTCCAGTTATTCCTAGTTACTCCACTGGGTCCTGACTGGCACTTGATGATGGGACCTTAGATCTCACATCCACCTTGATTTCTGGATCCGCTCCTGTTAGAGCTTAAGCAACCAGTTTCTGGAGTCTAACTGGAAGCTGAGGGCTGTGTTAGTGCCACAACTAACTTAGTAAAAACAGCAGGCGATGCAGAGAAACCAATGGCCAGTAAATTGAAGATGAGAATCCCTGGTGAGTGATGGCCATAAAATCATCCTGCTGGCGAATGTTGATAACAAAACAGAAATTCACATCAGGAATTTAATCCAAGAAGGTATTTGTTTAGACACATCAGATCTAGCCTCCATCTTACCTGTGGCTTTGGCACTGCATCCACTCTTGAGAAGACCCCAGAAATTTCCTGGAAAAGAGGTCAAGATTTTCCTGTGAAGTCCTGAAACAACCACCATATGAGACTTTGTGAAGGGTTGACTGCTTTGCGTTGGGGGGCAATTTCTTTAACCTGAAGGTAGTAACCTGGGTACAAGATTCTATCCAGGTGTCTGACATAATCTTTGCACAATTTGAGAAAATGTATTGTAATATTGCTCTCACCAAAAGCCTGGTGTCCTAAATTTGATGTTTCCCTGTTCCAAATTTCTACTTTCTAGTGCTTGGAGAGCCTGAACACTTAGAAGTTACTCTTCTCTATTTGTGCCTTCTGAGCTCCTCTGAGTCTGTATTTATTCACATCAAGGACCCAGGAAATAAATACTTATTCGATTCAGTAGCCAAAGGCTATTAAAGGGGTTGTCCCACTTCATAAAATAGGTTTTATCTAATCTATTTACCCCCACACAACATATCTTCCTATCCATGTTATTATCCAAAAGCTACCTTTCATTCAAAAAATCATGTAAAGCGATTCCTTTGTTGTTTTCTGTATCCCATGGATACGGCCTCTTTCGTCCGGCCGCATCGCTGTGCCGCGCCTGCGCACAACGGCTGAACAAGTACTCGGGCCGCCTCTCCATTCCTACAAGTACGCGCACGCCCGCGCATGCGCAAATACAGCAGGCGGGTGCCGGAATCAAATAGCCGGCACCCGACCTCTATGACAGGGAGCGGGACCTTAGGGGTTAACTGCCGCTGATCGCAGCCCCCTATCATAGAGGTCGGGTGCCGGCTATTTCACTCCGGCACCCACCTCCTGCATTTGTATTAACATTGGTGGCGCAGTGCGCCCCCCCCCCCCCAGTATAATATACATTCAGTGCGGCCACCCCCCCCCCAGTATAATATACATTCAGTGCGGCCACCCCCCCCCCCAGTATAATATACATTCAGTGCGGCCACCCCCCCCAGTATAATATACATTCAGTGCGGCCACCCCCCCCAGTATAATATACATTCAGTGCGGCCACCCCCCCCAGTATAATATACATTCAATGCGGACCCCCCCAGTATAATATACATTGGTGGCGCAGTGGGAAGTGCCAATGAGGGTTAAAAAAATAAATAAAAAATTAACTCACCTCCTCCAATTGATCGCACAGCTGCCGGTCTCCTGTTCTATCTTCAGGACCTGTGGTGACGTCACTGAGCTAATCACATGGTCCATTACCATGGTGATGGATCATATGATGTACCATGTGATGACCACAGTGATGTCACCAAAGGTCCTTTCACAGGTCCTAAAGATAGAACAGGAGACCGGCAGCTGCGCGAGCAATTGGAGGAGGTGAGTTAATTTTTTATTTATTTTTTTAACCCTCATTGGCACTTCCCACTGCGCCACCAATGTATATTATACTGGGGGGGTCCGCACTGAATGTATATTATACTGGGGGGGGTGGCCGCACTGAATGTATATTATACTGGGGGGGGTGGCCGCACTGAATGTATATTATACTGGGGGGGGGTGGCCGCACTGAATGTATATTATACTGGGGGGGGGTGGCCGCACTGAATGTATATTATACTGGGGGGGGGGTGGCCGCACTGAATGTATATTATACTGGGGGGGGGTGGCCGCACTGAATGTATATTATACTGGGGGGGGGGCGCACTAAATGTATATTATACTGGGGGGGGGGCGCACTCAATGTTTATTATACTGGGGGGGGGCGGGACCTCACATACGGCTCCATGTGGATGACTCATACACATGAACGAGCACGCAGGGTGAGTCATGAGGAGGCGTGGCCTTCACTCAACTGCCTGAGAACCAGGAAGTTATCAGGACATCTACTGCTGATAAGATTAAAAAAGCAAAGTGGGACAACCCCTTTAAGTTCCCGTTTGTGGTCAATATTAAAAATTAACATTTATTTTATTTGTTTTAAAATGTCAAAGAAAAAGAGGATCAATGTTTAAAATGATATACGGCTGGGCTCTGTGACTGTGTAACTTCACCAAGTCCTTCTCACTCTCAAATTGGAGTACTATATTTCAGAGTGTACTCATATGGGGATAACCATAGGGATATTGCTACATATCCCCAAGGTTACAATGTGAATATTACCTAATTAGGATTCACTATAACAGCAACCCCTGTATATTGAAATATATTAGGGATCGGTCAGATTTTGAGAGTGATAGAGTCTATATCTGGAGGAATAGGGGCATGAATAGGAATCCAAAACGAGGATATACGAGAATTCTGACACAGAGACCTCAGGTACTGAAGGCTCAGTTCATAGTCTAACTGTACAGGGGAATCAGATAAATGGCATAAAACGCAAAACGAAAAAAAGACAGTACCCCCCCCCCCCAAAAAAAAAACTGCCCCAGATAGACGGGCAACTTTTCAGATATGCCCTCGAGGAACAATAGAAAAACAAGTGACCTCAGATCTGAACATTACTGTGGCCAATATAAATATGAATCCCACAGTAACCTGTTCTTCTGTATCTACATAACCCTTCTCATTTGGTCAATTACGCAATACAGGGGGAAATATGGGCCAAAATCTAACCTCCTATCAGACAACAGTCACCCAATCCTCAGCTCAGATACCCTTTACTCAGACCAATATGTACTCGGGAGAAAAGACTACATCTATTGCCCCCATTTTTTAGGACAAGCAGGGGTACAATTGAGGGATCGGGAGAGATGGGGTTACAGCAAATAGCTGTATCAACACCTAATGTTGACCTGAATGATAAACAAATTATACATTTATCTAAATATACAATAACCATATCACAAAAAGCACTCTTGAGTAGAGGCCTTACATTCTCACCGGTCCCTCAATGTGATAAGTTCCTTTGGATTAAGGATATAAATCTTTTTGCACGGAAACTACCTCTGCATAAAATACATAAACAAGCAGAATATGACGTGCGTAGAACCTTTGAAAATGAAAGAAAATGTGTGGAGGAATTGGAAGAACTATTGAAGGAGAGTGAGGGATATCCGATTACCCCTGACCCCCCATTCTTGACTTTAAAACCTAAGTCAAGAATTACCCCGTCCTTTGCACAATTTCATGAAATAGACACCTTTGTCGAAATAGTAACACAGGACATAAAAGCACTAAAAATGTAGGAAGGGCCATATGGAGTCTAATCTAAGCCCACAAGAGCTTGAGGCCTTGGAAACTCTGAAAAATAATGAAAATATTATAATAAAACCTAGTGACAAGGGGGGTAACATAGTGATTCAAGATAAGGAAGACTATGTAGAAATGGTACTGAGACTTCTGAGGGATAAAAAAACGTATAAGATATTACATAATGGTCCTACAAAAGAATATCTGAACGAATTGAGAAACCTCCTCCTTGAAGCACGTCAGGTGAATATTATAACAAATGATGAATTCCAGTATTCCAGTATCTTTTTAACAAAAGTCCCGCAATCTCCACTTGTATTACCAAAGGTACATAAGAACAAGAAACCTATTCCAGGGAGACCCATAATCTCAGGCAATGACAACTTAACACAGGCTATTAGTGAATATGTGGATCAAATACTGAGACCCTTTGTGACCACTTTGCCCTCATATATTAGGGACACAAAAGATCTCCTGAAAAGAAACGATATCACACTGACACCCAACGCTATTTTAGCGAGTCTAGATGTAGAATCACTTTACAGTAACATTCAGCACCCACTAGGAATACACGCGGTAGAATATTACCTCAGCACAAGCAGCACAATGAGTTTGTTTTATCTTCACTGAAGTTTATTTTGGAGCACAATTTTTTTTATTTTTCAAGGACACTTTTACAAACAAATCAATGGGACCACAATGGGGATATCATGTGCCCCAACTTAAGCAAACCTTTTTTTAGGGTGGTGGGAAGACAACAAGGTGTTTACGGAGGGGGTGTCTTCATATGTCTGCCACATTGTGTTTTGGGGCAGATATATCGACGACATCCTTATCCTATGGGATGGGGGTCATTCACTATTTCATGAATCCACTCAAATATTAAATGATAATGACATAGGAATGAAATACACTTATGAAATTCAGGATAAGGAGATAGTGTTCCTTGATCTAAAATAAAGGATAGCAGAGGATGGGCATTTGGACACAGAGGTATATAGGAAACCTACCTCGACAAACAGTTATCTGCATTGCAAGAGCTGGCACCCGTCCCCCCTGAAAAGGCGAATTCCAAAGGGTCAGTATTTAAGGGCACGTTGCAATTGCTCCAATGAGATTTCCTTTAACAAAGAAAGTGAACAATTGTTCCAAAGGTTTAAAAAGAGAGGCCATCCCACTAGGCCTTTGAAAAATGCATACAACAGAGCCAAGATGACAGATAGAGGACATCTACTTAAGACAATAGCACCAAAAAGCAGTGGAATCATCAGATGCATAGGGACATACGACGGATACAACAGAGAGATATGTTGAATTTTAAAGAAACACTGGCATATCATACAATCTGATAGAGATCTTACCCCAAATCCGTCTGTAACATATAGGAGAGGCCCAAACCTGAGGGATCAATTGGTCCATAGTCATCTGTGCGAGGATAAAACCAGGAACGTGGAAACAAATGAGAAACATCGAGGCTCAGCACCCTGTGGAGATTGCTCCTTCTGCAAATATATACCCTGCATTAAGAAGATCATCAATCCTGGGGATAAAAAGAATATGAAATTAGACAACTTGTTACATGCAGAACACAGGGTGTTATTTAGATAGCCTCTTGCCCATGCCCTAAACTATACGTGGGCAAAACCATACTCAGGCCACCTAAGCACAATAGAAACTGACAAAGATGCCTCTATTGCGAGACATATTAAATACGTACATGGCAATAAGCGTTCCCTTTTACGTTTCTGGGGTATTAAAAAAATTATCCCTAGGACCTAGAGGGGGAAATCTAGACAAAAAACTCCTACAAAGCGAAGCACATTATTTTCATAGACTTAATACTATGAGTCCACATGAAGGATTTTCCTTTATGGCATTTATATAAAAAAGAGGTTCGTTTGAAGACAGAAATGCATTAACAAAAGTTAAAACTAAAGAAAACCTAGAATATCAGATTTTAATAACAATAAATATATCTCCACTTAAGAAGTTAACAGTGAAGAAGGAAGGAGAGGGCTTATAGTGATCCACAGCCAATATTTGTTATACAGCCTAGAAATAAAACAGATCCTATTTGTATATAGGTAAACATATAGAAGGATACTGGGATTAAGTAACCTATCCCCGATGACATGCACATGAAACCATATACAAACATATTGAAGGTTAAGCTGATAATCTAATGTATTACAGGATTTTGAAAAGAAGAGTGGGATTTAAGTCCCTAGGCATGCGTAGTGAATAGTGATGAGCGGCAGGGGTCATATTCAAATTTGCAATATTTTGCAAATATTTTGTAGAATATACGCAAATTTGAATAGTCGTTATATACTACGATTTTTTTACTCGAAAAATCAGCAAGGTAATGATTGTGTAATATGCAAATTTTCGTAATTCAAATTTTTGTAATTCAAATTTTTTATTGCGAATTTTTCAACTTACAACTATTGGACAAAGAAGATTATAGCACTATATTAGCTAAATTGCTCTATATTCGATTTTTTTTTCGAATATTCACTATATTGCTATATCTTAGTTTTTTCGAATATTCGTAATATTCTAAAACAAGAATATATAGCAATATAGCGAATATTCGAAAAAAAACGGATATAGAGCAATTTAGCTAATATAGTGCTATAATCTTTTTTTTATAGTTTTTTACAACTATAAAAAAAAAGATTATAGCACTATATTAGCTAAATTGCGCTATATTCGTTTTTTTTAATATTCGCTATATTGCTATAACTTAGTTTTTTCGAATATTCGTAATATTCTAAAACAAGAATATATAGCAATATAGCGAATATTTGAAAAAAAAACTAATATAGAGCAAAATTCGCAAACACTACTACTCCTAAAGTCAAGTATATTGCAGCCTTCTTATTGGCCCACAAGCTAGATGCAGGGAGGGATCATGTGTACTGATAAAAAAAAAAAATTAATTATGGAATAAAAAAAAGGGAAAAAAAAATTGAATATTAGAAATTACGAATATATATAACTATATTCGATATATTCGCGAATTTTCAAAGTACCTATATTCGCGATAAAAATTTGAATATTCGTGATCAACACTAGTAGTGAACACTCGAGATACGAGATATAATCGAAGGTCTAACACATGTCACCTCATTGAAGCTTACTTATGGCTAAGTCAGCATTCATGCGCATTAAATAACTGGAAAAGATCTAAGTCCTCGAACATGCACAATGTATCCTGGAGATCAACGCATGCCATCACATTAAAGTTTATCGTTGGCTAAGTCAGCATTCATGCACGGTAAAGAAATAGAAATGGATGAATGAAACCGAAGTCCCCGAACATGCGCATGTATCTGAGAGACATGAGATCTACTTCAAGTTCTAGCGCATGCACCTCTATCTTCTATCAGGAGATTAAGACAGCATTCATGCGCATTAAATAACTGGAAAAAACTTAAGTCTCCGAACATGCGCAATGTATCCTGGAGATTAGCGCATGCCATCCCATTGAATTTTATCGATGGCTAAGTCAGCATTCATGCGCAGTAAAGAACTAGAAATGGATGAAACCGAAGTCCCTGAACATGCGCAATGTATCCAAGAGAAATGAGACCTACTTCAAGTTCTAGCGCATGAGCCATCTTTATCAGGAGACTAAGACAGAAGACATGCGTAGTAAGAATGACATCTTTTAGCAGGAGACTAAGTCAGGAGACATGTGCAATAAAAATGACATGACTTTATTTAAGATTTGGCGCATGCGTCCCTACTTTGAGATAAGAGACTGAGTTGGGAGAAATGCACAGCTAGAAAAAGAGAAACTTTAAAGACATGCGCAGAATGTTGAGGCTATGGTAATTACGTTATAAGTTCTAGCGCAAGCGCATATGTTTTGAATGTATTAGCGATCCCTCGGACTGTGGAACCGCCCTGACTGTGGATCATTGGCCGGATTCCACTGTCTGTCACATGAATGATGACCGTACATTGGGGATTAGAAAAGGAATACTCGCCCATAGTATTTAAAAACCCTGCCTCAAGTCATGCTCGTGTTGATAGTAGCTCCATTTCCCCTGAGGAAACATGTCGGGGGAGCTGCAATTTAGTTTTTGAACTGTATGGCTGTGCTGTGACGTGTAGGCATCTGTGTGCACTGCAGGCATACAGTATGCAGACATAGGCGACAGGGTAACGTACTCATAGGAGAAGAGTAGCGAGGATAGGAACAACCCTAGAATAGATTCGCAGGGACAATAACAATAAAGTATTGGGATATCTAGTCAAGATCTACATTAGTAAAGGGGCACGCAGACAATATACAGGGGTTGCTGCGATAGTGAATCCTAATTAGGTAGTATTCACATTGTAACCTTGGGGATATGTAGCAATATCCCTAAGGTTATCCCCATAAGAGTACACTCTGAAATATACAGTCAGGTCGATAAATATTGGGACATTGACACAATTTTAACATTTCTGGCTCTATATGGATTTGAAATGAAACAAACACGATGTGCTTTACCTGCAGACTGTCAGCTTTAATTTGAGGGTATTTACATTCATATCAGGTGAACGGTGTAGGAATTACAACAGTTTGCATATGTGCCTCCCACTTGTTAAGGGACCAAAAGTAATGGGACAATTGGCTTCTCAGCTGTTCCATGGCCAGGTGTGTGCTATTCCCTCATTATCCCAATTACAATGAGCAGATAGAAGGTCCAGAGGTCATTTCCAGTCTGCTATTTGCATTTAGAATCTGTTGCTGTCAACTCTCAAGATGAGATCCAAAGAGCTGTCACGATCAGTGAAGCAAGCCATCATTAGGCTGAAAAAACAAAACAAACCCATCAGAGAGTTAGCAAAAACATTAGGCGTTGCCAAAAACAACTGTTTTGGAACATTCTTAAAAAGAAGGAACGCACCGGTGAGCTCAGCAACACCAAAAGACCTGGAAGACCACAGAAAACAACTGTGGTGGATGACCGAAGAATTCTTTCCCTGGTGAATAAAACACCCTTCACAACAGTTGGCCAGATCAAGAACACTCTCCAGGAGGTAGGTGTATATGTGTCAAAGTCAACAACAAGAGAAGACTTTACCATGGTGAATACAGAGGGTTTGCCACAAGATGTAAACCATTGGTGAGCCTCAAAAACAGGAAGGCCAGATTAGAGTTTGCCAAACGACATCTAAAAAAGCCTTCACAGTTCTGGAACAACATCCTATGGACAGATGAGACCAAGATCAACTTGTACCAGAGTGATGGGAAGAGAAGAGTATGGAGAAGGAAAGGAACTGCTCATGATCCTAAGCATACCACCTCATCAGTGAAGCATGGTGGTGGTAGTGTCATGGTTTTGGCATGTATGGCTGCCAATGGAACTGGTTCTCTTGTATTTATTGATGATATGACTGCTGACAAAAAGCAGCAGAATGAATTCTTTCAGGCAATGTTATCTGCTTATATTCAGCCAAATGTTCAGAACTCATTGGACGGCGCTTCACAGTGCATTAAGTGGAATGTTATACAATGGCCAAGTCAATAACCTGATCTGAATCCGATTCAGCATGCATTTCACTTGCTAAAGACAAAACTGAAGGGAAAATGTCCCAAGAACAAGCAGGAACTGAAGACGTTTTAATATTGACCACAGTCTGTATTTAGGTGCATACTGGATTCAAACCAAGGTGACTGGAGCATACCAGTGGTTCAACCATTTTACAAAATGTTTACCAGTTTACCATTTAGTATGTACTGGTGACATGTAGAGAATAGGGCCCAATACTGCCCCTTGTAGTACACCACTGGTAACTATGAACTCCAAAACTGCCCCCCTGTGGTTCCCCACTTGTACCAGTGACACCTCCAGTACTGCCCTTGTGGTACCCCACTGTTAACTGTGACATCTCCAATACCACTCCTATGATACCATACTGGTAACTTTGACCCCTCCAACACTCACTGCCCCTCCCCCCAGGTACACTATCAGTAACTCCCCTGTGGTATCCCTCTGTCAACTGACCCCTCCAATGCTGCTTCTGTGGTACCATACTGGTAACTATGATCCCTTCAGCACTGCCCCCTGGGGAACCCACTGGTAACTCTGACTCCTCCAATACCTCACCCTATGGTACCCTATAGGTAACTGTGACACTTTCAATACTGCCCCTTGTGGTACCCCACTGGTAAAGCTTCATTCACACGTCAGTGTTTTGTCAGTGTTTTCCATCAGTGATTGTGGTACAAAACCAGGATTGGAGCCTCCACAGACATAAGGTGTAAGGGAAGAATCTGCACCTGTTCTCTGTTTAGAGCCACACCTGGTTTTGGCTTAAAAACACTGATGGAAATCACTGACCAAACACTGATGTGTGAATGAGGCATATCTGTGACACCTTCAATACTGCAACCTATAGTACACCATCAGTAACTGTGACACCTCCAAAGCTGCCCCAGTGGTACCATACTGGTAACTGTGATCCTTTCAGTACTGCCCCTGGGGTACTCCACTGGTAACTGTAACTCCTCAAATACTGCCCTCTATGGTACCCTACTGGTAACTCTGACACTTTCAATACTGCCCGCTGTGGTACCCCACTAGTAAATGTGATACCTTCAACACTGCACCCTATAGTACACCATAAGTAACTGTGACACCTCCAATGCTGCCCCTGTGGTACCATACTGGTAACTATGACCATTCAATACTGCCCCTGGGGTACCTCACTGGTAACTGTGTCTCCTCCAATACTGCCCCATATGATACCCTACTGGTAACTGTAACACTTTCAATACTGCCCTCTCTGGTACCCCACTAGTAACTGTGACACCTTCAATACTGCACTGTATGGTATACATCAGTAACTGTGACACCTCAAATTCTGCCCCTGTGGTACCATACTGGTAACTGTGACCCTTCCAGTGCTGCCAGCTGTGAATGTCTCAATGGTAACTGTGACACCTTCAATACTGCCCCCTATATTACCCTACTAGTAACTGTGAGACCAATATGCTCTATGTGGTACACCACTAGTAATGGTGACCCCGCCAACACTGCCCTTGTAGTACCCCACTTGTAATAGTGGCCATGTCTGGGTATGTACTGTTAATAACCATCCTCTGTTTTCTTTTACTGAACCAGTTACTTACCCACATACAGACATTTCAAGCATTCTCATCTTATGTGCCCACTTATTATGGGGTAGGTCAGTACACAGATACTGAGTCCACCAGAGGAACTTTATCTGAGGACCTTTCTATTATGCCTGTATATTCAACAATTGCTAGTACTGATTTAGCGGCCCCTAACCAGTGGCCTCTGGCTCCATTGCTTTGTGAGGTTATCTGTCTTAATTACACAAATAAGCTGGGAGCGATCATATAGGGTTGTGTAACCTCCTATATCCGTCTATAAAAGGCGGTAGCAGATCACTTCTGGATAAAGGAGATATTTGCAGACCCTAAACCACATTACAAAGTACACTGAGAAAAACGTGACTTGGCCTCCTGTATTTGAGGTCTAGGAGAGGCCCCTGGGTGTTACGGCATCAGCTGACACATGGGGATTTCACACTATTCTTCATCCTGTAAAAGAGCAAATATTGTCCCCAGTCACTTGCTTATCCTGAAATGATTCTGTTACTTTTTCTTTGTAAGAAATGTGAGTGCTATTATCGAGAACTATAAACTGGGCGGAGGGCTGATCTGGACAAAGATAAGCAGTTCCAGCATCTGATTCAACAAAAAGAAGTGGTAGCCTTAAGAAATTGAAAAGTAGGAAGAACAAGTAGCGGCAGTCACCGTTGTATACACTTTGCAGCTTTATTAAAAGTTAGAAAGGTCGGACACAGGCGCTGCACAGAGGGTCAGGCAACAGCTGTTTCACACACCTCGCGCTTTGTCATGTCTACAATGATCGGGTGTGGGCGTGGGATATACCTCACCTCCACTAATCCGTTCACGTGACCATGCACAGGTGAGTAATTAATATGGCAATTAAAAACTAACATAAATCGTTAGATAAAAACAAATTCATATATCAAAACACACTCACCTATAAAAACTAATTAAACAGAGACAGCAAGATCATTCTTGTCGTTAAGTCCTAGTGGATCCATGGCATGGGTTTTTATACGTTTCCTGTCCCCTCCTCTATCTGGCATGCAAACCACCTCTAACCCTGCACACTTTTGGACATGTTTATCACCTCCGTGTTCTTCATGTACATGGTTAATCAAACGTGTAGCTCCCAATCCTGTGTCGATAGATTTTTTTGTGTTCCCTAAACCCAAAATATAGGGGTCTAAAGGTTTTGCCAATGTAGAATTTTCTACATGGGCAAAAAAAGGCGTACACCACATATTGCGTGTTACAAGATATAAAACTTTTAACAGAATGCTGCACCCCTGCTATTATAAGAAATGTAGACTTATGCATACATTTGCACATGGAACTGTCACGAGAGGTGAGGGAAGAAAAGCAAACCAAACACAACTAACAGGTAATAAAACACCAGGCTAGGGCCGACAGCTAAGGAACAGGGAATGGTCACCACCTGACAAACCATAAGCCTTTCCCTGACTGCTAACAACATGAATAAACCCCAATGGTAGAAGTGTTCATGCACTGGAACCTAATCTCTGCTGCAACTGAAACAGACCCTCAGCTAGGGAACAGGCGATAAGACAACTGGTTCCTTGCAAGAGATGAAGGAACTAGTGTTTTCCTAATGCCTAGCCAGGAAATACAACAAAAGGGAAGAAAAGATGACTTATTTCAAGTCGGACTGGGAGCAGGAGATCCACCAAGCACCAGCAGAGAACTCCAGAAGAAACCATAAACCGCAAGGGCTGTAGTGAAAGGCGGAGATAAATAGCATCACTAACTGGCTAACGAGCAGAACCTGCTAGGAGGTGGGACCCTGCCCAACAACACAACAAAACAATCTGCCAGATAGGCTCACGTGCCGCAAGTCTGACAGACCTCCGATCACTCACAGGGCAGGGCATGACAGGAACACTTTCCACATGAAAGGTTACCATTAGGGCCACATTTTCCCAACCAGTCAACATCATCTGTCTGTAAATTACTTCTAACAATGGTACTTCCTATACGTCCACTTCTCCTGAAGCTAAGACACTAGTGCAAATGCCACCATCCTTCACATTTATTTTGACATCCAGAAAATTCTATTCATTACAATGAATCTGGTTAATGAACCTCATATTCATATCATTGGTGGTATTTAGAAACTCCACAAATTCGCAGAACTGCGCTTCCGTCCCTGTCTAAATTATAAACACAATGTATCTAAGAAATAACCTGATATATTGGACAAACGGATTATCAATTGTAAACACTGATTTTTCTTCAAAAGTAGCTGAAAATAAATTGGCAAAGGTGCATGAGACAGGTGTCCCCATCGCGGTTCCTGATACTTGGCGATACCACTTACAATCGAATGTGAAAGCATTATGAATAAGAATAATATCTCAAAGCTTGCACAACAAAATCATTGTAGTCCTTACTACCACCACCTCTCTCCAGAGCTCTACGGGTACACTTCACCCCCAGTTTCTGTGGGATTCTGGTGTATAAACTTTCAACATCTATGGATGAAAATAAGTATCCATCTTGCCACTCAACATCTCTCAAAACCTCCAATAGGTCACCGGTGTCCCCCAGGTAAGAAGGTATTCCCTTCAGTAATGGGCATAACAGCCAGTCCAAAAACTGGGATAATGGCTCAATCACAGACCCAATTCCTGCCACAATTGGGCGTCCTGGAGGATTAACCAATGACTTATGGATTTTGGGAGTACAGTACCAAACTGGTGTAATTAGAAACCGGGGGTAAAGCTTCTGGCGGTAGAAAGCCAATGTCAACGTAATGCCACAAAAGGGATCTCAATTGCTGCTGGTACTTCAAACTAGGGTTGGTTTGGAGGGGCTCATACGTGTCAGTATCGTTTAACTGCCTCTCTGCCTCCTCAATATATGCATACCCGTTCATCACCACCCTTATCCGTCAATTTTATTACCAGGTCACTACGCTGCTAAATCCGCAGTAAGATTAGACTTACATTCTGGATAAATTAAGGCTTTAATTTCCTTAAGTACTTAAATACGCGGAATCCTCTAGGTACACGTTTTTTTGCCACATAATATTTTAGAGACTTAAGAAAATGACCATTACAGGATTACAGACCCAATGTTCACTAATACTTAAACAGAATCACCATCATTGGGTATCATGTCCTATTTAACCCAAAATCCTATGCTGAATCGTTTATAATTGATTTTAATAATGGTTGGAACTCTGTTTTTTCTGATACAGAGCTCCAAATTCCCTGCCTACACATAGAATTATGTGGTGAAAATATAAATTCCTGCAGCCACCACTAGAGGGAGCATAGGGTCTTAATGCATACTAGTTAGACATTAAGGGTTTAGGTCAGTGATGGCGAACCTATGGCACTCAGAGCCCTCTCTGTGGGCACCCGCACTATGAAAAAAGTCTATGGTGTACCAATATGCCTTAGACTTTTCCTGCCATTCATCAGCGCAGGGCGCACTATGAACAGAACAGGCAGGGCACTGAATGTAGGCAGGCTTAATAGCTAAATGATAAAGTACATGGAATATATACTATATTGAACTATAGTATTCAGGTTAAATTGTCGTGTTGGCACTTTACAATAAATAAGTGGTTTTTGAGATGCAGTTGGGGCACTCGGCCTCTAAAAGGTTCGACATTACTGGTTTAGGTCCTTGTGTCGGCCATGGCTCGCATACCAGAACTAACTGTATCATGGTAATTTATTGTATAGTCAGTTTGCATCTGATTGTGGGGCTATTGCATTGTACTCGCATGATGATACAATAGACCCACCTTTCCTGCCATCACATATGAACTATCATAAATTACTATGATATAGTCAATTCAGGTCAGCAGAGCCGCAGACGTCCCGACAGATGCGGCCAACACCCGGACCGTGTTTTCTTAGCATAGTTGTGTGCATGAGCCCTAAACTGAATGAGAAAACAGCCTTAAACTCCCTCTAGTGGTGACTGCAGGTAGACAAAATGTTATCATATAACTGTATGTGTGTGTAGGGGGTTTGAAGCTCTGTATCAGAAGTCTGAACCACTACAATATGAAACATTATATTATATAAGTGCAGAATGTTGGACCTAAAACTGGCACGGTGTTAAAAAGTTTTAGTGAAGAAGTATTGTACAAAGGATGCTTTTCCAAAATTTTAAGGGGGTCCAACTTCTTGGACCTTCATTGATTGGCTTTGATCACAAAAGGAAGTGACCACTGATCCATGGCTGGCCCCAAAGATTGACAGCAAATCTTTGTAGTGGCTCCACATTTGGGGGGAGGGGGGGACTTAGAAATTCCTACATTGATTATCCAAGAAACAAACTACTCTGTATGAATCTACCATATCTATTTGCCATAAACTCTTTTTAGAAATTGGATACTTAAACAAAACTCACCTTAAATACTACAGATAGATAACCTCCCTACCAGCAATTTTCCTAATCTCCAATCCCATGCAATTTAATTGAAACACTAAGGCTAGCTTCAAATTTCATTCCGGCAGGCTTTTTCATCAGAGAACAGCCTGACGGAATGAACGGGATCCGGATGTGAACGGAATGTCTGCTGGCCCCTCTGCATGGAGTGGTTTGTGTATGGACGGTCCTCCGCTTGGCTGCCGGAACAGACTACCAGGACACTGCTACCGCATATGTAAAGGTATCCTAAATTAGAAACTGCAGCATGGCTCCCCTCTTTCCCCCTCCCTTTCCTCTCCTCCTTATCTTCTATTTAATGCTTTACAATATATCAAATGTATAACGAGTGCTATAGCGGCGGCTCTTTACTTTGTAGACAGGCAGTGAACAGAAAAGGCTTTAATTGTTTCACTCCGATAATGAAAGTGTATCTGGTTGTTTGCTGCATGAAGCTGTCTTCCAGCACTCGGGCTATATTTGTCTGCACAATAACACTAATAGTAGATTACACGTTCTGGGTAAATATTGAAATCTCAGCCTGATTAGAACATTAAAATAAAACAAAAAGTGCTTTATCATTGAATACTACGATAAAATCACAGCAACTTGACTCATATGTTGTACAGGAACAGGCTATCAGGGTGCCTGAAAGTGAGTGAGAAGTATATAGATGCACAGTCCTTACATACCGAGCACCCAGAAAATGCACATATAGGTGATGGTGGTCACTTGTTGAATCTGACACACCAGCTATGCCTTTATTCACACTCCAGATTTCTGGACTACTCATGCTCCAGCCGTTTACATCTATGTGTTTTGCAGGTCCGAGCTGATAAGTGAACAAGGCCACGCTAAATCTCTGGCTGACATTACACCTGGTGGTACTCAGTCTCATGTACCCATCCAGCACACAAGCCACTAGTTACTATTCTGACTGCATAAACTACCTAAGCTCGACGCTTTTCTGCGCAGGGAACAAAGCTCCATGCGTCATCAGGAGCAAGGTTCTCACAGAGCAGTTTGTCAAGAATCACAATTACACCACTGATTTTGAATGAAAATGCCTTTATTACAATCAAATAGTCAACCATACATACTTAGTACTGCGATGCAGCGCAGGCAACGAGGCAACACTTAATAAATACTTACAATCGTCTTCTCCTAGCATGGTATTCTTATGTAAAGCACAGGCTAATCTACACTATACATCACAATGCATGCTACACTAGCATTCCTATTCCATCACAAATGAACACAAACCTTCCAACTATGCATTTAGACAGTGATGAGGGGTAGGGGATGGGAAGGAGGGGGTAGGAAAGGGGAAATCACATGCTCGAAGCTTTATTGAAAGGACAGACACAAACGGGGGAGAGGTGGAAGACGAAGGGTTTAGTCCTCTCCTTGTCCTCGACGTCCAAGATGTTGTAGTCCCGCAACAGGCTGTGGATAAGCCTGCGGCAGTCCAGGGCGGACATGCTCTCCCTCCTGAGGATAAGCCGGTTCCTGGCAAGCCATATAGTGTCCTTAAAACAGTTCATAAGGCGCCAGGCCTCCTGGATGGCCTCAACAGTATGAATCCCAGGAAATAGTCCGTACAACACTGAGGTGTATTGCAGGCTGTTCCTGGGCACAGAGTCTTTGAGTTCATGTTCCAGGGCATCCAACAAGCCCTGCGCAAAGGGGCACTCCCAAAACAGGTGTACACCACTGATATCGTGTGAATCGTATGTGCCCTGCACTAGGATGGCCGTACGCGGCCGCTCCAGACGCGGGTCTAAATACAGAAAGCCCCAACCCCTATCGGCGTGCGCCTCTTGCCGCTCTGCGGATCAGGTGTGTGGGCGTGTCAACTGACTCCGCCCCCTGATGTCGGCAGGCAGAGTCGGCACACACGGACTTCAGTACTGACACAGTCCAGAGTTGATAACTATCTTGTGATAAGACTCCTCATTTTTATTTTTTTATTAGGTGGGGCCTCTCTTTGTATCAACCAAATTTGGCATCAAGGATCAAAACAGTGGTATGCATAGAAGAAAGGGGCCATTTAGCAACTATAAATATGAAGCCATTTCAGGAGCTGCTTGACACCAGCAATACGGAGATCAGGGGTAGCTCGATACACTTTTGAATCTAGCTAAGTTGGCTTCTAAGAAGATCTTCCAGCTGCTTTTGGCTATTCATGTCTTTATTTCTGTATATCATGCACTAAAGGGGTATCCTTTGTGCCCTAATAGGATGGTAGTAAGGAGTCAATGAGCTGCTGGAAAAAGGTCCCCCAGGAATGAGCATGATGTGTAATGTAGGGGTTTACGGCTGGAGGTCCTGCTTCTGGGACTCTCAGAAATCAGTTGGAATATGCTACAAGTGTTCAATTTTCCTACAGAGCCACCATAGGAGAAATGAATAATTAAACAATTTGTATTCAAATTGAAGGGTTGTCTATACAATGCAGGGACTTCCAAAGTAAGAGATGCTCTGTGCACTTTAATACTAGATCAGGTTCCTGACAAAACAATTTCCTGTACTGTTTGAAATCGGGGCCCTCTGTAGCTGTTTCGTGATACTACAGTATCTCCCATTCCTAGCTTGATGGAGAAATTCGACATGGCCTTCAAGTTCCCCTTGTTTGCTCCTATTGTGGTCACAAAAAACCTTTCAGCAGTAACATTGAAGGGGGCCATCTCAGCTGGGTCCCCATTTTTCAAGGGTTTTATGGCTTCATGGGTAGTGTTGAGCGCGAATATTCGAATAGCGAATTTTTTTCGCGAATATCGGCACTTCGCTAATTCGCGAATATTTCGAATATGGTGATATAAATTCGATATTTCGAATATTCGTTTTTTTTTTTTATATATATATTTTTTTCTTTCCCACTTCCCTAAAGTTGTTCTACCTGTCCCTTGGATTCCGGGCTTCCTGGCTGCTCCAGTCAGTGCCCGTTGCCGCTTCTGCCGACTTGCGTGCTCATGGAGCGTCCCCATCACCATGGGAACGTCTCCATATACTAGAATGTACTGTCGGATTTGAGAATTACGTTGAAATCGCAATTCGATTATTTCACGTTATAAAAATCGAATTTCGATTTTTAACTTAGCACTGCTATATTCCATATTCGTTAATTCTAGCCTAATATGGACTATAGCAGTGCTAAGTTAAAATCGAAATTCGATTATTATAAGTTGAATTAATCGAATTGCGATTTCAACTTGGACCTGGTTTACCATGGTTGGCTTGGTAGAATTAGCGAATATGACGAATATATTCGTTATATTCCACAAAACGAATATGGCGAATGTATTCGTTATATTCCACAAAACGAAGATAACGAAATATTCTCCATCTCTAGCTAGCTACCTACCTATCCATCAACTTCGCTAATTCTAGCAATCATATAGCAAAGTTTACTATAGAGACAGCTAAGTTTAATTCGCTATTCGATTATATTATATATTTTTTTAAAATAAATACAATAATTATGATAATTATCAGGTATTATAATTATTCTATTTACTTTTCTAAAAAAATCAAAGTAATTTTCGCATAGCGAATTAAACTTAGCTGTCTCTATAGTAAACTTTCCTATGATTGCTAGAATTAGCGAAGTTGATGAATATGGAGCTAAAACGAAGATGCTGAATACTTCGTTATCATCGTTTTGTGGAATATAACGAATATATTCGTCATATTCGCTAATTCTACCAAGCCAACCATAGTAAACCAGGTCCAAGTTGAAATCGCAATTCGATTAATATAACTCGAAGGAATCGCATTGCGATTTCAACTTAGAAGTAATGCTATATTCCATATTCGTTAATACTAACCTAATGTATTTTGCTAAATCGTAATGCGATTACTTCAAGTTATATTAATCGCATTGCGATTTATATTTGATGCTGCTGCTGCTGCTGGGTCTTTAATGGAATGGGTCTAGAATTAACGAACTTTAACTGATATTGAATCTTGCAGTGGTAATTTTTAATCACAATGTGATAATATTTTCTATCATTAGTAACCACATTGTGAATCCAAATTTTATAATGCACTATTCTGACATACAGTAATATATTTGTTTTATTAGTTAATTCTACCAATACCACCTATAGCAAAATCTCCAAAGCAGGAATTGCAATGCAATAAAAATGTGTTGCATTTTGAATTCAACACTATTTCTAAAATATTCGTATTGCTGGTATTGTTATAGTTAACAAGTCACCACTACATCTTATGGGTTAAGATGTCCACCATCGGTATTACTGGTGGTCACGCACATTAGCCGTGGGTGTATGCAGCCACACAAAGCAGGTGGCCACTGCGACCGCATAAGTATTAATCCATGTTTAAACCATGGGTGTGAAGCGGTAAATGATTATGTCACAAATTATGGTGGTTACATCACACTACAATGTCTGTAACATGTATGTATGGAGAGCAGACAAATGTCTCTCATAAGCACATAGCACCTCTATTTACGTGCTACACACTGTATATCCAACGCTATAAAATCCACACCAACCCCACCTCCCCCCTTAAACCCTCCACCACCTTAAACCCCCCTCCATCATGTCCCCCCCCCCCACCTCCTCACTCACACACAGTTTATGAGAAGTAAAGATTGACCTCCAGTATTTCAGTATTCGCTGGTTCATTTACCATAACCCAGGGTGCACAGCGTAGAGGCGAACCAGATGTACACCCCATACCGTACCGTCACCTCACTACACAGGTACACCTCTCCTTAGATGACCATTGGCCAATACCCCATTGCTCATACCCCACACACAATGGAATGTTCTAACGGTAACCTAAAATCAATTTTTCTTCATTCATATATTTTTTTTTAATTTTGATGACATGATCACATTAAGTACAAATACTTGTATTTCCAAAGTTTTTGATTACATGTATGCATGTTGTGCAAGGTCTATGATTGGACCTGGTCCCATCACGCGTGTTGCTAAGAGCGCCACAGTCCGCAGTATTCGGTTTGAATTGTGGCACATACCTGACCACCGGCACAAGAAAATAGTCATAGTGAATAAGTGGTGCGACCATAAGCGGCGCCATGTCTATTACCCTGTTTCCATGTAACGGCGGCTGCTGTATGTAATGATAATGAATTATTACTTTGGCCCAGACTAAATTGTCCGTACTCTAACCCCATTGGTTAAAATAAAACAAAACACAATAAATGAGATAGTCAATAAATTTTTCGAAAACAATCTTTAAATAAAGAAAAATATTATTAACAAATAACAGAAGTAACGTACAAAAATAAAATGAAAAAAATTATGGAAGCCTTTTCATGTCTATCAGCTCTTGGATCCCTTCCTCAAAGGCCTTTTGGTTGGTCATCTCCATCACCGTTATCTCATGTGAGAATTGTAGCTTCAGCTCCCTCATCCTCCTCATTTGATTTGCCCTCAATTGCTTCATCCTCTCGAGCTGCTCCTGCCTCATCTTTTGAAATTTCCGTATACACCTGTTAAGCTCTGTAAAAGTAAAGGAAATGTACATTTTAAATCTACTTTAAAAGACAATCATTGATTGGTGTATAAAGCAGATGAATTCCTGTCTGACCCAGTAAGAAGTACATCAGCGACTTAAAAAGATTAAAATAGACAAATCGCCAGGACCGGATGGCATACACCCCCGTATCCTAATGGAATTAAGCAATGTCATAGCCAGACCCTTATTTCTGATATTTGCGGACTCTATACTGACAGGGAATGTCCCACAGGATTGGCGCATGGCAAATGTGGTGCCAATATTCAACAAGGGTCTAAAAACAGAGCCTGGAAACTATAGGCCGGTAAGTTTAACATCTGTTGTGGGTAAACTGTTTGAAGGTTTTCTGAGAGATGCTATGTTAGAGCATCTTAACAGAAATAAGCAGATAACGCCATATCAGCATGGCTTCGTGAGGGATCGGTCATGTCAAACTAATTTAATCAGTTTCTATGAGGAGGTAAGTTCTAGACTTGACAGCGGCGAATCAATGGATGTCGTGTATCTGGACTTCTCCAAAGCATTTGACACTGTACCACATAAAAGGTTAGTATATAAAATGAGAATGCTCGGACTGGGAGAAAACGTCTGTACGTGGGTAAGTAACTGGCTCAGTGATAGAAAACAGAGGGTGGTTATTAACGGTACACACTCAGATTGGGTCACTGTCACTAGTGGGGTACCTCAGGGGTCAGTACTGGAGGGGTCACTGTCACTAGTGGGGTACCCCAGGGGTCAGTATTGGGCCCTATTCTCTTCAATATATTTATTAATGATCTTGTAGAAGGCTTGCATAGTAAAATATCAATTTTCATAGAACACACTAAACTGTGTAAAGTAATTAACACTGAAGAGGACAGTATACTGTATATATACTACAGAGGACAGTATACTGTATATATACTACAGAGGACAGTATACTGTATATATACTACCGAGGACAGTATACTGCTACAGAGTGATCTGGATAGATTGGAGGCTTGGGCAGATAAGTGGCAGATGAGGTCTAACACTGACAAATGTAAGGTTATGCACATGGGAAGGAATAATGAAAGTCACCCGTACATAGTAAATGGTAAAACACTCGGTAACACTGACATGGAAAAGGATCTAGGAATTTTAATAAACAGAAAACTAAGCTGCAAAAAACAGTGTCAGGCAGCTGCTGCAGAGGCCAATAAGATAATGGGTTGCATCAGAAGGGGCATAGATGCCCGTGATGAGAACATAGTCCTACCACTTTACAAATCATTAGTCAGACCACACATGGAGTACTGTGTACAGTTCTGGGCTCCTGTGAACAAGGCAGACATAGCAGAGCTGGAGAGGGTCCAGAGGAGGGCAACTAAGGTAAAAACTGGAATGGGGGGCGGTGGGCACACACACGACTACAGTACCCTTAAAGATTATGAAAATTAGGGTTATTCACTTTATAAAAAAGACGACTGAGGGGAGATCTAATTACTATGTATAAATATATCAAGGGTCAGTACAGAGATCTATCCCATCAGCTATTTATCCCCAGGACTGTGACTGTGACGAGGGGACATTTTCTGCGTCTGGAGGAAAGAAGGTTTGTACACAAACATAGAATAGGATTCTTTACGGTAAGAGCAGTGAGACTATGGACTCTATACTGTAAGAGCAGTGAGACTATGGACTCTTTACTGTAAAAACAGTGAGACTATGGACTCTATACTGTAAGAGCAGTGAGACTATGGACTCTATACTGTAAGAGCAGTGAGACTATGGACTCTGTACTGTAAGAGCAGTGAGACTATGGACTCTGTACTGTAAGAGCAGTGAGACTATGGAAGTCTCTGCCTGAGGAGGTGGTGATGGTGAGTACAATAAAGGAATTCAAGAGGGGCCTGGATGTATTTCTGGAGTGTAATAATATTACAGGCTATAGCTACTAGAGAGGGGTCGTTCATCCAGGGAGTTATTTTGATTGCCTGTTTTGAGTTGGGCTCGGAATTTTTTATTCCCCTAAAGTGAGGAAAATTGGCTTCTACCTCACCTTTTTTTTTTTTTTTTGCCTTCCTCTGGATCAACCTGCAGGATAACAGGCCGAACTGGATGGACAAATGACTTTATTCGGCCTTATGTACCATGTTACTATTTTAATCCATTATATATTGGTTTAGTTAGGATTAATAATAGTTCATTAGACTTTATGGTTATGGACTTATTAGTTAAGTTAATGCTTTTTATGTATATTAATTACTTTATAGTGTTCATGTTTTATATTACTGTTGTGTGTTGTACGTTCTTTGTTGACATTTTTTTATATAAATATTAATATTGTTTTGTGCACTTTCATTTTTTAGTCTAAGAAAATTTTTATATTTTGGATGTTCGTTACAGCCATTATTAAACAGTATGCCTCATTTAGATACTTTACGGAAATCAGTACACCAGTAACATCAGCTAGCTGTAAAAAAAAAAAATTACTAGTATTTAATTAGGGTCCGTGTTTTTGGACTGAGTGCCCAGACAGATATAGTGGCACAGGTCACTCCCATACTCCATCAAGCCTTTTTAATAAAGTTTGGTTTAAAAATGCTGTTCTTTTCAAGTGTGGACAGGAGATGTGAAAACTTAACCTGCGGAGAAATAAGCATGGTCTCTGACAGACCCTAAAGACTGGTGATATACTAATATTGTTGTTACACTGCTTGGAGCGAACGCAAAGTGGAGGACTTTAGGTTATGCAATATCTGAAGTCTGAATAAGAATTAGAGGTTTAACTTGAACTTGTTTAAAATTGTTTTCTTGACTAAAATCTGCCTGTGGTGAAGACTAAACTGACACCTGTATGTGTGTGGGGACATTTTTTGAATTAAAACAACAGAATGTATTTACCCTCCTGGTGGGGGGTGGTCACCACCTCGTCTTGTTCCTCCTCCTCCTCATTCTCCTGGACCTCATCTGCCTCCGGTGGGCTATGGGCCTGATGCCCCGATGGTCCTGCCTGCTCCTGTTCCTGCTCCTCATCCTCCTCATCCTCCTCATCCTCCATCAGCTCCTCTTCCACCACCACCACCTTCATCTTATTGGAGCGCTTAGGGCGCACTTTAGGAAGAGTAGCCCCTGTAATGAACAAATGTTACAAAAATTCCAAAATAAACAAGCAAAGCAAAAAAAAAAAAAAGCTACCGGTACACAAATGAATCTATGGTGTGATCTCGATGGGATGATGATTACCCCTATGTTTGATTTCACATGATTTGGTGTTTGATGAAACTATGAATGAAGTCTTTCAGATGGTTTACAGTTGAGTACGTTAAGAGCTAGGATGAGGTACCGGGGGGGTATTTGTTTGTAAGGTACTGTTGCAGGGTTATTGAAATGAGGTGGACCAAGTCAACTGTTTTGACATTGGATAAGGGTTTACATCATATATCTGTATCTCGCTGTCAGTGTATGTATATATTGTAAATATCAGCTACGTGTCCCACCATGTACTAAATCCGTGCTGGAGAACTTTTAGGCAGAAGAGAAACCCAACTAAATTATTTATTGCAAATTTCCAGCGTTCCCATTGTACCCGATACCAGTATAGTCTGTCCTCTACACAATTCTCATTTTGCTGTAACAGCTGCTTACATTCAATATGCTGACTGTGCTGTTAATAGTGTGCCTGCCAAGCTGTATGGTAGGAAAGGTCTAAAGGCGATTAGCACCTTAGACCTTTTCAAGGGTATGCGGCCCACAGAGAGGGCTCTGAGTGCTGCCTCTAGCACCCGTCCCATCGGTTCGACACCACTCAACTAAGTTATCAGTTGTAAAGGGATAGAAATACTTATTTGACTAACTGAACACATAAATAACAATAGGTGGGTGATAGAAAATTAATGTAAGCATCGTACCTGGACAGTTCCTGTCTCTGACCTCTTTGATAAATGCCATTTTGTGCCTCTTCAGGTCGGACCATTTTTTTAAGTAGGCATTCTTTGAATGCCTCCTTGAGTTCAAGTTAAACAGGTGCTGGGCAATTCGCCTCAGAATCACCTGCTTCTCTAGCCGTGAAGTTCTTTCATCATACTTTTTCTCCAACATTTTCTGCAATATAACAATTAAATGATGTAATCCCAAAATTCTAAAATCCAATTATTAGTAATTATAGTCATCTCAACCATTAAAAAATATAATTTAATATGAAAAAGGTAAACGAGTACATATTTATATAGTTCACTATGGAACTATATGAAAGTAAAGTAATAATTTTTTTTTTTTATTAAAAGCAAATATACAAAATAAACTTCACATTGGACGCCACTTTAACAGTGACTTTCAACAATGGCCTCCCATGTAACAGTGACCTTGACAGAGTCCGCCCTTTTGATAATGACTTTGACAAAGACCTCACCTTTAACAGTGACTTCCCCTTTAAGAGTGACTTGAACAGCTGCTTCCCATTTAAGAGTGAGCTGTAACAGTGGCCGCACCTATAACAGTGACTAGAACAGTGGCCGCCCCTTTAAGAGTGACTTGGAACAGTGGCTGCACTTTGGACTTGGACAACAGCACAGTGACCGCCCCTTTAACAGTGACTTGGAACAGTGACCGCCCCTTTAAAAGTGACTTTGAACAGTGGCCGCACCTATAACAGTCAATAGACTAGTGACCGCCCCTTTAACAGTGACTTGGAACAGTGGCCGCCCCTTTAAAAGTGACTTGGAAACTGGCCGCACCTATAACAGTCAATAGACTAGTGACCGCCCCTTCAAAAGTGACTTGGAACAGTGGCCGCCCCTTTAAAAGTGACTTGGAAACTGGCCGCACCTATAACAGTCAATAGACTAGTGACCGCCCCTTTAAAAGTGACTTGGAACAATGGCCGCACCTATAACAGTCAATAGACTAGTGACCGCCCCTTTAAAAGTGACTTGGAACAGTGGCCGCCCCTTTAAAAGTGACTTGGAAACTGGCCGCACCTATAACAGTCAATAGACTAGTGACCGCCCCTTTAAAAGTGAATTTAAACAGTGGCCGCACCTATAACAGTCAATAGACTAGTGACCGCCCCTTTAAAAGTGACTTGGAACAATGGCCGCACCTATAACAGTCAATAGACTAGTGACCGCCCCTTTAAAAGTGACTTGGAACAGTGGCCGCCCCTTTAAAAGTGTCTTGGAAACTGGCCGCACCTATAACAGTCAATAGACTAGTGACCGCCCCTTTAAAAGTGACTTGGAACAATGGCCGCCCCTTTAAAAGTGACTTGGAAAATGGTCGCACCTATAACAGTCAATAGACTAGTGACCGCCCCTTTAAAAGTGACTTGGAACAATGTCCGCACCTATAACAGTCAATAGACTAGTGACCGCCCCTTTAAAAGTGACTTGGAACAATGGCCGCACCTATAACAGTCAATAGACTAGTGACCGCCCCTTTAAAAGTGACTTGGAACAATGGCCGCACCTATAACAGTCAATAGACTAGTGACCGCCCCTTCAAAAGTGACTTGGAACAGTGGCCGCCCCTTTAAAAGTGACTTGGAAACTGGCCGCACCTATAACAGTCAATAGACTAGTGACCGCCCCTTTAAAAGTGACTTGGAACAATGGCCGCACCTATAACAGTCAATAGACTAGTGACCGCCCCTTTAAAAGTGACTTGGAACAGTGGCCGCCCCTTTAAAAGTGACTTGGAAACTGGCCGCACCTATAACAGTCAATAGACTAGTGACCGCCCCTTTAAAAGTGACTTGGAACAATGGCCGCACCTATAACAGTCAATAGACTAGTGACCGCCCCTTTAAAAGTGACTTGGAACAATGGCCGCACCTATAACAGTCAATAGACTAGTGACCGCCCCTTTAAAAGTGACTTGGAACAATGGCCGCACCTATAACAGTCAATAGACTAGTGACCGCCCCTTCAAAAGTGACTTGGAACAGTGGCCGCCCCTTTAAAAGTGACTTGGAAACTGGCCGCACCTATAACAGTCAATAGACTAGTGACCGCCCCTTTAAAAGTGACTTGGAACAATGGCCGCACCTATAACAGTCAATAGACTAGTGGCCGCCCCTTTAAAAGTGACTTGGAAACTGGCCGCACCTATAACAGTCAATAGACTAGTGACCGCCCCTTCAAAAGTGACTTGGAACAGTGGCCGCCCCTTTAAAAGTGACTTGGAAAATGGTCGCACCTATAACAGTCAATAGACAAGTGACCGCCCCTTTAAAAGTGACTTGGAACAGTGGCCGCCCCTTTAAAAGTGACTTGAAAATGGTCGCACCTATAACAGTCAATAGACTAGTGACCGCCCCTTTAAAAGTGACTTGGAACAATGGCCGCCCCTTTAAAAGTGACTTGGAAAATGGTCGCACCTATAACAGTCAATAGACTAGTGACCGCCCCTTTAAAAGTGACTTGGAACAATGGCCGCCCCTTTAAAAGTGACTTGGAAAATGGTCGCACCTATAACAGTCAATAGACTAGTGACCGCCCCTTTAAAAGTGACTTGGAACAATGGCCGCCCCTTTAAAAGTGACTTGGAAAATGGTCGCACCTATAACAGTCAATAGACTAGTGACCGCCCCTTTAAAAGTGACTTGGAACAATGGCCGCACCTATAACAGTCAATAGACTAGTGACCGCCCCTTTAAAAGTGACTTGGAACAATGGCCGCACCTATAACAGTCAATAGACTAGTGACCGCCCCTTTAAAAGTGACTTGGAACAGTGGCCGCACTTTGGACTTGGACAACAGCACAGTGACTTGGAACAGTGGCCGCACTTTGGACTTGGACAACAGCACAGTGACTTGGAACAGTGGCCGCACTTTGGACTTGGACAACAGCACAGTGACTTGGAACAGTGGCCGCACTTTGGACTTGGACAACAGCACAGTGACTTGGAACAGTGGCCGCACCTATAACAGTCACTAGACCATTGACCGCCCCTTTAAAAGTGACTTGGAACAGTTGCCGCACTTTGGACTTGGACAACAGCACAGTGACATACTTTTTCGAGTCGAATTACTTACAGTGATGAAATACTCCAGCTCCTCATCTGTAAAATTGCTTCGCGACATCTTTGTTCCGTCTATCTCCACTCACTACTCGATCCCAGACACGCCCCTACAGACGCAGGCAGTGGCACGCACAGACGCACGATGATTTAAATGACGTTTTTTCGAGATAACGAACCAAACATAGTAGACTGTATAGGCAGGCAAATATCCTATTGGTACCTTGCTCTAAGTTGTATTCGAGTGCGAATGTAACTTTTTTATATTGAGCCATAGACTATTACATTAGACAAATAGCGCTAATGTTCCATTCGAACTCGATCCAAACTTATAGTGGGGGACTAATTGGAAAATTGAATAATGTGAACAATTGACTTTTAGATTTAACAAATAAGAAAATAGAGCAGGATTCACTTTATTGGTTGGTTAGGTTCAATCTGGACAGTAGTAAGTTAAAATAGCAATGCTAATAATTTAAGTTAAAATAATAGCATTGCGTAAAGACCTTATTATTAGCAGGATTAGATATCAATTCAACCTATTGGGTGAATCGAAAGTATTTACTAGCACTATTAGCATTGATAATCCAACTGCTATAATGCACTATTCATACATATAGTCATATATCAGTTCTATTTGTTAACCCCTTAGGGACTGGTCTATTTATCACCATAAGGCTATTTTTGCAATATCGGAACAGTGTCACTTTAAGTGGAGGTAACTTTAAAACGCTTTGATTTATCCAGGCCATTCTGAGATTTCTCCCCCCCCCCTCACCCCCTCACATATTGTACTTTATGATACTGTTAAAATGAAGTATAAATAATTAATTTTTATATATAAAATAATACCAAATTTAACCAATTTTTTTTTAAATTAACAAATTTTAAAGATTAAATTTCTTTACTTCTATAATACATATTAAGGCCTCAATAAAATAGTTATTACTTTACATCCCCAATATGTCCAATTAATTTTTAGTTGATTTTGTGAATGATATATAATTTTTTAACGTTGTTACAAGGCTTAGAAGTTTAGAAGACAATCTTGAATTTTTCCTAAATTTTCACAAAACTAATTTTTAGGTACCAATTCTGTTCTGAAGTCACTTTGTGATTAGAGTTGAGCGAACACCTGGCTGTTCGGGTTTGAGAAGTTCTGCAGAACTTCCCAGAAATGTTCTGGTTCGGGATCCAAATCCGACCCTAACTTCGTCACGAACCCGAACCCCATTGAAGTCAATGGGGACCCAAACTTTTCGGCATTAAAAAGGGTGTAAAAAAGCCCAGGAAAGGGCTAGAGGGCTGCAAAAGGCAGCAACATGTAGGTAAATCCCCTGCAAAGAAATGTTGATAGGGAAATAAATTAAAATTAAAATAAAATAAATAAAAATTAACCAATATCAATTGGAGAGAGGACCCATAGCAGAGAATCAGGCTTCATGTCAGACACCACTGTAACAGTCTATTGTCAGATATTTAGGTAGTTAATTTCTATTCTGGACAAGGGATGGACAGGTCCTGTGGGATCCATGCCTGGTTCATTTTTATGAACGTCAGCTTGTCCACATTGGCTGTAGACAGGCGGCTGCGTTTGTCTGTAATGACGCCCCCTGCCGTGCTGAATACACGCTCAGACAAAACGCTGGCCGCCGGGCAGGCCAGCACCTCCAAGGCATAAAAGGCTAGCTCTGGCCACGTGGACTATTTAGAGACCCAGTAGTTGAATGGGGCCGAACCATCAGTCAGTACGTGGAGGGGTGTGCACACGTACTGTTCCACCATGTTAGTGAAATGTTGCCTCCTGCTAACACGTTGCGTATCAGGTGGTGGTGCAGTTAGCTGTGGCGTGTTGACCAAACGTTTCCACATCTCTGCCATGCTAACCCTGCCCTCAGAGGAGCTGGCCGTGACACAGCTGCCTTGGCGACCTCTTGCTCCTCCTCTGCCTTGGCCTTGGGCTTCCACTTGTTCCCCTGTGACATTTGGGAATGCTCTCAGTAGCTCGTCTACCAACGTGCGCTTGTACTCGCGCATCTTCCTATCACGCTCCAGTGCAGGAAGTAAGGTGGGCACATTGTCTTTGTAGCGTGGATCCAGCAGGGTGGCAACCCAGTAGTCCGCACAGGTTAAAATGTGGGCAACTCTGCTGTCGTTGCGCAGGCACTGCAGCATGTAGTCGCTCATGTGTGCCAGGCTGCCCAGGGGTAAGGGCAAGCTGTCCTCTGCGGGAGGCGTATCGTCATCGTCCTGCCTTTCCCCCCAGCCACGCACCAGTGATGGGCCAGAGCTGCGTTGGGTGCCACCCCGCTGTGACCATGCTTCATCCTCATCCTCCTCCACCTCCTCCTCATCCTCGTCCTCCTCGTCCTCCAGTAGTGGGGCCTGGCTGGCCACATTTGTACCTGGCCTCTGCTGTTGCCAAAAACCTCCCTCTGAGTCACTTCGAAGAGACTGGCCTGAAAGTGCTAAAAACGACCCCTCTTCCTCCTCCTCCTCCTCCTGGGCCACCTCCTCTTCCATCATCGCCCTAAGTGTTTTCTCAAGCAGACATAGAAGTGGTATTGTAACGCTGATAACGGCGTCATCGCCACTGGCCATGTTGGTGCAGTACTCAAAACAGCGCAACAGGGCACACAGGTCTCGCATGGAGGCCCAGTCATTGGTGGTGAAGTGGTGCTGTTCTGTAGTGCGACTGACCCGTGCATGCTGCAGCTGAAACTCCACTATGGCCTGCTGCTGCTCGCACAGTCTGTCCAGCATGTGCAAGGTGGAGTTCCACCTGGTGTGCACGTCGCATATGAGGCGGTGAGCGGGAAGGCCGAAGTTACGCTTTAGCGCAGACAAGCGAGCAGCGGCAGGAACTGAACGGCGGAAGCGCGCACAGACGGCCCGCACTGACATGTCAGGGTAGTTGTGAATGAACTTCTGCACCACCAAATTCAGCACATGCGCCAAGCATGTGCTTGAAACTGGCTAGTCCCAGAGCTGCAACGAGATTTCGCCCATTATTATTAGAATGGCATTGGGCCCCACCAAATATCGCTGTAAATTCGGGCGGCTACTGGGACCTAGGGTATTTGGTACACTAGGACGTCTGGCTGTGGCAGAACGGCCACGTCCTCTCCCAGCACCAGAGGGTCCACTAACACCACCACGACCATGTCCGCGTCCTTTACTGGATGTTTTCCTCATTGTGACCGTTCACCACAATAAGAAAAATATTAACATAGAAACATAGAATGTGTCGGCAGATAAGAACCATTTGGCCCATCTAGTCTGCCCAATATACTGAATACTATGAATAGTCCCTGGCCCTATCTTATATGAAGGATAGCCTTATGCATGCTTAAACTCCTTCACTGTATTTGCCGCTACCACTTCTGCAGGAAGGCTATTCCATGCATCCACTACTCTCTCAGTAAAGTAATACTTCCTGATATTACTTTTAAACCTTTGCCCCTCTAATTTAAAACTGTGTCCTCTTGTGGTAGTTTTTCTTCTTTTAAATATGCTCTCCTCCTTTACCGAGTTGATTCCCTTTATGTATTTAGCAGTTGCTATCATATCCCCTCTGTCTCTTCTTTCTTCCAAGCTATACATGTTAAGGTCCTTTAATCTTTCCTGGTAAGTTTTATCCTGCAATCCATGTACTAGTTTAGTAGCTCTTCTCTGAACTCTCTCTAGAGTATCTATATCCTTCTGGAGATATGGCCTCCAGTACTGAGCACAATACTCCAAGTGAGGTCTCACCAGTGTTCTGTACAGCGGCATAAGCACTTCACTCTTTCTACTGCTTATACCTCTCCCTATACATCCAAGCATTCTGCTGGCATTTCATGCTGCTTTATTACATTGTCTTCCCACCTTTAAGTCTTCTGAAATAATTACTCCTAAATCCCTTTCCTCAGATACTGAGGTCAGGACTGTGTCAAATATTCTATATTCTGCCCTTGGGTTTTTACGCCCCAGGTGCATTATCTTGCACTTATCCACATTAAATTTCAGTTGCCAGAGTTCTGACCATTCTTCTAGTTTTCCTAAATCCTTTTGCATTTGGCGTGTCCCTCCAGGAACATCAACCCTGTTACATATCTTTGTGTCATCAGCAAAAAGACACACCTTACCATCGAGGCCTTTTGCAATATCACTTATGAAGATATTAAACAAAATTGGTCCCAGTACAGATCCCTGTGGAACCCCACTGGTAACATGACCTTGTTTTGAATGTTCTCCAATGTATTGAATTCAAATTCAGGCCTTTTCTTAAAGACAACTAACACTATCTGGCTATCTATTTAGGTACCGTATTACACTAATACAGGCACAGCAGTAACCACAGATTTAGCTGAATATAAATTTGAGGCCTAGTACTTAGGCGCTGGGTGACAGGTATAGGTTTACAGACAGAATTAGACTGGGATATGCACAGTAGCGTGTGTGTGAAGTTATTCCGAATGACCCTATGTGCACCTTGAATATTATATACCCTTTAAGGGATAGATTTCAAATAGGTCTGATACAGCAGAAACAACTAAATTCTGAAATTGCTAATTTGGGAATTGTATTTCAACCCTGAACAAAAATATATCCTTTGCCAGACAGTATTACAATTGGCTGGCCACAGCTGAAACACCCGATTTAGGGAACTGCTATTTTGGCAATTGTATTTCACCCCTCAATAAAATAGCAAGCACAGCCTTGCCCCTGATGTAGGATATAGACAACAAATAACCACCCTATTGATGGTTAAATGCACTTGGTGACAGCTTGCCCCTGATGTAGGATATAGACAACAAATAACCACCCTATTGATGGTTAAATGAACTTGGTGGCAGTTTGTGCTGGCGCACCACAAGAGACAAAATGGCCGCCAATTACCATAGAAAAAAGTGACTGAAAAACACTCTGGGCAGCCTAAAAACAGTGAGCAATTGAATAGCAGCAGTTCAATCATCCACAGCTGCAGATCGATCACTGAATTAAGTCTTTTGGATGAGTTAAGCACTGCCTAATCTCGCCCTAACGCCGCAGCTGCAACCTCTCCCTACACTGATCAGAGCAGAGTGACGTGCGGCGCTACGTGACTCCAGCTTAAATAGAGGCTGGATCACATGGTGCTCTGGCCAATCACAGCCATGCCAATAGTAGGCATGGCTGTGACGGCCTCTTGTGGCAAGTAGTATGACGCTTGTTGATTGTCTGCTTTGTACTCTTTCAAAAAGTGCCAAGAAAGCGATGAACAACGAACACCGAACCCGGACTTTTAAGAAAAAGTTAGGGTTCTGTTGCGTGTCACGGACAACCAAAAATTCGGTGCGAACCAAAACTATACATTTCGGCTTCGCTCATCCCTATTTGTGAGGCTTACCTAATAGAAACCATGCAAAAATGAGACCATTATAAAAAACTACACCCCTCAAGGTATTTGAAACTGATTTTGAAAATATTGTTAACCCGTCCGGTGTCCCACAGGAATTAATTGAAAATAGAGATACAATATTTAAATTTCTATTTTTTGTAAGATTTACCATTTTATTTATTTATTTCCAGTTCCAAAGCAATGGTTAACTGTCAAACCAAACTCAATATTTATTGAGAACTGTTTTTTTTTTTCACCGTGTCCTATTTGAAGCCCCCCTGATGCATCCCTAGAGTAGAAACTTGAAAAAATAGGCCCATTTTACAAACTACGGGATAGGGTGGCAGTATTGTTGGCAATAGTTTAGGGTACATATGTTTTTTGGTTGCTCTATATTAAACTTTTTGTGAGTGAAGTTAACCAAAAATAGCTGTTTTATCACCGTTTTTATTTTTTGTTATTTACAACATTCATCTGACAGGTTAGATTGTTATTTTTTTTTTCATAGACTTGGTTGTCACGGATACCTAATAGGTATCATTTTTAATTTCTGAACTTTTTACACAATGATTTATTATTAGAAACCAAACAATCGTGTTCTATTGTTTACATAGTCGGAGAACCATAATTTGTTAATTTGTTTTGGCGATTAACTTGGTTAGGGTATTGTAATGCTGCAGAACCACAAGCAACCAGGCAAAGATCTGAACAAACGTGGATTTATGGAAAACACAGCAGTAAAGTCCAAGCCAGAAATCATACAGAAATAACGTAGACCAAATAATAACCTCTGTGGGAAAACGTCAGAGAAAAGCCAGACCAGGCTAAAGTTCATAAAGAAGAGTCTGTGAAACCAGGTACCTAAGGATGAGACGGTGAAGTATCCAAGGTCTGATCCGAGGCCACACACGGTGCAACTGTAGAGTAGAGACTAGGTTTCCAGAGGCATTCACTTGATAGAGACAAACAGAGTTCATGCATGGAACAAACTTAGTGAACCTGAAACAGCATACTCCCAGGTTGTAGAGACAACAGTGAGCACTGATCACACAGGGAGATCACCTTTTAAACACCTGCTGGTCAATCACAGAGTTCTGTATTTTCCGAACCTCATAGGTCATGCGATGATCCTACTCATTAGCACCTGTGCATCAAATCCCTAATCAACTTTGAATTTGTGCACAGATGCGTTTCCTGCCAGTGACCGACGTAGCGCATAAGATGCACGCACACTCGGCCGCATTTCTTTACAAATAACCCCTCGGGCGTGCACGCGTACGCCCAACACACTTGGCACGGGCACTGTATTGTGCCAGCATGGACGCCGGAACGGAACTCTCAGGAGACACCGGAGCCAGGACCGGCCGCAACGTATTGCCATCAGCCCAGCAATTCTGCCACAGAGATCCCCGCGGCCCTCCCCTCCGGCGCCCATGCGGACGCCTCACTGTATCTGCCGGCAAGGGAACCAAAACCGCAGAGTCCCTTACAGGTATGATTTTAGCTGGATTTATTGGCACTTGAATTGGCTCTATATACCTATTATGTATTTTTTTTTTTGCATAGTAATTTTTGGTGTATTTTGTTTAAATTTATTTGGTGAGAAATACTGTATTTTGACATGGAACATTTTTTTTGGATGGTTGACCAAAAAATTTTTCCAACTTTATTTTTACCTTAATTTATTTTTGGCAATTTAGAACTTCAACTTTTGGGGGTCTAATCCCCTTTACAATGCATTCCAATACTTCAGTATTGGAATACATTGGCTTTATGAATAATACTTTGTCGATTACTCATACAGTTCCCGTGGCCTGTGACATCCAGAGGGCTGGATCTCACAGGCTCATCACCGGAAGGCAGTGCAATGTGCAATGGGCAGTGCAGTGTTATAGTTAACAAGTTACCACTGCATCTTATGGTTTAAATGTCCACCATCAGTATTAGTGACGATCACAGACATCAGACGCAGAAGTATAGCTATGTCATTAGGTGTGAAGCTGTTTGATTATGGCACAAATTAAAGTGGTTACATCACACTACAATGTCTGTAAGATGTATGTATGGAGAGCAGACAAATATCTCTTATATGCACATCTCACCTTTAATAACGTGCTACACACTATATATCCCACGCTATAAAACCCACACCAACCCCACATCCCCCCTTAAACCCTTTACCACCTTAAACCCGCCTCCATCAACTATTCCCCCCCCCCCCCACCTCACTCTCACTCAAACACACATACACAGTTTAGGAGAAGTAATGATCGACCTCCAGTATTTCAGTATTTGCTGGTTCATTTAGCGTTACCCAGGATGCACCACGTGGAGGCGAACCAGCTGTGCACCCCATACCGTACCGTCAATTCACTAGACAGGTACACCTCTCCTCAGATGGCTAATACACCATTCCTCATACACCACAAACATACATTTTAAATTCAATGAAATATTCTAACAGTAACCTAAAATCAAACATTTTACATTAATTGAACTAAATTTTTGCTTATTTTGGTGACATGATCACATTAATTACTAAGACTTGCTATTAAATTTTTTTGGCATTACATGTATACATGTTGTACAATGTCTATGATTGGACCTGGTCCCGTCACGCGTGCTGCTATGAGCGCCACAGTACGCAGTATTCGGTTTGAATTGTGGCACACACATGACCACCGGCACAAGAAAATAGTCATAGTGAATAATTTTTCCAACCATATGCTGGACCATGTCAATGGATCTTGTCGATCAGAACAAAATAATGTCCCGGTACAATGCTGACATAACATCGCCAACACTCAGTAATGTACATGTTCTCTTATGAAAGTATTTATTTATATTCGTCTCAAAATGTTTACTTTCTACATGGTTACAAACGTAGCAAATAATTCATTTTACATATATATATATATATCTATATCAAATGTACCATATGTATGTCTGTGCCTCAAAAACTCCAAAAAAACAACAATTGATTTCAATGAAACTTTGAACACAGATTCATTGCTAACAGGAAAGAATTGTTGTGGTGTTCTATGCTCTGTCGGACGTACTATCCTGAGACATACACAAATAAATTACAGTATGATAGCCAATACAAGCCTAACAGCAACACAACTGTTGTCTTATCAGTTAATACAAACTCGCTGGTCCTATTCCCGGTTGCAATAAGCACTGATCTCAACTTTTGACCTGTTTTAAGCTCCTGAAATATTCAGTCATATGACGGATGATGGCACAACCACACAGCGATATGCTTTGAGTTAGGTCTTACGCAATGTCATGTCCCTATCCGGATCTGAATCATAAATATTTGGAGGAGTATAATCAGGCTGTTAATGTAAAATAAGAATATTAAGAATATTAAGCCAGGGAGCATGACGTTCATATGACCGCACCTGTAGCCTCTGAAGACAACAGACCCTAATAAACATCTGCTGAGATCACCTCACACCTCATGCAGCTTCATAAGGAAACCTCAGACTGTATGTCTCCTGTTGCTATTCTTAGGCAACCCAAACTAAAGACATGCTTATTAACCCTACCTTTATGCCTGGTTAATTTACAACTCAGACATGCCGAGAACTGGTATGGAGGATTAGCATAATGAGACATGCCTGTATTGAGGATAGGAGATAGAACCTAGATATGAAAATGCTGGGGCCTCACTCACATGATAAATGTGGTGACGGTCTCCTGTAAGGCAGAGGGGTGGCGTGTAATTGTTCCTCATAAATCCATGTGGGACCCAGCACAAGCACAGGATTTTTCATAACAATTGCACAGTCAAAGATATGGGCCATCTTTGCCAAATTATAGAAAATTAGCCTTTTCGCCATTATTAGTATACTGTTTATTTCATTTAATGACCCATTGAAACATGAAATAATTAAATAACAATGAAATATACCAGCGCGAATCATGGTCCTTCTTCTAGAGTAAATATATATATTTTTTTCTACATATACACTCACATAGTTAAAGATATATTATTTAACCTATTTCCAAATAAAATGTATATTTATTTATTTCTAAATTTAAATCATCCAGTCAGTAACAGCAATAGTACCTTCCCCCCCAAAAAAAAATTACCTTAATTGAGATATTAAGTTAGTCTATTTTAAAATATCTTTAACCCTTTTTTTGTAATTTGTTTTTAATCCGAAATAAGCACAATAAAACATTGATATAATAATTATTCTATACAGAACCCATCATATAATAATTTTTTGACGTAAAAATTGGTTATGCTTTAACATTTAAAAAATAAATAATTATCTGTTATTTTAAAGCAATTTATTCTTTATAATTTCCTTTTCAGAACTCCATTAAAAAATGTGTTGGAGTCTAATTTCAGTGTGGAGGAACAAGAGCAGGCGGTACCATTGGGCCATATTTCAGACTCGAGCCCACCAGATGTGGGTAAGAGGTGAAGCTGTACCCTCTCACCAACCACCTTCATTACCCTTATAGTCACTGGAGGAAGTCGAGGAGTAGGATGACGACAATGTTTTTACCACCACCATCATGGAGTCAAAATATTTTTGAGTGTATTTCATAAATTATTCACTGTCCACACACAGGTGTCAGTTTAGTCTTCACCACAGGCAGATTTTGCTCTAGCCAAAACTAATAAACCAGTTGCATTCCTAACTTTGATTTCTCTGTTAAACTACACATGTTGTTTTATTTTGGAGGATTTGAATTCACTCCAAGCAGGGTTGATATACAGTAGTATCTATCCACTCTTAATGGTTCTCCTGATAACAAGTTTGAACTGACAGCCCCTTCCGCTTTTCTATTTCATGACCACATTTCATAAGCGCATCTGGCATATTATATATTTTATATAATATACCTTTTTAGGGCTAAATTAACTTGTATAAACCAAAAAATAAAATTTAATTTTTAAATTGTTTCTTTAAAGAACTGTAAGCTATTTTTTTTCTGAAGTTTTGCACAGTAGTCAAGTAGTGCAAAAACGTAATAGTGCAAAGTACTAATTACATTTAAAAATTATAATTATTTGACCCAAAAAATAATTACTACGTGTGTGAACAAAATTCCGCTAAATTATGAATTTATCAATATATCAAATAGTATAATAATAAAATATTTTAAAATAGAAATTAATACAGTGTGTTAATTAATAACTAATAAAACTGTATGTGCATTTATTTTTTTCATGTCATTTAAAAATTACATTTATGTCATAATTTTTTTTTTAATTTTCAAACAAAAAAAAATATATTGTTAGAAGAAAAAACCAGCATGGATTAGAAATTTTATAAGTGATTACGCAAATTTCATTGTTGGAGCATTTCAACCTCATTAACAAAAGAAAACCGGGATGAATTTAGTGCAATCCCACAAAAAATGTTGACATGATTTCTATAATAATCAGGTGATAATTTTCATTACATATATTCTTTAACAAAATTAATAATGTGTATAGCTACATCAAAATGTGCCAATAATTCTACATTCACAAAACCGGATTACCACACGGCTGCGTATGACGCCAGTCACACAAAACCATGTAGAGAGAGGCCAACACGGAAGTCAGACATCCCTCCCAGGATGACTGACGACACCATGTTTGAACCTCGATCCTTTTATAAAATAAATATAAATAATAAAATAATAAACTTTTTTTGTGTTTATCAATCAGTCCTGTACAGTTTTAACTGCACAACAACTGCTGACAATGGAAGTCCAGGTGCAGTCCCCACCTTTTACAGTGACAACCACAACTAGGCTCACCCAAACACAATTTTTTAAAAATAACAAACTAAAATAAAAAATTAAATCAAATTAAAAAATTTGTGAATGTTGATTATTAACACTTAAAATAAATATTTATTTTTTTAATATTATCTTAATCATTGATTATACATAATGAGCATATCACATGTCAGAATAGCAAATATGACCACCAATTTCTGAGAAATGCAATACTATTTACTAGAGTAACTACAATTGTAAATAAGTGGTCCATGCTGGTTGTCTCCAAACAATATTGACAGACTGCTTAAACAAGTATTTTTTTTGTAATGTAATACAAGGATCAATCATAATTTAGCAGAATAATGTCAGACAGTAGAATTTAAATACTAAAGCTACAGAACAAGGGCTACCCTTTGATCTGCGTAACCCAGCACTGTCATGACAGGCATCAGCTTATAAATGATAACTCTTCACTAAAAGCACTGCAAATTTTTTCACACAACTACGCAGGCATGATACATAAACACAAAATATTATAAATGTCAACGCTATAGTGTAAGTTCTACACATACATAGGACTAAATATTCAGATTAAATACAGGAAATGGCACTATAAGATTAACTTTATTGGTCAAAGTTCTACAACTAAGTTAACAGCACCAAGACACACTGCAGCATCAGCAGGTAGAATTAGGATTGCAGTATAAGGCCTATAAATATCTCGGCCTAACTGCGCAGGACGGGCGGGCATCAGCAGCAAACTTTGTTTTAAATGTCATACAGACAATTCAACGTGAGGTAGATCAGCAGCAGCATTGACAGCAGGTAGAAGTAGGATTGCAGTATAAGGCCTATAAATATCTCGGCCTAACTGCGCAGGACGGGCATCAGCAGCAAACTTTGTTTTAAAAGTCATACAGACAATTCAACGTGAGGTCGATCAACAGGAGCATTAACAGCAGCTAGAAGTAGGATTGCAGTATAAGGCCTATAAATATCTCGGCCTAACTGCGCAGGACGGGCGGGCATCAGCAGCAAACTTTGTTTTAAAAGTCATACAGACAATTCAACGTGAGGTCGATCAACAGGAGCATTAACAGCAGCTAGAAGTAGGATTGCAGTATAAGGCCTATAAATATCTCGGCCTAACTGCGCAGGACGGGCGGGCATCAGCAGCAAACTTTGTTTTAAAAGTCATACAGACAATTCAACGTGAGGTCGATCAACAGGAGCATTAACAGCAGCTAGAAGTAGGATTGCAGTATAAGGCCTATAAATATCTCGGCCTAACTGCGCAGGACGGGCGGGCATCAGCAGCAAACTTTGTTTTAAAAGTCATACAGACAATTCAACGTGAGGTCGATCAACAGCAGCATTAACAGCAGGTAGAAGTAGGATTGCAGTATAAGGCCTATAAATATCTCGGCCTAACTGCGCAGGACGGGCGGGCATCAGCAGCAAACTTTGTTTTAAATGTCATACAGACAATTCAACGTGAGGTCGATCAACAGCAGCATTAACAGCAGGTAGAAGTAGGATTGCAGTATAAGGCCTATAAATATCTCGGCCTAACTGCGCAGGACGGGCGGGCATCAGCAGCAAACTTTGTTTTAAATGTCATACAGACAATTCAACGTGAGGTAGATCAACAGCAGCATTGACAGCAGGTAGAAGTAGGATTGCAGTATAAGGCCTATAAATATCTCGGCCTAACTGCGCAGGACGGGCATCAGCAGCAAACTTTGTTTTAAATGTCATACAGACAATTCAACGTGAGGTCGATCAACAGCAGCATTGACAGCAGCTAGAAGTAGGATTGCAGTATAAGGCCTATAAATATCTCGGCCTAACTGCGCAGGACGGGCGGGCATCAGCAGCAAACTTTGTTTTAAATGTCATACAGACAATTCAACGTGAGGTAGATCAACAGCAGCATTGACAGCAGGTAGAAGTAGGATTGCAGTATAAGGCCTATAAATATCTCGGCCTAACTGCGCAGGACGGGCGGGCATCAGCAGCAAACTTTGTTTTAAATGTCATACAGACAATTCAACGTGAGGTAGATCAGCAGCAGCATTGAACAGCAGGTAGAAGTAGGATTGCAGTATAAGGCCTATAAATATCTCGGCCTAACTGCGCAGGACGGGCGGCATCAGCAGCAAACTTTGTTTTAAATGTCATACAGACAATTCAACGTGAGGTAGATCAACAGCAGCATTGACAGCAGGTAGAAGTAGGATTGCAGTATAAGGCCTATAAATATCTCGGCCTAACTGCGCAGGACGGGCATCAGCAGCAAACTTTGTTTTAAAAGTCATACAGACAATTCAACGTGAGGTCGATCAACAGCAGCATTGACAGCAGGTAGAAGTAGGATTGCAGTATAAGGCCTATAAATATCTCGGCCTAACTGCGCAGGACGGGCATCAGCAGCAAACTTTGTTTTAAAAGTCATACAGACAATTCAACGTGAGGTAGATCAACAGCAGCATTAACAGCAGGTAGAAGTAGGATTGCAGTATAAGGCCTATAAATATCTCGGCCTAACTGCGCAGGACGGGGCATCAGCAGCAAACTTTGTTTTAAAAGTCATACAGACAATTCAACGTGAGGTAGATCAACAGCAGCATTAACAGCAGGTAGAAGTAGGATTGCAGTATAAGGCCTATAAATATCTCGGCCTAACTGCGCAGGACGGGGCATCAGCAGCAAACTTTGTTTTAAAAGTCATACAGACAATTCAACGTGAGGTAGATCAACAGCAGCATTAACAGCAGGTAGAAGTAGGATTGCAGTATAAGGCCTATAAATATCTCGGCCTAACTGCGCAGGACGGGGCATCAGCAGCAAACTTTGTTTTAAATGTCATACAGACAATTCAACGTGAGGTAGATCAACAGCAGCATTGACAGCAGGTAGAAGTAGGATTGCAGTATAAGGCCTATAAATATCTCGGCCTAACTGCGCAGGACGGGCGGCATCAGCAGCAAACTTTGTTTTAAATGTCATACAGACAATTCAACGTGAGGTAGATCAAGCAGCAGCATTAACAGCAGCTAGAAGTAGGATTGCAGTATAAGGCCTATAAATATCTCGGCCTAACTGCGCAGGACGGGCATCAGCAGCAAACTTTGTTTTAAATGTCATACAGACAATTCAACGTGAGGTCGATCAACAGCAGCATTGACAGCAGGTAGAAGTAGGATTGCAGTATAAGGCCTATAAATATCTCGGCCTAACTGCGCAGGACGGGCGGCATCAGCAGCAAACTTTGTTTTAAATGTCATACAGACAATTCAACGTGAGGTCGATCAACAGGAGCATTGACAGCAGGTAGAAGTAGGATTGCAGTATAAGGCCTATAAATATCTCGGCCTAACTGCGCAGGACGGGCGGGCATCAGCAGCAAACTTTGTTTTAAATGTCATACAGACAATTCAACGTGAGGTAGATCAACAGCAGCATTGACAGCAGGTAGAAGTAGGATTGCAGTATAAGGCCTATAAATATCTCGGCCTAACTGCGCAGGACGGGGCATCAGCAGCAAACTTTGTTTTAAATGTCATACAGACAATTCAACGTGAGGTAGATCAACAGCAGCATTAACAGCAGGTAGAAGTAGGATTGCAGTATAAGGCCTATAAATATCTCGGCCTAACTGCGCAGGACGGGCATCAGCAGCAAACTTTGTTTTAAAAGTCATACAGACAATTCAACGTGAGGTCGATCAACAGCAGCATTAACAGCAGGTAGAAGTAGGATTGCAGTATAAGGCCTATAAATATCTCGGCCTAACTGCGCAGGACGGGCATCAGCAGCAAACTTTGTTTTAAAAGTCATACAGACAATTCAACGTGAGGTAGATCAACAGCAGCATTAACAGCAGGTAGAAGTAGGATTGCAGTATAAGGCCTATAAATATCTCGGCCTAACTGCGCAGGACGGGCATCAGCAGCAAACTTTGTTTTAAAAGTCATACAGACAATTCAACGTGAGGTCGATCAACAGCAGCATTAACAGCAGGTAGAAGTAGGATTGCAGTATAAGGCCTATAAATATCTCGGCCTAACTGCGCAGGACGGGGCATCAGCAGCAAACTTTGTTTTAAAAGTCATACAGACAATTCAACGTGAGGTAGATCAACAGCAGCATTAACAGCAGGTAGAAGTAGGATTGCAGTATAAGGCCTATAAATATCTCGGCCTAACTGCGCAGGACGGGGCATCAGCAGCAAACTTTGTTTTAAAAGTCATACAGACAATTCAACGTGAGGTAGATCAACAGCAGCATTAACAGCAGGTAGAAGTAGGATTGCAGTATAAGGCCTATAAATATCTCGGCCTAACTGCGCAGGACGGGGCATCAGCAGCAAACTTTGTTTTAAAGTCATACAGACAATTCAACGTGAGGTAGATCAACAGCAGCATTAACAGCAGGTAGAAGTAGGATTGCAGTATAAGGCCTATAAATATCTCGGCCTAACTGCGCAGGACGGGCATCAGCAGCAAACTTTGTTTTAAAAGTCATACAGACAATTCAACGTGAGGTCGATCAACAGCAGCATTAACAGCAGGTAGAAGTAGGATTGCAGTATAAGGCCTATAAATATCTCGGCCTAACTGCGCAGGACGGGGCATCAGCAGCAAACTTTGTTTTAAATGTCATACAGACAATTCAACGTGAGGTAGATCAACAGCAGCATTGACAGCAGGTAGAAGTAGGATTGCAGTATAAGGCCTATAAATATCTCGGCCTAACTGCGCAGGACGGGGCATCAGCAGCAAACTTTGTTTTAAATGTCATACAGACAATTCAACGTGAGGTAGATCAGCAGCAGCATTAACAGCAGGTAGAAGTAGGATTGCAGTATAAGGCCTATAAATATCTCGGCCTAACTGCGCAGGACGGGCATCAGCAGCAAACTTTGTTTTAAAAGTCATACAGACAATTCAACGTGAGGTCGATCAACAGCAGCATTAACAGCAGGTAGAAGTAGGATTGCAGTATAAGGCCTATAAATATCTCGGCCTAACTGCGCAGGACGGGGGCATCAGCAGCAAACTTTGTTTTAAATGTCATACAGACAATTCAACGTGAGGTAGATCAGCAGCAGCATTAACAGCAGGTAGAAGTAGGATTGCAGTATAAGGCCTATAAATATCTCGGCCTAACTGCGCAGGACGGGCATCAGCAGCAAACTTTGTTTTAAAAGTCATACAGACAATTCAACGTGAGGTCGATCAACAGCAGCATTAACAGCAGGTAGAAGTAGGATTGCAGTATAAGGCCTATAAATATCTCGGCCTAACTGCGCAGGACGGGCGGGCATCAGCAGCAAACTTTGTTTTAAATGTCATACAGACAATTCAACGTGAGGTCGATCAACAGCAGCATTGACAGCAGGTAGAAGTAGGATTGCAGTATAAGGCCTATAAATATCTCGGCCTAACTGCGCAGGACGGGCGGGCATCAGCAGCAAACTTTGTTTTAAATGTCATACAGACAATTCAACGTGAGGTAGATCAGCAGCAGCATTAACAGCAGGTAGAAGTAGGATTGCAGTATAAGGCCTATAAATATCTCGGCCTAACTGCGCAGGACGGGCATCAGCAGCAAACTTTGTTTTAAAAGTCATACAGACAATTCAACGTGAGGTCGATCAACAGCAGCATTAACAGCAGCTAGAAGTAGGATTGCAGTATAAGGCCTATAAATATCTCGGCCTAACTGCGCAGGACGGGCGGGCATCAGCAGCAAACTTTGTTTTAAATGTCATACAGACAATTCAACGTGAGGTCGATCAACAGCAGCATTAACAGCAGCTAGAAGTAGGATTGCAGTATAAGGCCTATAAATATCTCGGCCTAACTGCGCAGGACGGGCATCAGCAGGCAATGTGTGGGCAGCAGCGGTGTGATCCCGGGAATGGGCCCCCACCAGACCCGGGCAACAACATACATCCACTGAGACAGATTGAGATTAATTATATACATTATAGATATGCATAAAATGTATGTAAATATATAAAGGAATTAACATGTACATATAGAACAAGATATCTCATTTTACATATCATGCACATGGAAAGTGCAGCGGAAATTTTTTTTATCCGTTACAACGACATCATGTGTTTTCTTGAAGCCAGGGGGCTGTGGAAGTGTCGGTGTTTAGCAGCGGCTCTTTCGTTCCTCCTCATGTCTGTGAGGAGGAATGTGTCCCGACGCTCCACCAACCCATACACGATCAGTATCGCACACACGCTAGTCTACATCCAACTGCTACACCCATCCCTCATGTGCCTGTGTGAGCACCGAAGGCAGTGATGAGTCAAGTTTCATCGGCCGGAGTCTGGAAGCATTCCGTCATGATCCGACGGGGGCAACGCAAAATCGATTTGGCGATGATGCAGCGTTGTTCCAAAGCTGATGGAAGTGTCCACATTGGGGGTTCCACCAGTGAGCAACCTGCATGATCTCTTGCCGGTCATAGGGCATAATGATCCATTTTAAGAGGCTATTTTGAACAAACGTGGTATTGATGTCAGGCGCAAAGGGTGCATACATCAGCATGGCACAGCGGATCGCCAACACTGTCATCCAGCACAGTGCATTTTTCATTCTGTTAAGAGGGCAACAAATGTTCTTCACTTACATAAACTGTTTGTGCTTTATTAATCACGGTTATGGTTTAATTAAGTATTTTATATAATTAAAAATTATTTTTAGTTTATGTTCTATATCTATGTGCAGTAATACGGTCCAATAGAATGCTGATATCAGCACTATTACAAAATTTTATTGCTTCTGTGCTGAAATGGGTGAGATAGATATATTAATATTGCATTATAGACAACATCTATATATTTAGCTACCACATATGATCTATTTAAGTGTTGATTTTTTTTACTCCTCCGTACAACCGCATTTTAGAGGACCGTATTAATGTACATTTATATAAATCCTGAAAGAATACTATTTTATGAAATTAGATAAAAAATAAATTTCTTTCTCACGGGCGATCTAAACACGCGGTAGGAATGCGTTATGTGAACGCATAGCACACGCACTTCATCATGAGCCATTATTTTTTATGGGTCTGTGTACATGAGCTTTTATTTTTCACGCATCAGTTGTGTGTTACTTAAAAAATGCAGCTTGCTTTTTATCCAGCATTTTTAAAGCAAGACACGGCCCATAGAAGTTAATGGGGTTGGGTGAAAAATGCATCGCATCCTCAAGCAGGTGTGGGCACGTTTTTCAATGATGGTTGTTAAGATATGTTCTTAATAAATCTGATTATTTTTAACTGAGGCGTGAAAAGCGCATCACAACGCATTGAACCAACGTTGAAAATAAATAAATGACTTAGCACAATCGCAGATCAAAGTCATTAACTTTGCTTGGAAGATCACATCATTTTACATGAAAGCTCACGCGACGCATTCGGACCATATGTGCGTCGCCCATGTAAAAGTATCCAAGCTGCTAATCGTTATGCACAAACAGTTTAGTGTCAGTTCTATGTAAGTGAAGAACATTTGTTGCCCTCTTAACAGAATGAAAAATGCACTGTGCTGGATGACAGTGTTGGCGATCCGCTGTGCCATGCTGATGTATGCACCCTTTGCGCCTGACATCAATACCACGTTTGTTCAAAATAGCCTCTTAAAATGGATCATTATGCCCTATGACCGGCAAGAGATCATGCAGGTTGCTCACTGGTGGAACCCCCAATGTGGACACTTCCATCAGCTTTGGAACAACGCTGCATCATCGCCAAATCGATTTTGCGTTGCCCCTGTCGGATCATGACGGAACGCTTCCAGACTCCGGCCGATGAAACTTGACTCATCACTGCCTTCGGTGCTCACACAGGCACATGAGGGATGGGTGTAGCAGTTGGATGTAGACTAGCGTGTGTGCGATACTGATCGTGTATGGGTTGGTGGAGCGTCGGGACACATTCCTCCTCACAGACATGAGGAGGAACGAAAGAGCCGCTGCTAAACACCGACACTTCCACAGCCCCCTGGCTTCAAGAAAACACATGATGTCGTTTTAAGTGAAAAGACAGTGTTCTGCTGCATCTTCCATGTGCCTTGATCAGGAAACCTGGCGTAGAATAGTGAGGTCAGATTGTGTGCTGTGTGGGCATGCACAGTAATTACTTAAAATAATAAATTATGTCAGATTTTTTTAAAAATATATGCCAAATCATAAATAAATATATGTTTAATAAATGTAAAATAAAATAAAAAATCAATAAATTAATAACTAAATAGATCAAAAAGAAATTCAGTTTAATTCATTAATAATTCAATTCATATTTAAATATAAATAAATAATTTAATAAATAATTAAAAATATCAATAAATAAGTTAAAAAGATTAAAAAACAACGGATTTTGGGAGGGAGAGAAAAGGAGAGTGATGGACAAGGGACCTCTCAACGGCCTGAACCGACAGCGGGGGCCAAGAAGTCACTGCCGATCCAGGACTCGTTCATCTTGATGAAGGTGAGTCTGTCCACGGAGTCAGTGGACAGACGGGTCCTCTTGTCCGTGACCACCCCACCTGCCGCGCTGAAGGTCCGCTCAGACAGTACGCTGGAGGGGGGGCAACACAGTAGCTCCAGCGCATACTGAGCGAGCTCACGGCAGGTGTCCAGCCTGGCGACCCAGTACTCCATGGGGTCGTCGGTGCTCATGCTGTCGGAAGCACCGACTGACCCCATGTAGTCAGCCACCATGCGGGCCAGCCGCTGGTGGTGACTGCTGCTGCTGCTGCTACTGGGTCGCGCAGACTGGTAGAACTGCCTCATCTCACCCATAAGGTCACCAACTCGGCTGGTGCTGCTGGGACCAGCCGTTGGCTGGGTGAGATGGGCGGGGAGAGCTGGAGCCTGAGGCCGCGGGTTAGCCTCCTCCAGCCGTTTGATGAGACAGGCCCGCAGTTTTTCCATCCGGGCCTGTCTCCGGCTGGTTGGGATGAACTGCTCCAGCTTCCCCTTGCATCTAGGGTCTAAAAGGGTGGCCAACCAGAAATCATCACTCTCCTTCAGTTTCCTGATCCGGGGGTCCCTCCTAAGGCAGCGTAGCATGTGGGCAGCCATAGGGAACAGGACAGCTCGCTGTGCCTCATCATGGCTGCCAGGGACCATGACATCCTGGTCCTCAAGCTGCTGTTCATGGTGGTCCCTGTTGCTGCTGCCCCACCCCCGGACTAACGGTGCCCCCAACACCGTCTCTCCCTCCTGACCAGGCACAGACTCCTGGACGTCGTGAATGTCTTCCTCCTCCTCCACGTCGTCCTGGGCCTGGTCCTGGTGGAGCAAGGCCGCCTCATCTTGCTCCACCAAGGCACTCTCCCCAGCCTCGAGCAGGCGATCTAGTGTCCTGTCCAGCAGGAACACTAAGGGGAGCACGTCATTGAGGCCGACATGCTCCCCGCTGACCATCTTGGTCGCCTGCTCGAATGGGGCCAACACATGGCAGACCTGCTGTATCTGCCCCCACTCCACATTAGTGATGTATGGAAGTGGGTTGGTTGGCCCTGGAGTGCCTAGGTCAAGCAGGTATTCCCTCACCGCCCTTCTCTGCTCCCACAACCTCTCCAGCATGTGGAGGGTGGAGTTCCACCGCGTCACGCTGTCGACAAGCAGCCTGTGAGGGGGCAGGCTGTTGTCCCGCTGCAGTCTGGACAGGGACGCGGAGGCAGTTGGGGAGCGTCGGAAGTGGCTGGCAATCCGACGGACACGTTGCACAATGTCACTCAACCCTGGAAATGTCCGTAGGTATTTCTGGACAACCAGGTTGAGGACATGTGCCATGCAGGGGACGTGTGTCAGACTGCCAGCATGGAGGGCGGCGAGGAGGTTGCTGCCGTTGTCACAGACAACCATACCTGCCTGGAGCCTTCGGGGTGTCAGCCACTTCTGGACCTGATCCTGTAGTGCTGATAGAACATCAGGTCCAGTGTGTCTCCGTTCCCCTAAGCTAACAAGCTGGAGCACGGCCTGGCAGCGGACGTGCCCCACACTTGCGTAGCTACGGGGACGCTTGCTGGGGGGCTCAGCAGCTGTGGAGACAGTGGCTTGAGGAAGGCTAGTGTTTCCACCCTGGACACCCCGTGGCGGCACCACAAAGTCTGATGCCGCTGTTCCCTCCCCGGCGCCTCGGAGGGACACCCAATGGGCGGTAAAACTAATGTAGCGCCCCTGCCCATGCCTGCTGGTCCAGGCATCCATGGTCAGATGCACCCTGTTGCTGACAGCATGATCCAGCGACAGGGAGACATTCTGCACCACATGCTGGTGGAGGGCAGGGACGCCGGTCCTGGCGAAGAAATGGCGGCTGGGGACACGCCATCTAGGTTGGGCCTGCTCCAACATCTGCCTGAATGGATTGCTATCCACAAGGTTGAAGGGCAGCAGATGTTGGGCAATAACCCTTGCCAGGAGCCCATTGAGAGAACGCACACGTCTGTCCCCGGGGGTGTAGGGCGCGGTGCGTTCCAAAGCCTCAGCAATTGAGGGCTGGCGCCGGACGGCAGAGGAGGAGGACTTGGAGGAGGGTGCAGTGGAGGCAGAGGTATGGCTGCCGGTACCAATACCTCTAGGAGAGGGAGTGGTGGAGTGGGACTGAGTCTGCGGTTGCTGCTGAACAGTGGCAGGAGGTGCTGTCCCCTGCACACTGGTGGTGGCGCTGCTGCTACTACCACCACGCATCTCTTCCCACTCCCGCCAGTGATTGACTCTAAGGTGCTGGGTCAGGGCACTGGTACCCAGCCGAGACAAACACCTCCCTCTCCTCACCCTGGCATGGCATAGCTGACAGATGCCAATTGTGACATCATCTGCTGCCAGGGTGAAATAGGCCCAAACAGGCGACTTCCGCCCCAACCTCTGGTCAGATGGGGCGGAGGATACCTGCGCCTGTTCAGGCTCGGTGCGCACAGTAGGAGCTGGCTGCTGCTGCCTGCCGCTCTTACCAGTGGAGCCCCTGACACTGGGCTCCCTGGTGACCTGGCGCACCATTTGCCTGGCCTGCCTACCTTCGTCAGTGCTGGTATCACGTGACGAAGGAGGTGGCACACACTCTGTGTGACCCTCCTCCTCAGACTCAAGGCCCCCATGTGATGGACCGAGAGGACCAGCAAACATGGAGCCCCTGCCATGGCTCTGCTGTCCCCTCACTGACACCTGAGTCTGACTAGGTGCGGGAGTAGTGTGGCTGACCCCACACGCACCAGTTGGAAGGGATGTGACTGGGGTACTCACAGGAGGTACCCCCTCCTCCTCCTCTATCCCTTCCATAAGGTCCTGACCATAAGGTGGACTGAATTCAAGATCACCCTCCTGCATTAAGTCCCCCAAGATGTCCCTCTCACTCTCGCTAAACAGGAGCAGGGTAGCATCTTGGGGACTGGGGGGTGGTGAAGCAGGAGGAGGAGTTGCCCCATCGCTGCTGATGCTGCTGCTCCTGCTGCGAGCCTGGGCGGATGAATCGGTGGCGCTAGATTGTGCCACATATGCCACAATTGCATCCGCCTCGTCCGAACCAATTGGGCGGCTGCAATGCCCAAAAAAATCTGGGATCAGGCGTGCTCCACTGACTGCTGGCTGCTGTCCTGCGGCGTTCCTTCGCCTGCCCCTACTGCTCTGGCTGCGTGCCTCACTTTTGTGGCTCATTTTTTTTCTCTTTAACGGAACAAACAAAAAGACGGAAGGACGGATGGACGGACGGACTAAGACAAAATAAACACAACAGTCAAATTTTTTTTTGTTTTTTTGTTTTTTTTTCTCCTAACTAACTACAACGGAACAAACACAAAGACGGACGGACGGACGGACGGACGGACTAAAACAAAATGAACACAAGTAACGGTCAAACTTTTTTTTTTTTTTTCTACTAACTAACTACAACGGAACAAACACAAAGACGGACGGACGAAGAAAAAACAAACACAATTAACAGTAAAACTTTTTTTGGTTTTTTGTTTTTTTTTCTACTAACTAACTACAACGGAACAAACACAAAGACGGACGGACGGACGGACGAAGACAAAACAAACACAATTAACAGTAAAACTTTTTTTTGTTTTTTTGTTTTTTTTTCTACTAACTAACTACAACGGAACAAACACAAAGACGGACGGACTAAGACAAAACAAACACAATTAACAGTAAAACTTTTTTTGTTTTTTTTTCTACTAACTAACTACAACGGAACAAACACAAAGACGGACGGACGGACGAAGACAAAACAAACACAATTAACAGTAAAACTTTTTTTTTGTTTTTTGTTTTTTTTTCTACTAACTAACTACAACGGAACAAACACAAAGACGGACGGACGGACGGACGAAGACAAAACAAACACAATTAACAGTAAAACTTTTTTTTTGTTTTTTGTTTTTTTTTCTACTAACTAACTACAACGGAACAAACACAAAGACGGACGGACGGACTAAGACAAAACAAACACAATTAACAGTAAAACTTTTTTTGTTTTTTTGTTTTTTTTTTCTACTAACTAACTACAACGGAAAAAAAACAACGAAGACGGACGGACGGACGAAGACAAAACAAACACAATAACAGTAAAACTTTTTTTTGTTTTTTGTTTTTTTTTCTACTAACTAACTACAACGGAACAAACACAAAGACGGACGGACGGACGGACTAAGACAAAACAAACACAATTAACAGTAAAACTTTTTTTTGATTTTTTTGTTTTTTTTCTACTAACTAACTACAACGGAACAAACACAAAGACGGACGGACGGACTAAGACAAAACGAACAAACTACAAATTTATACGGAAGGACACTAAACTAAGACCCTACACTAAGCTAATATATCAGAAGTTAATCTAAACCCTAACTCTATCTAAGCTAAGTGATACTGAAAATACTATCTAATTCCCTATCTGTATTTAATCAAATCAAACTAACTAGTCCCTACTCTACACTGAACTTTATATTAAATGAGCCCTAACACTGCCTAAACTAACTAACTTTCTGAACTATCCTGCAAACTATCTAATTAATCAATTCCCTAATCCCTATCTATCTAATAAACTATGATTTAGATCAATGCACAATTAGATCAATGGAAAATTCAATTGACAAACAATCAAGCTCCTCTCACTTCAACAACTAAACCCACAAAATGGCAACCGGGCGGTGTCTTGATTTATATAGTGAAGGGGCAGGCTACTAACCGATTGGTTGCTATGGATGTTGCTAAGGTGTGACAGGCCATTCCCATTGGCTATTCAAGGTAGGAGAGGGGAGGGTTGACGATTCTACTCTGTCAGTTTGAAAAAAAAATAAAAAAAAATGCGATTTTATCGCTAATTTAAAATCGCATTTCGATTTTCATGCCCAGTGCTGAGGTAAATCTCCCGCCATTTATTTTTCTTGTGACATTTTAGCTTATTTTAACGCATGTTGTATACCAACTATATCCAACACTGTTTAATAAATTGTATGTAAAGAGAATTTTATGATTGAAAGATTCAAAACGCTATACTCGATATCGGAAAAATAAAAAATAAATCGGCTTACTCGATAATTACGTAGTTGTCATTATAGCGTAATGCGATTGTAACTTTATTATGGTGTTAAGCTAACTTTTGTGCAGCATGATTATGCATACAAAGATAAATCGGCTTACTCGATAATTACGTAGTTGTCATTATCGCGTAATGCGATTGTAACTTTATTATGGTGTTAAGCTAACTTTTGTGCAGCATGATTATGCATACAAAGATAAATCGGCTTACTCGATAATTACGTAGTTGTCATTATCGCGTAATGCGATTGTAACTTTATTATGGTGTTAAGCTAACTTTTGTGCAGCATGATTATGCATACAAAGATAAATCGGCTTACTCGATAATTACGTAGTTGTCATTATCGCGTAATGCGATTGGAACTTGCATTCCATATTCGTTAATTCTATCCTAATATGGAGTATTCCATATTCCATAGCAGGTCAAGTTGAAATCGCCATGCGATTCCTTCGAGTTATATTAATCGCATGGCGATTTCAACTTGACCAGGTTTAAAATGGTTGGCTTGGTAGAAATAGCGAATATGACGAATATATTCGTCATATACCATAAAAAGAATATAGCGAATGTATTCGTCATATTCCACAAAAGGAATATAACGAATATATTCGTCATATTCCACAAAACGAAGATAATGAAGTATTCTGCATCTTCATTTTAGCTACCTATTCATCAATTTCGCTAATTCTAGCAATGATATAGGAAAGTTGACTATAGAGACAGCCAAGTATAATTCGCTATGCGATTATATGACTGTTTTTTTTTTTATAAATAGTATAATTATAATAATTATCAGGTATTATAATTATTCTATTTATTTAAAAAAAAGTCATATAATCGCATAGCGAATTATACTTAGCTGTCTCTATAGTCAACTTTCCTATATCATTGCTAGAATTAGCGAAATTGATGAATAGGTAGCTAAAATGAAGATGCAGAATACTTCGTTATCTTTGTTTTGTGGAATATGACGAATACATTCGTTATATTCCTTTTGTGGAATATGACGAATACATTCGTTATATTCCTTTTGTGGAATAAAACGAATATATTCGTCAATTCGCTAATTCTACCAAGCCATTGAAGCCATATTCCATGCTTATGGAGCGTCCCCATCACCATGGGAACGACTCCATATACTAGAATGTACTGTCGGATTGGAGAATTAGGTTGAAATCGCAATTCGATTTTTAAAAGTTATAATAATCGAATTTCGATTTTTAACTTAGCACTGCTATATGCCATATTAGGCTAAGTTAAAATCGAAATTCGATTATTTAAATCGCATATTAATCGCGATAACAAGAATAATGACGAATATTCGATTTCGACGAATATAAAACGAATATTCTATCGAATATTCGCGAATTTCGTCGAAATCGAATATGGCACCTGCCGCTCATCACTATTCATGGGATATCTCTTTGGGGAGTACAGAGAGGCTTGATCCAGGTCAGTATTTTACCTGCTTCCTGATGAACTGTTTCCTCCCAGAAGAAGAGAGGTCCGTAGATCCCTCTACTTTGTGGCCCATAAGTTATTCATAACAATGTTCCTTTAAAAATCACTTTAAACGGAAACTTCACTTTTACAACAAAACAAGGAAACTTGAAGGGGAACGTCTTTAATGTTCTTTAATTGAACATGAAATGTAACACAGCAACATAGTACAGGCCGAAAAAAATACATTTGTCCATCCAGTTCGGCCTGTCATCCTGCAAGTTGATCCAGAGGAAGGAAAAAAAAAACTGTGAGGTAGAAGCCAATTTTCTCCCACTTTAGGGAAATAAAAAATTCCTTCCCCACTCCAATCAGGCAATCAGAATAACTCCCTGGATCAGCGACCCCTCTCTAGTAGCTATAGCCTGTAATATTATTACGCTCCAGAAATACATCCAGGCCCCTCTTGAATTCCTTTATTGTACTCACCATCACCACCTCCTCAGGCAGAGAGTTCCATAGTCTCACTGCTCTTACCGTAAAGAATCCTCTTCTATGTTTGTGTACAAACCTTCTCTCCTCCAGACGCAGAGGATGTCCCCTCATCACAGTCCTGGGGATAAATAGATGATGGGATAGATCTCTGAACTGACCCCTGATATATTTATACATAGTAATTAGATCTCCCCTCAGTCGTCTTTTTTCTAAAGTGAATAACCCTAATTTTGATAATCTTTCAGGGTACTGTAGTTGTCCCATTCCAGTTATTACTTTAGTTGCCCTCCTCTGGACCCTCTCCAGCTCTGCTATGTCTGCCTTGTTTACAGGAGCCCAGAACTGTACACAGTCCTCCATGTGTGGTCTGACTAGCGATTTGTAAAATGGTAGGACTATGTTCTTTTCACGGGCATCTATGCCCCTTCTGATGCCACCCATTATCTTATTGGCCTTGGCAGCAGCTGCCTGAAACTAGTTTTTGCAGCTTAGTTTGCTGTTTATTAAAATTCCTAGATCCTTTTCCATGTCCGTGTTACCGAGTGTTTTACCATTTAAGAAGTACGGGTGACTTGCATTATTCCTTCCCATGTGCATAACCTTACATTTGTCAGTGTTAAACCTCATCTGCCACTTATCTGTTCAAGCCTCCAATCTATCCAGATCCCTCTGTAGTAGTATACTGTCCTCTTCAGTGTTAACTACTTTACACAGTTTAGTGTCATCTGTGAAAAATTGATACTTTACATCTACAAGATCATTATTAAATATATTGAAGAGAATAGGGCCCAATACTGACCCCTGAGGTACCCCACTAGTGACAGTGACCCAATCTGAGTTTGTACCGTTAATAACCACCCTCTGTTTTCTATCATTGAGCCAGTTACTTACCCACTTACAGACGTTTTCTCCCAGTCCGAGCATTCTCATTTTATATACTAACCTTTTATGTGGTACAGTGTCAAATGCTTTGGAGAAGTCCAGATACACGACATCCATTGATTCGCCGCTGTCAAGTCTAGAACTTACCTCCTCATAGAAACTGATTAAATTAGTTTGGCATGACCGATCCCTCATGAAGCCATGCTGATATGGCGTTATTTGCTTATTTCCGTTGAGATGCTCTAAGATAGCATCTCTCAGAAAACCTTCAAACAGTTTACCCACAACAGATGTTAAACTTACTGGCCTATAGTTTCCAGGCTCTGTTTTTGGACCCTTTTTTAATATTGGCACCACATTTGCCATGCGCCAATCCTGTGGGACATTCCCTGTCAGTATAGAGTCCGCAAATATCAGAAATAAGGGTCTGGCTATGACATTACTTAATTCCCTTAGGATACGGGGGTGTATGCCATCCGATCCTGGCGATTTGTCTATTTTAATCTTTTTAAGTCGCTGATGTACTTCTTCCTGGGTCAGACAGGACACTTTTAATGGGGAATTTATTTTTACATTCTGCATGTCATCTGACAGTTTATTTTCCTCAGTGAATACATTGGAGAAAAAAATATTTAACAGCTTTGCTTTCTCCTCGTCGCTCTCTGCGACTCCCCCTCATTACTCTTTAACCGCCTCCGGACGGCCTAACGCAGGATCGCGGTCCGGAGGCGGCTGTCTCAGGCACAGTCACGCATCTATGCGTCATCTCGCGATCAAAGGATCGGCAGGTAAGCGAGTGGATCTACAGCCTGCCAGCGGCGATCGTTCGCTGGCAGGCTGTAGATGCATTTTTTTTAACCCCTAACAGGCATATTAGACGCTGTTTTGATAACAGCGTCTAATATACCTGCTACCTGGTCCTCTGGTGGTCCCTTTTGCTTGGATCGACCACCAGAGAACACAGGCAGCTCTGTAATAAGTAGCACCAAGCACCACACTACACTACACCCCCCCTGTCACTTATTAACCCCTTATTAACCCCTGATCACCCCATATAGACTCCCTGATCACCCCCCTGTCATTGATCACCCCCCTGTAAGGCTCCATTCAGATGTCCGTATGTGTTTTATGGATCCACGGATCCATGGATCGGATCAGCAAAACACATACGGACGTCTGAATGGAGCCTTACAGGGGGGTGATCAGGGAGTCTATATGGGATGATTACCCCCCTGTAAGGCTCCATTCAGACGTCCGTATGTGTTTTACGGATCCACGGATCCATGGATCGGATCCGCAAAACACATACGGACATCTGAATGGAGCCTTACAGGGTAGTGATCAATGACAGGGGGGTGATAACCCCATATAGACTCCCTGATCACCCCCCTGTCATTGATTACCCCCCTGTTAGGCTCCATTCAGACGTCCGTATGTGTTTTGGGGATCCGATCCATGGATCCGTGGATCCGCAAAACACATACGGACCTCTGAATGGAGCCTTACAGGGGGGTAATCAATGACAGGGGGGTGATCACCCCATATAGACTCCCTGATCACCCCCCTGTCATTGATCACCCCCCAGCCATTGATCACCCCCCTGTTTTATGCAAAACACAAACGGACGTTTGAATGGAGCCTTACAGGGGGGTGATCAATGACAGGGTGGTGATCACCCCATATAGACTCCCTGATCACCCCCCTGTCATTGATCACCCCCCTGCCATTGATCACCCCCCTGTAAGTCTCCATTCAGACCTTTTTTTGGCACAAGTTAGCGGAAATTTATTTATTTTTAATTTTTTTCTTACAAAGTCTCATATTCCACTAACTTGTGTCAAAAAATAAAATCTCACATGAACTCACCATACCCCTCACGGATCCAAATGGGTAAAATTTTTTAGACATTTATATTACAGACTTCTTCTCACGCTTTAGGGCACCTAAAATGCCAGGGCAGTATAAATTCCCCACATGTGACCCCATTTCGGATAGAAGACACCCCAAGGTATTCTGTGAGGGGCATATTGAGTCCATGAAAGATTGAAATTTTTGTCCCAAGTTAGCGGAAAGGGAGACTTTGTGAGAAAAAACAAAAAAAATCAATTTCCGCTAACTTGTGCCAAAAAAAAATAATTCTATGAACTCGCCATGCCCCTCATTGAATACCTTGGGGTGTCTTCTTTCCAAAATGCAGTCACATTTGGGGTATTTATACTGCCCAGGCATTTTAGGGGCCCTAAAGCATAAGAAGAAGTCTGGGATCCAAATGTCTAAAAATGCCCTCCTAAAAGGAATGTGGGCTGCTTTGCGCATCTAGGCTGCAAAAAAGTGTCACACATGTGGTATCACCGTACTCAGGAGAAGTTGGGCAATGTGTTTTGGGGGGTCATTTTACATATACCCATGCTGGGTGAGATAAATATCTCGGTCAAATGCCAACTTTGTATAAAAAATTGGAAAAGTTGCCTTTTGCCGATATATTTCTCTCACCCAGCATGGGTATATGTAAAATGACACCCCAAAACACATTACCCAACTTCTCCTGAGTACTGCGATACCACATGTGTGACACTTTTTTGCAGCCTAGGTGGGCAAAGGGGCCCACATTCCAAAGAGCACCTTTAGGATTTCACAGGGCATTTTTTACACATTTTGATTTCAAACTACTTCTCACACATTAGGGCCCCTAAAATGCCAGGGCAGTATAACTACCCCACAAGTGACCCCATTTTGGAAAGAAGACACCCCAAGGTATTCCGTGAGGGGCTGTCACAGCTGCGGATGGGGAAAACCCTCAGCCGTGTGGTATCAGCAGATTGGTGGTCATAGCATGGCCAGGATAGGAATAAGGGAGAAGGTCACCTCCTACACATCCCTAATTCTGACCCTGTCTCCTATCCGTATGAGCCAACCCTAAAGGTAGGAGGGAAGACATCAACTTAAAGGGGAAGTGCACACAACACATACAACACCCCGTGCACACCGACAAAAGGCACACCTATAAAGAGAGGTTGCCAGGTGCAACTGCATGGCTATTGCAGCAAGCTGCCTAGCACCGCTCAGGCTGCTCTGCTGCCACATACACAATATTGCCAGCGGCAACTACAGGTGAGGCAACATACTATAGCCCCCACCTGTGATTGACAACAACACCAAGACCGCAGGCAACTGCATGCGGTTACAGGAGTCACAACCATGACCAAGGGTCGTGACAGGGGCATGGCGAGTTCCTAGAATTTTTTATTTTTTGTCACAAGTTAGCAGAAAATTATGATTTTTTTTTTTTCTTACAAAGTCTTATAATACACTAACTTGTGACAAAAAAATAAAAACTTCCATGAGCTCACTATGCCCATCACAAAATACCTTGGGTGTCTTCTTTCCAAAATGAGGTCACATGTGGGGTATTTATACTGGCCTGGCATTTTAGGGGCCCTAATGTGTGAGAAGTAGTTTGAAATCAAAATGTGTAAAAAATGCCCTGTGAAATCCTAAAGGTGCTCTTTGGAATGTGGGCCCCTTTGCCCACCTAGGCTGCAAAAAAGTGGCACACATGTGGTATCGCCGTACTCAGGAGAAGTTGGGCAATGTGTTTTGGGGTGTGATTTTACATATACCCATGCTGGGTGAGAGAAATATCTCGGCAAAAGACAACTTTTCCCAGTTTTTTTATACAAAGTTGGCATTTGACCGAGATATTTCTCTCACCCAGCATGGGTATATGTACAATGACACCACAAAACACATTGCCCAACTTCTCCTGAGTACGGCGATACCACATGTGTGACACTTTTTTGCAGCCTAGGTGGGCAAAGGGGCACATATTCCAAAGAGCACCTTTAGGATTTCACAGGGCATTTTTTACACATTTTGATTTCAAACTACTTCTCACACATTAGGGCCCCTAAAATGCCAGGGCAGTATAACTACCCACAAGTGACACCCCAAGGTATTTCGTGATGGGCATAGTGAGTTCATGGAAGTTTTTATTTTTTGTCACAAGTTAGTGGAATATGAGACTTTGTAAGGAAAAAAATAAATAATAATTATTTTCCGCTAACTTGTGACAAAAAATAAAAAGTTCTATGAACTCACTATGCCCATCAACGAATACCTTAGGGTGTCTACTTTCCGAAATGGGGTCATTTGTGGGGTTTTTCTACTGTCTGGGCATTGTAGAACCTCGGAAAACATGACAGGTGCTCAGAAAGTCAGAGCTGCTTCAAAAAGCGGAAATTCACATTTTTGTACCATAGTTTGTAAACGCTATAACTTTTACCCAAACCATTTTTTTTTTACCCAAACATTTTTTTTTTATCAAAGACATGTTGAACAATAAATTTAGAGAAAAATTTATATATAGATGTAGTTTTTTTAGAAAAAATTCATTTGGGTGGTAAGTTGCATGACCGAGCAATAAACAGTGAAAGTAGTGTAGTGCAGAATTGTAAAAAGTGGTCTGGTCATTAAGGGTGTTTAAGCCAGGGCGGCTGAGGTGGTTAAAGGGCCGACACCTTCAGATTTATACTTTTTAACATTTATATCATTGATGAACATTTTAGGGTTAGTTTTACTCTCTTTGGCATTTAATCTCTCGGTCTCTAGTTTGGCCGCTTTTATTTGTTTTTTGCATGTTCTATTTTTTTCCTTATATTTTTTCAGTGCTTCGGGGTACCCTCCTGTTTTAGTGATTTATATGCTTTCTTTTTGTAATTTATTGCTTTCTTTACAGTTCTATTTATCCACATTGGTTTCTTTTTGTTCCCTAACCTTTTATTCCCATACGGTATGTACCTCTCACAATGAGATTTTAGGATGCTTTTAAAGATATACCATTTTGTGGCCGTATTTTTATTTTTGAGGACTTTGTCCCAGTTAGTTAGGCCTATGGCCTCTCTTAGTTGGCTAAATTTAGCTTTTTTTAAGTTTGGTATTTTTGTTCCTCCCTGGAGAAACGCTCTTTTGAATGATAATTGGAAGGTTATTACTTTATTACTTTATGGTCACTATTTCCCAGGTGTCCCCCAACCTGCACGTCTGTTGTTCTGTCAGGCCTATTGGTTAATACTAAGTCCAGTATGGCCGTCCCTCTAGTCGGGTCCTGAACCAGTTGGGAAGAGGTGATTGTCTTTGGTTACTGCCAAGAACCTGTTTCCTTTATAATACATACAAGTTTCAGTTTCCCAGTCTATATCTTGGTAGTTGAAGTCTCCCATAATAACCACCTCATTATGATTTGCTGCCTTGTCTATCTCGTTTAGTAGTAGATTTTCTGTGGACTCTGGTATATTAGGTGGTTTATCGTAAACTCCTATTAGTAATTTATTATTGTTTTTAGATCCATGTATCTTTACTCACAGTGACTCCACATGTACATGTCCCTCACTTATATCTTCACGGAGTGTGGGCTTTAGACAAGACTTTACATAAAGGCAAACCCCTCCCCCTCTCCGGTTTTGATGATCCTTTCTAAATCAACTGTAACCTTGTACATGAACTGCCCAGTCATAGCTATCATCCAGCCATGTCTCAGTTATTCCCACTATGTCATAGTTCTCCTCACACATCACTAATTCCAGCTCCCCAGTTTTATTAGTCAGGCTTCTGGCATTAGTATACATATATTTGAAAGGTTTATGTATATTTTTTTACCCTACACCTTTCCTTCTGAACTGTTCTAGTCCCTCCTTCCATTCCTTACCCAGTCCCACTACCTTACCCCCTGTCTCTATCTGCACTATCTTCCCCTCCTATAATGTAAATTCCCTCCCCCAGTCCCTAGTTTAACACTCCTCCAACCTTCTAGCCATCTTTCTCCCCAACACAGCTGCCCCTTCCCCATTGAGGTGCAGCCTGTCCCTACGATAGAGCCTGTAGCCAATAGAGAAGTCGGCCCAGTTCTCCAGGAACCCAAACCCCTCCTTCCTTCACCAGTTCTTGAGCCACTTGTTAATCTCCCTAATCTCCCGCTGCCTTTTTTTTTGTAAATTCTTTATTTATGAGATTTTCAATAAAGAATAAGTAGACAACAAACTAGTACATTTCTTCAAGTACCTTTCCTTTCCTTCTCAAAAAATTTGCATATTGTGATACAGTTCATTATTTTCTGTAATGTACTGATAAACATTAGACTTTCATATATTTTAGATTCATTACACACCAACTGAAGTAGTTCAAGCCTTTTATTGTTTTAATATTGATGATTTTGGCATACAGCTCATGAAAACCCAAATTTCCTATCTAAAAAAATTAGCATATTTCATCCGACCAATAAAAGAAAAGTGTTTTTAATACAAAAAAAGTCAACCTTCAAATAATTATGTTCAGTTATGCACTCAATACTTGGTCGGGAATCCTTTTGCAGAAATGACTGCTTCAATGCGGCGTGGCATGGAGGCAATCAGCCTGTGGCACTGCTGAGGTGTTATGGAGGCCCAGGATGCTTCGATAGCGGCCTTAAGCTCATCCAGAGTGTTGGGTCTTGCGTCTCTCAACTTTCTCTTCCCAATATCCCACAGATTCTCTATGGGGTTCAGGTCAGGAGAGTTGGCAGGCCAATTGAGCACAGTAATACCATGGTCAGTAAACCATTTACCAGTGGTTTTGGCACTGTGAGCAGGTGCCAGGTCGTGCTGAAAAATGAAATCTTCATCTCCATAAAGCTTTTCAGCAGATGGAAGCATGAAGTGCTCCAAAATCTCCTGATAGCTAGCTGCATTGACCCTGCCCTTGATAAAACACAGTGGACCAACACCAGCAGCTGACATGGCACCCCAGACCATCACTGACTGTGGGTACTTGACACTGGACTTCAGGCATTTTGGCATTTCCCTCTCCCCAGTCTTCCTCCAGACTCTGGCACCTTGATTTCCGAATGACATGCAACAGTCCAGTGCTGCTTCTCTGTAGCCCAGGTCAGGCGCTTCTGCCGCTGTTTCTGGTTCAAAAGTGGCTTGACCTGGGGAATGCGGCACCTGTAGCCCATTTTCTGCACACGCCTGTACACGGTGGCTCTGGATGATTCTACTCCAGACTCAGTCCACTGCTTCCGCAGGTCCCCCAAGGTCTGGAATCGGTCCTTCTCCACAATCTTCCTCAGGGTTCGGTCACCTCTTCTCGTTGTGCAGCGTTTTCTGCCACACTTTTTCCTTCCCACAGACTTCCCACTGAGGTGCCTTGATACAGCACTCTGGGAACAGCCTATTCGTTCAGAAATTTCTTTCTGTGTCTTACCCTCTTGCTCGAGGGTGTCAATGATGGCCTTCTGGACAGCAGTCAGGTCGGCAGTCTTACCCATGATTGCGGTTTTGAGTAATGAACCAGGCTGGGAGTTTTTAAAAGCCTCAGGAATCTTTTGCAGGTGTTTAGAGTTAATTAGTTGATTCAGATGATTAGGTTAATAGCTCGTTTAGAGAACCTTTTCATGATATGCTAATTTTTTTAGATAGGAATTTTGGGTTTTCATGAGCTGTATGCCAAAATCATCAATATTAAAACAATAAAAGGCTTGAACTACTTCAGTTGGTGTGTAATGAATCTAAAATATATGAAAGTCTAATGTTTATCAGTACATTACAGAAAATAATGAACTTTATCACAATATGCAAATTTTTTGAGAAGGACCTGTATAAGGCAAATAGTACATTTAAAGGAGTTCCAGTGGACAATCCCCACTCAAGTCGCCACAAAAAATGCTTCCAATATTGCTGGTGGTTCTTGAACAAGGCAACTGATCAGTGACTGCAAATACCACAAAATATTTTAAGTAGTATTATAAGCATGTGAAGCACAAACATTGCTATCAGTGAGGGATGGTTAAGCCATCAGCCTTAGGTCTCAAGTATTAATTGTACTGTCAACAATAAAAGAAAGAAATAACAGAAAACACAACAGACGGGAGGGTCTGAGACAGATCTTTAGGACTTGGATGTATAAACATATTTAGATATTATATCAATCCCCACAGGTAAGCAACCTAGTGTACATGAGGATGGGGTACGACTGGATATATTAATTCCGTGTATGGGCCCTATATGAGAGAGAAACAGAGGGGATGGTTATTCCATCAGTGGCTCACCTAAAGGAGGGGGAGGGGGGTCAGGTTCGACAACTATATGATCAAAAGAGAATGAGCAAACCTTTCAAAAGGATGAATAAGGGTTAAATCTTCCCGTATTCTCTATAAAAGTTCAACCTCGGCTGCCAAGTTTTCAAAAAAAACTTTCCTATTGCCCCTTTCCCAACCCAGCATTTCCTCCATAAGGCAAATTTGGTGGGTTTTATCCAACCACTCTTTAATAGTGGGAGGTTCAGAGTTTTTCCACTTGGTAGGAACAATGTACTTGGCAGCTGAGATCATATGCGTGGCCAAACTTCTAATGGAGGGTCTGAAATTGCTCTGTGGAAGCCATAACAGAACTAGTGTTGGGGGTCAGTGAGACGCAAGAGCTACAGACTTTATTTATGGTATGTTCTACCTCTGTCCAGAATTTTTAGATAATTTTACAAGACCACCATATGTGGGAGATGGACCCCCGTTCTTCCTGGCATCTCCGAAGGGGAGAGGTGTGCTCTGTAGAGGAAGTCAGGAGTTTTGTACCATCTAGACAGTATTTTAAAATAATTTTCTTGGATGCGTATACATCTCGAGAATCTGTGAGAGTGTTTTAAAATGACCCTAACTTCTTCCCTTGAAAAAGAGGTCTGTAGCTCTCCCTCCCATGCCCTTAAGTAAGTTGGCTTCTCAGGCGCGGAGTTCAATATTAGTTGGGAATATAGTTTTGAGAGGATCTTAGGAGGAGAATTCGGCAATAGGGTTTAATTTTCAAGCCAAGTAAGGTCCACATGAGCTTTAGTGTGAGAGTTCTTATACTTTTTGCAGCATATTTCGATATCCAATTCAACCAGCACAGATCTCAAGTGTCCAGGTATGAGGCTTTGGACTTTTTTAAGGAATACCGAGAGATCTGTGGAGTTAATCAGGTCAGATATCCTAAGTTCAGTTAGGTAATACCATGCTCTATGGGAGTCGCTTTTGTCTGTATTAAGGAAGAAGGGGAGAACAGACAGAGGTGCTATAGGTGATAATTTGGAAGCAGACATCGATAGGGCCTCGGATTTTCCACAGTATTGGAACAAACAGCGTGTTAGGGCACTAAGGGGGGGTTTACCTTTTTTAGTATGTGTGTTAACCCAAAGACGGTGACAGGCGTCGTCGCCAAGCAAAGCTTTCTCCAGTTCAACATGTAGGGCCTCTAGCTAACTCAATCCACCGTTCCCACTGTATAGCATGGAGATAAGATTGTAAATCAGGTAGGGATAAACCCCCAATATTAGTTTTCCTAATAAGCAGGGAGTATGCTAAACGTGGCTTTCTGTTGGACCAGAGGAAATTACTAAATAAAGTGCGAAAATCTGAGAGATATCTGCACGACAAGGGGATTGGTATACACCTTAAAATATATAAAATCTGTGGCAGGACATAGGTTGATAACAGGTTTTTCGTCCCCAAGCATGAAAGAAAGGGGAGTTTAATAGGGGGACGTAATTAAGCCTGAAAAGATGTAGGGGATTAGCTGGGACCATAATACCCAAGTGTTTAATTGCCTCCTTTGGGCATTGAAAGGAAGTGCAGGATTTTATCACTGCCATATGTCTATCCGGGGCTGTTACGTTCAGTATTTCGGATTTGTCATAGTTGACTTTGAAGTTGGAGATTTCTCCAAAGTCTGAGAAGAATTCGATCACTTCCGGAATAGCGTGTTTAGGGTTTGTTATGAAGAGAAGCAGGTCATCCGCAAAGGCTGCCAGTGAATGAATTCTCCCATTCACTTTAAGGCCTTTAATAGCCTCAGAGGTTCTCAGTTTACAAAGCAGCATCTCTAGGGATAGGATGAACAAAGCTGGAGAGAGAGGACAGCCCTGCCTTGTCCCGTTGGTGATGTTGAAGGGAGGGGAAAGAGTGCCATTAATAAGTACCTTAGCAGAGGGACGAAAATAAAGTGAGAATATGGCCGAGATAAACAAGGGAGGGAAGCCGAAGTGGTGTAATGCACTATCTATAAAAGCCCAATTGACCCTATCGAATGCTTTTTCAACATCGGTACCTAAAAGTGTTAGGGGTATCTTATGTTTTTTCGCATAATATATGGCATGTAGGACCCTGCTCACGTTATGTTTACCTTCACGACCCTTTACAAAGCCTACTTGTTCTTCACCGATAGGCTTAGGGAGAAATTTTGCTATTCTGTGACTGAGGAGCTTGGCCCATAGTTTAACATCAACGTTGAGCAGGGAAATTGGTCTATAACTGCTACATTTAGTGGGGTCTTTCCCATCTTTAGAAATAACAGTTATATGGGCAATTAGAGATTGTGGTGGAAGGGGTTGGCCATTTAAAAGGGAATTACATAGATCTACCAATTGTGGTACAAGAATGTTTTTAAATTTTTTATAGTACACTATGGGTAACCCATCGGGGCCTGGACATTTTCCCGAAGGGATACTCGCCAATACCTCCACCACTTCCTCTTCTGTGATTAGGGAAAGTAACATGACTTTGTCATCCGCTTTTAGGGTCGGGACCTTAACAGTTTCCAGAAAAGTGTTTATCTTGGCAATTGTATGGTTTGGGTCTTCAGATTTCAAGTTATAGAGGGAAGAGTAGAATCTAGGAAATTCTTCAGCTATTGCCGGGGTGCTGCTTAATTGGTGACCTTTGTCTGGTTTGATGCTGGAGATAAAAGCCTTCTCTCTTTGTCCTTTAATAATCTGTGACAAGAGTTTAGAACCCCTATCTCCATGAATATAGAACTTGTATTTAGCTGATCTAAGAGCTTTGGCTGATTTGATGTTTAATAGGTCTTTCAATTGGCTTCTTAGCTTAAGAATATTGTTGTAGTGTGTTTCCGAGGGGTTACACTTATTAACACTTTCGAGGGCAGAGATTTGGGCTAATATGGAATTTATTTGAGCTGATCTTTGCTTGTGCACCCAAGTCCCCAGAGAAATAAGCTCCCCCCTAATAAATGCCTTATGGGCTTCCCATATCATGGTCTTATCTATTGAGGGGTGTTATTTAGTTCAAAGAAGGTTTTACGTTTTCCCTCTAGCTTATCTCTGTCTATTTCATTTTCTAAAAGGGTTTCATTAAGCCTCCACGACCACTCCCTCCAGGCATCCGTTATCAGATGAGCAGATAGTGCCCTACGAAGTTTGCGAAGTTGTGTAATGGAATATTTGGGGACAACGGACGTGGAGTCTATTGGGTGGTCCAGAACCAAGTTTAGATCACCCCCTAGAATCAAGATTCCCTCTCTTAATTAGTGTAGGGAGCTTAACATCTTAATTAGCCAAGGTATTTGTTTGGAATTAGGGGCATAAACATTTACTAAGGTCAGTTTATTACCAAAGAGCGTACCCTTGAGAAACAAATATCTGCTCTCAGGGTCTATGTACTGTGCTTGGAGTTGAAAGGGGATATTGGCACCAATTCCAATAGAAACTCCTCTAGAGGCCGAGGAGTGAGTGCTATGGAACCATTTAGTATAGTATCTGGAAGAGAGGACCGGAATGTGGTTATGCCTAAAGTGCGTCTCTTGCAGAAACAGCAGGTCTGCCCTCTCTCTCCTAAGCATTTGGAAGACCTGACTTCTCTTTTGGGGAACATTGAGCCCATTCACATTAAGAGATGTTACCTTTAACAGATCCATGAGGTATGGGTGGTTGCAAAGCAGTGGAGGAGAATACATTCCAGTGAGGAAGATGTTTCCAGACACCAGACCCGTCTTGAAAAACTATATACAGGGTAAGTAAATACAAGATTAAACATATTGATCACTCTGTTGAATCTCAACAGAATAAATACCTCCTGCAAGGGGGGAAGTACAGAGAGGTAGGAGTGAGAGACACACTCTGGGGAAGAAGAAGGGGATACACAATAATATAAAGATGAGATGAGCGGAAATAGGGGTAAAGCGAGGGAGGAGAACTGTGAAGTACACAAAGCCTGCGTGAGCTCCACAGCACAAGCTTGTTGAGACAGTCCGGGAGTAGAGGGGGAGGAAGCAGCTAATACATATTTATCATCTAACAATTGAGAGAATTAACCCAGGTACATATCTATTAAGGCAATAGAGACCTAGTACAAGTTAACCTATACGCTCCCCAAATCAAGGGAGAGAGTGAGAGGACTCAGTATTCTACTGCTATTCCACCACTGCCCCTCCAACCAGAGCCAGACAGATCTAGAGATTAAAGGATTGGTAAGATCGTTCAAAGTCAAGACCTGGCTGGCCCGGAATGGATACACATAAGAGAGAAAATAGAGCAGACCCTCATCACATCATAGTGAAAGTGGCATGGAATAAAGGGGAGTTGTGAGAGGGTTAAGGAGGCAGTGGCGGTAAATAGGACTGATGAACCACCAGAGTACGGCAACAAGTGTAAGACAGATAACATAAACTTAAATGAAACATAACAAATGCCTGGGCTAAGGCCATGTTACTGGCCTTGTACCTCAAAGAGAGGGTGAGATCAAGGTGAAGAGATAAAATAACAATAAACTGTCCTCAAGTGTCTGAGATTTCAGCATGGCGCTTCTTGGCTTGCGGTGATTTAAACTTCTTGGCTACTCGCCATTCCTCAGTTGCAGGTAACGGTGGCATCTTCAGCTCACCCGCCATGGGTAACCATGAGGGGATGTCTACTGGTTCTATTTGCAGAGCGTCCCACATTTTGGAGAGATCATCCGGATGCCGGACAGTAACTTGTTTCTCGTTTATAGTGGCACAGAGGCCAAGTGGAAAGAGCCAGCGTATGGGGTGTCTTCTTTCCCTCAGTAGATCCGTTAGCGGCTTCAATTGCCTCTGCTTGGCCAGGGTGCTTGCTGCCAGATCCTGAAAGAGCTGAATTTTACCCCTTTGTGTCCGGCGGCGGACAAGATGGCGGCAGTATCGACGAAGCTAAGTAAGCCACATATAATGTCGCGTGGCGGGGCATCTGGCGGCGGTTTGGGGCTGAGGGCCCTATGGGCTCTTTCAATGATTATTTTCTCTGCTCTTTCTTGGCCAAGTAGAGTGGAAAAAATTTGACTGACCGTTTCCAGAATGTCGTCTCTCTGTACACTTTCCGGGATGCCTCTAATGCGAACATTCTTTATCCAGCTCCTGTTCTCCTGGTCTTCCAGGTGCAGGAAAGCTGAGTTCATCTGATCGCGTACCTCCATGACTTTAGCTTGTAGCGCCCGGCTGTGCTTAGTCAGCGCAACCTGGGAGTCCTCCAAGACTGCCACTCTGAATCCCGTTTGTTTGAACTCCGTTTTGATAGCTGAAAGTTCCTTAAGAACGGGTTCAAAGGCGAGAGCTAGGGACTCCTTTAGGAAGGCTCTAGTGATGGGTATCGAGCCTAGTTCGCTGTGTGCCTCAGACATAGCGAGGGATCCCTCATCGTCGGATTCCTCTGTGCAGGTCATTGCAGCGGCAGCTTCCTGCGCCATCTTAGATCTGGCAGCCAGCGAGGACATCTTCTTTTTCAGGTACTTGTCCAGGTCCGATTGACCTTTAGCATATTTGGGAGTCATCTGGGTCTCTTTAAACTTGTCTTTAGTAGGTTTCCCCATGATGAATTGAGGTGGGGACCTGTAAAAAAGCTATATGAGAGTGCTGCTGTGAGGAGCTCTCGGGTCAAGCGGCCATTTCCTGACGCGGCTAGCTCCGCCCCCTCCCGCTGCCTTTCTTGTGTGGCTCGTGGTACAGGCAGTATTTCGGAAAATACCACCTTTGAAGTCCTGGCCCTAAGCTTTTGACCTACATCCCTGAAATCATTTTTAAGGACTCTCCACCTACCTCTAACTTTGTCATTGGTTCTGATATGGACCATGACCGCTGGATCTTCTCCAGCCCCTCCCAGTAATCTGTCAACCCAATCTGCGATGTGTCGAACTCTAGCGCCAGGAAGACAGCACACTGTTCGGCGATCACGGTCTTTGTGACAGATTGCCCTATCTGTTCCCCTAATAATGGAGTCTCCAACTACCAGCACCTGTCTGGCCTGCCCTTCTCTCCTGGTCCCCTGCTTACTGGAGCTGACATTCCCCTGACTGGCAGAGGAAGTGTCCGGCTGCAGCAGTGCTGTCCCTGGACTGACACCCCCCTCATCTGCCAAACGTGCAAACTTGTTGGGGTGTCAGATCAGGGCTAGCCTCCCTGGCACTCTTCCCTCTACCCCGCTTTCCAACTGTTACCCAGCTAGCTAACTTACTTTCCTCAGCCTCCTCTCTGTCACCCTCACCCTCATCTACCCCAAAGAGTGCTTGCTCGGTGAGAAGCAAACTATTTTGCAAATTGTCAATGCCTCTCACTGTTGCAACTTGCCCGTTTAGAGACTCGATTTGTGATTCCAAACGGGTAATTTGCTTACATCTTGAACAAAGATATACACCCTCGAACGGCTGTTCCAGGACTGCATACATCATGCAAGATGTGCACTAGACTGCGTTGTCAATTGTGCCACACATACTAAATGGGGATTACAACAGTAAAAAAGTAAAACAGTAAATATGATTTAGAATTAGACCCTGTCTGCTGTAGTTGAAGGACTACCTAGAATTAAGCCAACAACACACAAGGAAATTCTATCCAACCTTAGTTTCTGCTCCTTGTCTTAAACTAATTTTCTTTAACTCCCCTAATAAGAAATCCACTTAGTACAGCAAGCCTCAGGAAGAGCAAAAATTTAAAATATCTCATTTTAAAGCATTTGAGAGATGAGAGATATCCTTCAAGTATGAGAAGGCTTGGTTTGAAAACTTGGGGACAGACTGTAAACAATCTTCAACTGTCACTGATGATAGATAACAATGTATTATTTGCATAGTGGTTGGAACAGCCCTGAAGCCAAGCTTCATTCCTACCCTCGGGCACTGACGTCATTGGCCTGATGAATTATTACAATTCTTCAGATCTGCACCATGCATCTCTTAATTCTTTTGCAAACATCTACTTCCAGCCCATGTTTATATACAGTGTTGAGTGAATCAAAGTTCCCAAAGTGGACCTCATCCATTTGCATGCAAAGAGTCCGCTGCGTCCATCTTGATTGAAATCTTCTGTGCGATGATGTATGACATCACCACGCCGGCCAGCGTTATAATGTCATTACGCACTGTGCGAGATTTCACTCTGGATCTTCCATCAAGACTGCCACGGCAGGCTCTTCGCGGTGAGTATTTAACACCTTAAGGACACGGACATATTTCACCTTAAGGACCAGGCCATTGTTTGCAATTCTGACCAGTGTCACTTTAAGTGGTGAAAACTTTAAAACGCTTTGACTTATCTAGGCCATTCTGAGATTGTTTTTTCGTCACATAATGTACTTCATGACACTGGTAAAATAAAGTAAAAAAAAAAATCATTTTTAATTATAAAAAAACAACAAATATTTGCAAAAAATTGCACATTTCCAAGTTTCAACTTCTCTATTTCTATAATACATAGTAATACCTCCAAAAAATAGTTATTACTTTACATTCCCCATGTCTACTTCATGTTTGGATCATTTTGGGAATGATATTTTATATTTTGGGGATGTTACAAGGCTTAGAAGTTTAGAAGCAAATCTTGAAATTTTCAAAAACCAAAGGCATTTTTAGAGGCTTACATAATAGAAACCACCCAAAAATGACCCCATTCTAGAAACTACACCCCTAAAAGTATTCAAGACTAATTTTACAAAAGTTGTTAACTCTTAAGGTGCTCCACAAGAGCTATTGTTACAGATTTTTATGGACCGGTTTATTTACACCGTGTACTGTTTTAACCCCCCTGATGCACCCCTGGAGTAGAAACTCCCTAAAAGTGACCCCATCTAAGAAACTACACCCCTCAAGGTATTCAAATATGATCTTACAAGCTATGTTAACCCTTTAGGTGCTCCACAAGAGTTATTGGCAAATGGAGATAAAATTTCAGATTTTTTTTTGCCAAATTTTCCATTTTAACCCATTTTTTCCACTAACAAAGCAAGGGTTAACAGCCAAACAAGACTGTATATTTATTGCCCTGACTCTGCCGTTTACAGAAACACCCCATATGAGGTCGTACACTACTGTACGGCCACACGGCACGGCGTAGAGGGAAAAGAGCGTTGTGTGGTTTTTGGAGGGCTGATTTTTAGGGACCGGTTTATTTACACTGTGTCCTGTTTCAAGCCCCCCTGATGTACCCCTGGAGTAGAAACTCCCTAAAAGTGACCCCATCTAAGAAACTACACCCTCAAGGTATTCAAAACTGATCTTACAAGCTATATTAACCCTTTAGGTGATCCACAAGAGTTATTGGCAAATGGAGATGAAATTTCAGAATTACATTTTTTTGCTAAATTTTCCATTTTAACCCATTTTTCCCCTAACAAAGCAAGGGTTAACAGCCAAACAAGACTGTATCTTTATTGCCCTGACTCTGCCGTTTACAGAAACATCTCATATGTGGTTTACACTGCTGTACGGCCACACGGCGGGGCATAGAGGGAAAAGAGCGTTGTGTGGTTTTTGGAGGGCTGATTTTTATGGACCGGTTTATTTACACCATGTCATAGAAACATAGAAACATAGAATGTGTCGGCAGATAAGAACCATTTGGCCCATCTAGTCTGCCCAATATATCTGAATCCTATGAATAGTCCCTGACCCTATCTTATATGAAGGATAGCCTTATGCCTATCCCATGCATGCTTAAACTCCTTCACTGTATTTGCCGCTACCACTTCTGCAGGAAGGCTATTCCATGCATCCACTACTCTCTCAGTAAAGTAATACTTCCTTATATTACTTTTAAACCTTTGCCCCTCTAATTTAAAACTGTGTCCCCGCTGTGTGGCCATACAGTAGTGTACAACCACATATGGGATGTTTCTGTAAATGGCAGAGTCAGGGCAATAAAGATACAGTCTTGTTTGGCTGTTAACCCTTGCTTTGTTAGTGGAAAAAATGGGTTAAAATGGAAAATTTGCTCAAAAAATGAAATTCAGAAATTTCATCTCCATTTGCCAATAACTCTTGTGGAGCACCTAAAGGGTTAACATAGCTTGTAAGATCAGTTTTGAACACCTTGAGGGGTGTAGTTTCTTAGATGGGGTCACTTTTAGGGAGCTTCTACTCCAGGGGTGCATCAGGGGGGTTGAAATAGTCCAATTTCAACCCCCCTGATGCACCCCTGGAGTAGAAGCTCCCTAAAAGTGACCACATCTAAGAAACTACACCCCTCAAGGTGTTCAAAACTGATCTTACAAGCTATGTTAACCCTTTAGGTGCTCCACAAGAGTTATTGGCAAATGGAGATGAAATTTCTGAATTTCATTTTTTGAGCAAATTTTTCAATTTTAACCCATTTTTTTCCACTAACAAAGCAAGGGTTAACAGCCAAACAAGACTGTATCTTTATTGCCCTGACTCTGCCATTTACAGAAACATCCCATATGTGGTTGTACACTACTGTATGGCCACACAGCGGGGCGTATAGGGAACAGAGCGTTGTGTGGTTATTAGAGGGCTCATTTTTATGGGCTGGTTTATTTACACTGTGTCCTATTTCAACCCCCCTAATGTACTCCTGGAGTAGAAATTCCCTAACAGTGACCCCATCTAAGAAACTACACCCCTCAAGTTATTTAGAACTGATCTTACAAGCTATGTTAACGCTTTAGGTGCTCCACAAGAGTGTTTGGCAAATGGAGATGAAACTTCTGAATTACATTTTTTGGCCAAATTTTCAATTTTAACCCATTTTTTCCACTAACAAAGCAAGGGTTAACAGCCAAACAAGACTGTATCTTTTTTGCCCTGACTCTGCCGTTTACAGAAACACCCCATATGGGGTCGTACACTACTGTACGGCCACACGGCGGGGCGTAGAGGGAAAATAGCGTTGTGTGGTTTTTGGAGGGCTGATTTTTTTGGAACGGTTTATTTACACCATGTCCTGTTTCAACCCCCCTGATGCACCCCTGGAGTAGAAACTCCCTAAAAGTGACCCCATCTAAGAAACTACACCCCTCAAGGTATTCAAATATGATCTTACAAGCTATATTAACCCTTTAGGTGCGCCACAAGAGTTATTGGCAAATGGAGATTAAATTTCAGAATTTCATTTTTTTGCTAAATTTTCAATTTTAACCCATTTTTTCCACTAACAAAGCAATGGTTAACAGCCAAACTAGACTGTATCTTTATTGCCCTAACTCTGCCGTTTACAGAAACACCCCATATGTGGTCGTACACTATTGTACAGCCACAAGGCGGGGCGTAGAGGGAAAGGAGCGCCGTGTGGTTTTTGGAGGGCTCATTTTTATTGACCCGTTTATTTACACCGTGTCCTGTTTTAAGCCCCCCTGATACATCCCTGGAGTAGAAACTCCCTAAAAGTGACCCCATTTTGGAAACTACGCGATAAGGTGGCAGTTTTGTTGGGACTATGTTTAGGGTACATATGATTTTTGGTTGCTCTATATTTCATTTTTGTGAGGTAAGGTTACCAAAGATTGAAATTATGAAATTTCATCTCCATTTGCCATTAACTGTTGAGGAACACCTAAAGGGTTATTAAAATTTGTAAAATCAGTTTTGAATACCTTGATGGGTGTAGTTTTTTAGATGGGGTCACTTTTAGGGAATTTCTACTCTAGGGGTGCATCAGGGGGGCTTCAAAAGGGACATGGTGTCAATAGAAAAGCCATCAAAATCGTCCAGAAACCATGTCGTTACTTTCCTTTTGCGCCCTGCCTTTTAGTGATACAGCAGTTTACGACCACAAATGTGGCATTTCTGTAAACTGCAGTACCAGGGTAATAAATATTCAGTTTTGTTTGGTTGTTAACCCTTGCTTTGTAACCGGAAAAAACGGATTGAGATGGAAAAGTGCCAAAAATAGCTGTTTTGGCACCGTTTTAAAAAAATATTTTTGGATTGTGTTAATCTGGGGGGTTAGGTCATGGGGTATCTTTATAAAGGAGATTTTTACGGACGCGACGATACCTAATAAGTTTTTAATTTTTACAATTATTTAGGTTTTAGACTATATTAGCTTTTTTGATACAAAAATACATTTTTATATCTCTAAAGTCTAAGAGTCATTTTTTTTTTTTTTAGCCGATTGTATTAGGTAGTGGCTCATTTTTTGCGGGATGAGTGGACGGTTTTAATGGCACTATTTTTGGGGCTATATAACTTTTTTATTTGCTTGCTATTAAACTTTTTGTTATCTAAGTTGATAAAAAAAATCTTTTTTTGCACCGTTTTTTTTTTTGGGGACCGTGTTAATCTGGGGGGTATATCATGGGGTATTTTTATAGAAGAGATTATTACCGACGCGGCGATACCTAATTTATATACTTTTTAAAATAATTTTAGATTACAAACTTTTTGAACACTTTTTTTGGGTGTCTCAAGTCTGAGAACCATAGTTTTTATCGATTATCAGTGGCTAAATGGAAAAGGGGATTATAAATTTAGTACTCCATGGAAGTGTGGTACTCTCTGAAGCAACCAATAATGCAGAGGCCCGGATGATTGGGGCACGTGTCACATTGAGTAGTGGTGTCCTTCCATATCTCCCTCCTGTGACACACTCTGCACTTTTTTTTGGGTCCGTCCCTTCTTTCCAGTATGGGGGACCATACCTGGAAAGTGTTGGCCAGGGACGATCCGGGCGCCTACAGTTCCCGAGGTACTCCGGCCTGCTCTTTCCCGGTCCGAAAAGATCAGGGCCTTGAGGACTGCCTTATAGAACTGGAGGAATTTCCCTGTGTTGCCAGCACACTGGAACAGTACAAAAGAGTTGTACATGGCAACCTGCACCAAGTAGACAGCAACTTTTTTGTACCATGTCCGCGTTTTCGTTATATGGCTTGAGGACTTGATCAGAGAGATAAACTCCTCCCATATACCGATTGTAGTCGACGATACAATCGGGCTTGAGGACCCGTTGCTGCGGTACCTCGCCCAGGGACAGGGGTGATGTCGTTACCGTGAATTGTGGACAGTACAAGGACATCCCTCTTGTCCTTATATCTGACCAGCAGCAGGTTTTTACTGGTAAGGGCACTGGTCTCACCCCTGGGGATAGGTACCTGGAGGGGGTGGGCAGGGAGGCCGCGTTGATTTTTCCGCACGGTCCCACAAGGGGACGTGGATCTGGCGGCGAGGGACCTGAACAAGTGGATACTAGTATAAAAGTTATCCACGTAAAGGTGGAATGATCTATACCAGTGTACTACTGTATTGCGGCGGCAGCAGGAAGCGCACGGCGTCATAGCAACCAATGACGTTGTGCGCTCCTGCTCTCAGCAGGAATCCAGCCTGTGGTTCCACGGACCTCTCACGGCCATGAAACACGGCCGTGTGCATTCGGCCTTATCTAGCAGTGGGTGCATAAGGTCCCACACAAGTTTCCCGCTAACACCCAGAGTGGGGGGACATTCTGGGGGTTGAATATAGGATTATCGCCCCTCATACACACAAAACTTGTAAGTGTACCCTGAGGTACTCTCACAAAGTTTGTACAGCTTCACGCCATGCCTCGCCCGCTTTGAGGGAACATACTGGAGGAAAATGAGTCTTCCCTTGAACACAATGAGAGACTCATCAACCGCGACCTCCCTTCTAGGTACGTAGGCCTCCAAAAATTTGGCCCCGAAGTGATCAATGACCGGACAGATTTTGTACAGGTGGTCATAGGCAGGATCACCTCGTGGGGGACATGCTGCATTATCTGCATAATGCAGGCATTTCCGGATGGCCTCAAACCGAGAGGTGTCATGGCTGTACTGTAGAGTGGGGTCTGGTAGAGGACATCTCCACTCCAGTACAGCCTGGCACTAGGTTTTTTGACTAGGCCCATGTGCAGCAGGAGGCCCCAAAATGTCCTCATCTCGGCTGCACTGACCGGGATCCAGCCAAAAATGAGCCCGGGTTTTGAGCGACAAAATGTTGGGCGTACAGGTTCGTCTGCTCCACCATTAGATTTACCAGTTGGTCACTGAAAAAATTAATAAAAAAGTCGTATTCAGTGAAGCCCACTGTGTAAATCTGGATTCCTGGTTGTCCAATAAAATCAGGAATCACTGGCTCAAATCGCTCTGGGATACACCAGCCAAGCTCACCTGCAGGGGGCTCAGGTGGACTGACCTGGTGGGCCAGAAAACTAGTACGAGCCCCAGAGCTGCTCGTACTAGGGTGGGCCACAGGGTCAGTAGCACGGGGGTCCCTTAGATCCGCCTGGCGGCGTCTCCGCCGCCGTGGAGGCTCATCATCGCTTGATGATGAGGAGGACGCAGATGACAAAAGGATTGTGGGGTCATCCTTGTCCTAACTGGGGATCTCGGACTCGGAGGCAAGGATGGTGTATGCCTCCTCGGCCAAGAACGTACAGCGGGCCATAGGGGAGTGTGTGTCTGAGTGTGTGTGCGTTCGTGTAAATCTTTATTAGGTGTGCGTGTGTGTGGGGGCACGGGTGTTCCCGGACTTTTCCCTAAACCTAACAGAAAAGTAAAAAAAATAAAAAAAGAGCCCAAAAAAATTTAAAAAAAAAATAATAAATCTGCAGTCCGAAGCTGATCAGTGGTGGGGTGGGCGATGCACTAACAGAGTGCCGGCCACTGTCAGTGTACGCAAAAAAAAAAGCTTGCGTCCCAAAAAAAACTGTGAAGGGGGGGCAAGCTGCAGCACCCCTCGGGGGGGTCTAGGGTCACAATGCTGTGCTGGACCCCAGACACCCTAATATGATGATACAACACTAAAAACCTTAACTTTCCCTAAAGTCTCCCTGCCTGAACTAAACCTTTCCCTACCCTGTCCCTAACCTACCTTTTAGTGCCAGATGGCGCTGTGGAGGTTTGAAAGAGGGGGTGCTGGGCACAGATCAGGGGGTGCAGTCTGGAGATTGGGCAGCAGGCTGCTCTCTCTGGGTTGTCCAACGGCCGAATGGAGGAGGAGAGGAGAGAATAGGGGAGTTAATCCCCGCCCGCCCGTGCAGCCAATCAGAAGAGATCCTGTGAGCTGATGTCACCATCACCTCACAGGATCTAAGGATGGTGATTGGTGGTGTATTATCACACCACCGATCACCATCCTGTTCCTGGTTATCGGGTCACCAAAGACCTGAATAACCCGGAAACGCAGCAAACTGCAGGTCTGAATTGACGGGTTTAACCCCTGACAGTTCATGATTAGCAATGAATGTGACATCTGAGGGGTTCCATGACAGTTCCATTACCATTCCCCGTCATTGGACCCTCTACTCACAAAGAAATGCACTCCGTGACAAAGTAATTCATCACAAAGCTAATTTCTTTGTGAAATTCGGTGAAGTAGCCTAATCGAATTTTTGAGAACTTCGCTCATCTCTAGTCATATACATAATTGAGTCACATTATTATGACTGATTCCTACTCTCGAAGTTGGCAGAGCGTAGCTCATAAAATATGTCATGTATCGCAAGCTAGCTTGTTGAGTATTTAATGTGTGGGATAGGCTGCTCTTGTTGCTATCATGGGTAAAATGGATGATTTATCAGAGTGGCAAAAATAATGATTGTTGACTTTCCCATTGATGTGAGTGGCGATCTTTGGCTATGAAGATGTGCGAGGGCATGATAAGCTATAGTGGAGCAGTTTACCACCAAAATTAAAAAGGGGGCTGACAGAAATGTATCTAAAGCAACAGTTCAGCGAACCCTACTGCTATGGTGCTCCAAAGTAGATGGATAGGTGGATGATTCATGCACCTCTGCTAATGAAGTTGCATTGGCAGAAAAGGATTTCATTTTTGCAGCAGTATCGGAATTGGAGCTCTGCTGATTGGAAAAGGGTCACCCACTTGAATGAGTCACATTTTTTGCTTCATCACTCGGATGCAGGTTGACATGTCAGGTAAGAAACATCAGAGAACAAACACCATGAAACCATTGGTGGAAGAACACAAGTTGATGGTGGCAGCATAGAGTTCTAGGGAATGTTTTTGTGCCATTCTCTGTGCGCACTCATCCATGTGAAAGGCATTATCAACTGATATGGTTATGAATCCATCCTTGCAGATCATGTACGTGGGGTCTTCCAGCAAGACAATGCAACATGTCACACAACTAGAAATGTCTGACATTGTTTGGAGGAGCCTGACCAAATACTACCCAGGCCCCCTAATTTCTCAGACTTGAACCCAATTCATCATGTGTAGGACCACCGGGTTCGTCATGTTCACTCTATGAATCCTCCCCCACGCACCCTTCACGCACCCTATAGGATGCACTGCAGTCAGCATGGCTCCAAATACCTGTGACAACCTACCAGGTCTTTAGTTAGTCACTCCCAGCCCGTCTATCTGAGAAAATTTGAATCAAGGGTACACCCATTGCCAACTGAGTTGTATATGACACTCTGAGGTCACCTAGGACTGTATTCTACCCCTTCAAGCTCTTTAACTCCAATACTGCATTAGTACTGTTTGATTTTGTTATGCTTTTCAAAATTAATAAAGTTTTCTTTATTTTCATGACTATGAAAATTGTAGATTCACACTGAAGGCATCAAAACTATGAATTAACACATGTGGAATTATATACATAACAAAAAAGTGTGAAACAACTGAAAATATGTCATATTCTAGGTTCTTCAAAGTAGCCACCTTTTGCTTTAATTACTGCTTTGCACACTCTTGGCATTCTCTTGATGAGCTTCAAGAAGTAGTCACCTGAAATGGTCTTCCAACAGTCTTGAAGGAGTTCCCAGAGATGCTTAGCACTTGTTGGCCCTTTTGCCTTCACTCTGCGGTCGAGCTCACCCCAAACCATCTCGATTGGGTTCAGGTCCGGTGACTCTGGAGGCCAGGTCATCTGGCGCAGCACCCCATCACTCTCCTTCATGGTCAAATAGCCCTTACACTGCCTGGAGGTGTGTTTGGGGTCATTGTCCTGTTGAAATATATAAACCGGATTCCAAAAAAGTTGGGACACTAAACAAATTGTGAATAAAAACTGAATGCAATGATGTGGAGATGGCAAATGTCAATATTTTATTTGTAATAGAACGTAGATGACAGATCAAACATTTAATCCGAGTAAATGTATCATTTTAAAGGAAAGATACGTTGATTCAAATTTTCACGGTGTCAACAAATCCCCAAAAAGTTGGGACAAGTAGCAATAAGAGGCTGGAAAAAGTAAATTTGAGCATAACGAAGAGCTGGAAGACCAATTAACACTAATTAGGTCAATTGGCAACATGATTGGGTAAACAAAGAGCTTCTCAGAGTGGCAGTGTCTCTCAGAAGCCAAGATGGGTAGTGGATCACCAATTCCCACAATGTTGCGCAGAAAGATAGTGGAGCAATATCAGAAAGGTGTTACCCAGCGAAAAATTGCAAAGACTTTGCATCTATCATCATCAACTGTGCATAACAACATCCGAAGATTCAGAGAATCTGGAACAATCTCTGTGCGTAAGGGTCAAGGCCGTAAAACCATACTGGATGCCCGTGATCTCCGGGCCCTTAAACGACACTGCACCACAAACAGGAATGCTACTGTAAAGGAAATCAGAGAATGGGCTCAGGAATACTTCCAGAAACCATTGTCAGTGAACACAATCCACCGTGCCATCCGCCGTTGCCAGCTGAAACTCTACAGTGCAAAGAAGAAGCCATTTCTAAGCAAGATCCACAAGCTCGGGCATTTTCACTGGGCCAGGGATCATTTAAAATAGAGTGTGGCAAAATGGAAGACTGTTCTGTGGTCAGACGAGTCACGATTCAAAGTTCTTTTTGGAAATCTGGGACGCCATGTCATCCGGACCAAAGTGGACAAGGACAACCCAAGTTGTTATCAACGCTCAGTTCAGAAGCCTGCATCTCTGATGGTATGGGGTTGCATGAGTGTGTGTGGCATGGGCAGCTTGCATGTCTGGAAAGGCACCATCAATGCAGAAAAATATATTCAGGTTCTAGAACAACATATGCTCCCATCCAGACGTCATCTCTTTCAGGGAAGACCCTGCATTTTTCAACAAGATAATGCCAGACCACATTCTGCATCAATCACAACATCATGGCTGCGTAGGAGAAGGATCCGGGTACTGAAATGGCCAGTCTGCAGTCCAGATTTTTTAACTATAGAGAACATTTGGCGCATCATAAAGAGGAAGGTGCAACAGAGAAGGCCCAAGACGATTGAACAGATAGAGGCCTGTATTAGACAAGAATGGGAGAGCATTCCTATTTCTAAACTTGAGAAACTGGTCTCCTCGGTCTCCAGACGTCTGTTGAGTGTTGTAAGAAGAAGGGGAGATGCCACACAGTGGTGAAAATGGCCTTGTCCCAACTTTTTGGGGATTTGTTGACACCACGAAATTCTGATTCAACATATTTTTCCCTTAAAATGGTACATTTTCTCAGTTAAAACTTTTGTTCCGTGATTTATGTTCTATTCTGAATAAAATATTAGAAGTTGGAACCTCCACATCATTGCATTCAGTTTTTATTCACGATTTGTATAATGTCCCAATTTTTTGGGAATCCGGTTTGTAAATGATGGTCCAACTAAACGCAAACCGGATGGAATAGCATGCCACTGCAAGATGCTGTGGTAGCCATGCTGGTTCAGTAAGCCTTCAATTTTAAATAAATCCCCAACAGTGTCACCAGCAAAGCACCCCCACATCATCACACCTCCTGCTCCATGCTTAACGGTGGGAACCAGGCACGTAGAGTCCATCCGTTCACCTTTTCTGCGCCGCACAAAGACACAGTGGTTGGAACCAAAGATCTCAAATTTGGACTCATCAGACCAAAGCACAGATTTCCACTGGTCTAATGTCCATTCCTTGTGTTCTTTAGCCCAAACAAGTCTCTTCTGCTTGTTGCCTGTCCTTAGCAGTGGTTTCCTAGCAGATATTCTACCATGAAGGCCTGATTCACACAGTCTCCTCTTAACAGTTGTTCTAGAGATGTGTCTGCTGCTAGAACTCTGTGTGGCATTGACCTGGTCTCTAATCTGAGCTGCTGTTAACCTGCGATTTCTGAGGCTGGTGACTCGGATGAACTTATCCTGCGCAGCAGAGGTCACTCTTGGTCTTCCTTTCCTGGGGCGGTCCGCATGTGAGACAGTTTCTTTGTAGCGCTTGATGGTTTTTGTGACTGCACTTGGGGACACTTTCAAAGTTTTCCCAATTTTTCGGACTGACTGACCTTCATTTCTTAAAGTAATGATGGTCACTCGTTTTTCTTTACTTAGCTGCTTTTTTCTTGCCATAATACAAATTCTAACAGTCTATTCAGTGGGACTATCAGCTGTGTATCCACCTGACTTCTCCACAACGCACCTGATGGTCCCAACCCCATTTATAAGACAAGAAATCCCACTTATTAAACCTGACAGGGCACACCTGTGAAGTGAAAACCATTTCAGGTGACTACCTCTTGAAGCTCATCAAGAGAATGCCAAGAGTGTGCAAAGCAGTAATCAAAGCAAAAGGTGGCTACTTTGAAGAACCTAGAATATGACATATTTTCAGTTGTTTCACACTTTTTTGTTATGTATATAATTCCACATGTGTTAATTCATAGTTTTGATGCCTTCAGTGTGAATCTACAATTTTCATAGTCATGAAAATAAAGAAAACTTTTTGAATGAGAAGGTGTGTTCAAACTTTTGGTCTGTACTATATATATATATATATATATATATATATATATATATATATATTTACACTCATCTAAAGAATTATTAGGAACACCTGTTCTATTTCTCATTATTGCGATTATCTAGTCAACCAATCACATGGCAGTTGCTTCAATGCATGTAGGGTTATGGTCCTGGTCAAGACAATCTCCTGAACTCCAAACTGAATGTCAGAATGGGAAAGAAAGGTTGGCTACAACAGCAGAAGACCCCACCGGGTACCACTCATCTCCACTACAAATAGGAAAACGAGGCAAAAATTTGCACAAGCTCACCAAAATTGGACTGTTGAAGACTGGAAAAATGTTGCCTGGTCTGATAAGTCTCGATTTCTGTTGAGACATTCAAATGGTAGAGTCCGAATTTGGCGTAAACAGAATGAGGACATGTATCCATCATGCCTTGTTACCACTGAGCAGGCTGGTGGTGGTGGTGTAATGGTGTGGGGGATGTTTTCTGGGCACACTTTAGGCCCCTTAGTGCCAATTGGCCATCGTTAAAATGCCACAGGCTACTTGAGCATTGTTTCTGACCATGTCCATCCCTTCATGACCACCATGTACCCATCCTCTGATGGCTACTTCCACCAGGATAATGCACCATGTCACAAAGCTCGAATCATTTCAAATTGGTTTCTTGAACATGACAATGAGTTCACTGTACTAAAATGGCCCCCACAGTCACCAGATCTCAACCTTATAGAGCATCTTTGGGATGTGGTGGAACGGGAGCTTCGTGCCCTGGATGTGCATCCCTCAAATCTCCATTAACTGAAAGATGCTATCCTATCAATATGGGCCAACATTTCTAAAGAATGCTATCAGCACCTTGCTGAATCAATGCCACATAGAATTAAGGCAGTTCTGAAGGCAAAAGGGGGTCCAACACTGTATTAGTATGGTGTTCCTAATAATTCTTTAGATGAGTGTATATATATATATATATATACATATATATATATATATATATACATATATATATATATATATATATATATATATATATATAGTGACACAGTGAGGGGTTGTGTCTGGCAAGGCAGGTATTTTCCTCCCAGCATGTGCGGCTGGGCTGGTTTCCAGCCAGGTGAGGTCAAATACCGGACTGGAGTTTAAGTTCCGGTCTGGGTTTTGGCAGCACCTGGCTGTCCTTAAATAGGCAGCTGGGTTCAGCAGAGATGTCTCTGTTTTTGGAATCTGAGGCTTTGTGCTATGCTGGAGGGCTCAGAGCTGCATGCTGGGAAAACAGGCCCCCTAAAGCCTGCTGTGGACTACTGGAGGCATAACTGCCAGCAAGATGACTTGTGTTATATGTACTTTCCATTGAGTGTGAATTAACACCAAGACTGCAAAGTTACGTGCTGTTTTGTGCAATTGCCTCAATTGTGAATAAACACTGACGTTTTGAGTTAAAAACTTGTATTTTGCCTCTGTACTGTGCCCGCTTACCCTATCTAACAGAGCGAAATCCCACTATATATACAGTATATACAGACTATGCAGCACTGCACATGAGTTTTTAAACTTACAGTACTCTTTTTAATGTGCAGGAGCAAGTTTTTTTTTCCCAAAAACCTGATGTAAAGATACTGCAGTTAATAATCGAGCAATAAGCACATTTTCCAACACCATCGGCAGCATATATTTTGCTGCAGTGGTTTCAGAATTGCACTTTTTCCCCCAAAAGCTTGCTACAGATTTTCTACAGCTAATAAGTGTACAAAAGGTGTATTTTAGTGCATCACCAGCATGTTGTATCTTGGTTGCAGAGATTGTCCTATTGTGGATTTTTTTTTTTTTTTACCAGACTACTGTGTGAGTGAACTTGTATAAACATATGCCCTTGTTAAGGCATCATTTTTGGACTTCTTGTTCAGAACAAGCATCTGTTTTTTTCTTATACTATTGTGTGTGTGTGTGTGTGTGTGTGTGTGTGTGTGTGTGTGTGTGTGTGTGTATAAACGCTGGCAGATATTTGCCCCACCATTAAGGCATTTGAAATTTTTTTTTTTTTTTTTTTTACCATAACAAATATGACAACACAGTGTGTGATTACAGGGGTTTATCTCTGATTTTCTGCATGCCTTCATGTTCCCATGTTAAATGATTTATAACTGGGATAATGGAGCTTAGATAGTGTATAGGAAGAGGCGATATTTGGACTTGACCCATGAGGTAGATAATAGGGGTTGTCTCAAGTCAGCAAATGCCATGTAGAGAAAGATAATACAAGGCACTTACTAATGTATTGTAACTGTCCATATTTCCTCCTTTGCTGTCTATACTCATTATTCCATCACATTATACTGGCCTCCTTTTCATGGTTATGACCGCCCTGCAATCCTGCAGCGTGGCCATGCTTGCATACTATAAAAAAGCATTAGCCTATGTGCGCTCCCACGGTCCTAGTCACCAAAGAGGGCGGCATTTTTCCTACAATGTGCAAACACAAGCACCACTGATGGATTGCAGGGTGGTTGTATGGAAAGGACCAGTGTATAATTTGATGAAAAAATTAGTCCAGACAGTAAAGGAGGCAATATGGACAATCACAATACATTAGTAAGTGCCTTGTACTAACTTTCTCTACATGTTCAAAGCAACTTAAATGTGTGATTATAATGGAAACATTTTCTATGAATGTGCGAAATGGGCCAATTATGTTTGTACTGTCCTATTTTGTGCTGTTATATGTTGAATGTTCGACTAGCACCAGTGACCTGTCATCTTGAAGAGCTGAGTAGAATTGACAACAAGAAGTAAGCATGAGAAAGCCAGACCGAAGTACTGGACTGAAGTGACATAGATCTGATGGAGGAGAAAGGCTGGGATATTACAGATCAGAGAGACAACCTCTTCTGTTCCTCCTTTAAGAACATGTCAACCCATGAAAAGAAGAGAGGGAAAAGAGTTTTCCTTCCTTGTGAATTTATTTTTGATAAAGATATGTTCCTGGTGTATATATGGTGTATTTGACATATGAGACTTAATATTTGTGCGTGAAGTGCATTTCATATACAGCATGTTGTATTAGTTGGATTTGTGCTTTTATGAAGAAAAAACAAGTTTCAATCAGTGTCAGAACTTTGGAAAGTTCCCTTTTGTAGTGCATTGATGACCTGCTTCTCTGGTGTCCCTCTATAGAACAATGAGGACTCTCTGCCATACGAAAACACAAGGTGACAGACCTAGCCCTGGACCTGGAGGCTGACATTCCAAGTCCCACATGCAGTCCAGGAAATATTCATACAGACCAAAACCAAACATCCCTCGGCTGCAAGGTTGACAAAGCACAGGGTAGCACTGCTAAAGCCATCAAGCATAACCATCCAACAGTGTAGCACTTTGAACCCAACTGTATTGTTGGCACTGGGTCCAAAAGAGTGGACAGATGATTGGGAAGAGCGGAGAAAGCAACAATACAACACAGGAAAGCTCTGGAAACAGGAGAGCAGAAAATAAGCAGGAAGGCAACTGGAGATAAGAATGCACAATGCCACTTTTTTATCCATTTGATAATTCAGTTGACTATTATGATTGTCTTGAATTGACGAAAAGTGAAATGCAGGAGCTTGAGAAATTTGTCAAAACTCCATTCCCAAATGCAGACTTTGAGTTTCTTTTGTTGATGGATCTTGATTACGGATGAGCAGACCCGTGGATGTTCGGGTTTGCCGGATTCGGCCGAACTTCAGGTCAAAGTTTGGGTTCGGGACCCAAACTTGACCCGAACTCGAACCTGAACCTCATTGAAGTCAATAGGGGCCTGAACTTTGATGCACTAAAATGGCTGTAAAATAGTGATAGTAAAAGCTAGGAGGCTGCAAAAAGAAGCAAAATGGGGGTAAGAGCAGGACAATTACCCTGCAAACAAATTTGTCATGTGAGAATGCCATCAGCAGCGCGTCTACCAGCGTGTGCTTGTACTCATGCATCTTCCGATCATGCTCCAGTGATGGCACGTTGTCCTTGCAGCGGGTATCCAGCAGGGTGGCCACCCAGTAATCAGCACTGGTTAGAATGTGGGCAACTCGGTAGGTGTTGCGCAGGCACTGCAGCATGTAGTCGCTCATGTGTTCCAGGGTGCCCAGAGGCAATGACAAGCTGTCCTCTGTTGGAGGTGTATAGTCTGTGTCCTCTGTATCCCCCCAGCCACGCTCCAGTGACGCCCATGAGCTACTTTGGGTACCACGCTGCTGTGAACGCGGTTCCTCCTCCTCATCCTCCAGAACTGTGTCCTGGCTGGACAGATGTGTACCTGGCCTCTGTTGGTGCAGGAACCCACCCTGCGAGACGCTCGTGAATGACTGGCCTGATAACCGTGGAAAAGATACCTCTTCCTCCTTTTCTTTCTCCTGTGCCACATCCATTTCCATCGTCGCGCAAAGCATTTTTTCAAGGAGGCATAGAAGTGGGATAGTAATGCTGAGAACGGTGTCATCGGTACTGGCCATCTTGGTGGAGCACTCGAAACAGCGCAACACGGCACACACGTCACGCATGGAAGCCCACTCATTGGTGGTGAAGCTGTGCTGTTCCACAGAGCGACTCACCCGTGCGTGCTGCAGCTGAAACGCCACTATGGCCTGCTGCTGCTCGCACAGTCTCTACAGCATGTGCAAGGTGGAGTTCCACCTTGTGGGTACATCACAAATGAGGCAGTGAGCGGGAAGGCTGAAGTTATGATGGAGTGCAGACAAGTGAGCAGCAGCAGGGGGAAAATGCTGAAAGCGCGCACAGACGGCCCACACTTTCTGTAGCAGCTCTGACATATCGGGGTGATTTTCAAGGAACCTCTACACCACCAAATTCAGCACATGCGCCATTCAAGAGATGTTCGGCAAACCAGCTAGGCCCAGAGCTGCTATGAGATTTTGCCCATTATCTCACACCACCAGGCTGGGCTTGAGGCTCAGAGACACCAACCACTCATTGGTCTGTTGTTCCATGCCCGTTCACAGCTCCTGCGCGGTGTGTTTTTTTTTTTCAAAAAAGCCTGCTGTTGTTTCCCCCTGGCTGTGCTGAAGTTGGTGGTGCAGGTGTTACGCTGACTGAATGAAGAGGCGGTAGAGGAGGAAGCTTAGTAGGAGGAGGAGGCAACGAGAAATGTCCTGCAATTCTTGGTGGCTGAAGGACTTGCGCCAAACTGCTATCCGCCTCAGGCCCAGCCGCAACTGCATTTAGTGTAGACCAAAAACAAAGAGAAGAACCACCAATGGGGTGCCACAGACTCTAATAATCACTGAATGCAGACAATACAAATACCGGTTGACTCTGCTTTCCCCGCCAGGATCGCTTGTAGTATATTAGGAATAAACACGGCAGTACCCAAGGTTTACTTCTGGTGGTTTCCTTTTATTGTCATCACAGGTGGGCTCAACGCGTTTCAGGGGGTTCCTAGATACCCCTTCTTCAGGAGCAGTCAGAATAAAAAAAATACAGCAATAAAAGCAGTATGAATATGTCATCTTTACTAGTAGGCTTTATATACTATATATTCAGTAGGTGCCATGAGGTGGGAAGGGAGGAACATCACTCTTCCGGTTTGCGTTCCACTGTGGGACGCATATTAAAATCATATATTTTTTATAGAATATAAATAGAATTGGTGGTGCAGTGTCACCAGGTATATATTTTTGGGTCCCTGGTGCTTGGGGCTGACATCAGGGGTCTTTGTACAGAAAATGAAGACCTGAAATTACTGAATCAAGCGGGACAGGAGAAGACTTCCGTTCCCACTTGAAGTGGAATGCACCAGTGGAACGCATGCGACTTCTGGTTGGGCATGAAGCTCAAAGGTGAAACGCATGTGACTTCCAGTTAGGGTGTGAGGTGCATAGCTGGAGCGCACAGAAATCCTCCTACTATTACTTGCAGCTTCAATTGGTTCACTTGATGCAGCTTCTGATGAAGAATATACATATTAGGGGCAAAACAATGATTCCAAAGGAATAAAAAAATTGTGAAAAATGAGACGAAAAATGGGGGGGGGGGGGGATATTGATATATTTAGCATGTGCATTGGTTTATAAGTATATAATAGCCTACAAGCAGAGAAACATTATTTGTAGACAAAATGATAGATGAATAAATAAGTACATAATAAACAAATATATAAATAGGGGTAATCGTAAAGATAATACCTAGTGAAAAAATTGGTACATAAAAAAGATAAAAATAATCAAATACTCTTCGTCATATCAATTGATCCTAAAAGATAAATGTTAGTAAATATTCACAGGGCGGTAGAGTAGTAGTTTTCCATTATTGTAATTTTTGTTTCTTTGATAGGAATAAAACAGTGAGGAAATAACTTAAATATCAACAATAAAGAAATCATCTGAGGTACCCATATTTATGGAGCCTAGGTACTGTAGGATGCTTCTGAATGCTGATGATAATAAAAGGGGCATAAATATGTAATAAAATTGCTGTGTGGAGATGGGGATATGACCCTCCAACTATCGGGTATCCAGATATGAAAAAAACGATGAAAAATTAGAGCACCTTAATATATGTATTGATAGATATCTTGGTCCATTCAGACTGATAACTAAATCTCTTGATAGATTGACTATTCAAGGGGGTAGTAGTAGTGAATTAATAATTGGTATATTCAAGGGACTCGTTCAATCCAAACGGGGATAGAGTGTTAAGGTCAAATACATTTCTTTCCTACAAAGTAATTGATACGATTGGGAGATCCACTCAATAGGAGTTACTTGGAGGAGGGAGGGGTCACGCTCATGAAAACTGTCTAGAGACACTGTGTGTGGGAACCTTTCGTTTGATATTGGAACTATGCTCGTTCATTCTTTTATACAATGTTTAGGTGGTTCTCCCAACTTATTGTAGGTGGCAGGGACATTGCAGCAGGTAGACTACGTTACTCATTCCACAATTCATATCATGCTTGAGATAAAAAGTTTCATCACAAGGAAGGAAGGGATGTTAATTTATTTTTTATTGTGTGTGATTATACTGCAACATTTGCACTTTTTGTTGTTGATTCTCCCTTTTTGACTTGTTTTTGGGGCATGAGGGTGCTAAAATATTTTTTAATGTCTGTGCTCTTCTGTAGGTGATAATTGAGGCACGTGGTAGGTCAATGTTTAGTTAGTATTTGACGGATCATCATATGTTTTAAATTATATCTGGTTACCATGCTGAACTAGGAATTAATAGGGATCTCTTGTTGGGATTTTGTGCATTCAGATTTTAAGGCTTCTTTTTGGTTTTCTCTGAGGATTCTTTTAGCGGAATCTCTTCTGACCCTTTTCATTTGGTTGAACGGAATGTTTTTTTTTCCATTTCTGGTGGTGACAACTTGTATAGTCGAGGTAGCTGTTGGCATCTACCTTTTTTAAATAAGTTTTGGTATGGATTTTGTCAGAGGTAGTGGTCAGATGAATGTCCAAGAAGATGGCTTCAGTGTGGCTATATTCCAAGCTAAAAAATAATCCCCAGTCATTGTTGTTCAATACTTTAATGTATGACTGGATTTTTTCTACACTTTTGTCCCAAATAAAAATAATGTTGCCTATAAACCTACAATAAAATTTGATGTTGGGGTGAGAGAGTAAGCCAATTTTGTCCTCAAAGAACCCATGAAGAGTTTTGCATACGATGGAGTGAATTTGGTCCCCATGGCGGTCCCCTTTTCTTGGATATAAAATGCCTTGCTAAAAGTAAAATAGCTCTGTGTTAATATAAATTTGATGGCTTCTAAAATGAACTTTTTTTTTTAGTTAGGCTAAATCGGGTCTGCTGTTAAAAAACTTCTTATCACTAAAAGTCCCAATTCATGTTTAATATTACCATACAGTGAAGATACATCTAGGGTGACCCAAATAAAGGACTCTTTCAACTTTATAATATCCAATGGGCCAGATTTATCATTAGCTCAGGTCAGAATAATGGAGTGAAAAAGTCCCAAATAAAGTCCCAAACGCTAAAACTCCGCACAAATTTGCGACTTTTTTCTGCTCCGCACTATGCGCGCCAGTTTTCTGAAAGTGGGCGTGTTTTCTTATGTAAATGAATCTCTAGACAGATTTATTATTGGGACTATTTAAAAAGTCGCAATTTCACTCCAGTGAGGACCATGCTTATCTTATGAGACTTTTTAATAGAACATGCGACTTTTTCATAAAACCGTGCAACTTTTTCGTAAAGATGTGCGACTTTTGTAACGCTGCTTACTGACGGATAAACTGCTACCGTCAAACCACATTTATTACAGTCTTAAAGGGCCGATCATAAATCTGACTTGGCTAAAACTGACTTTAGCCATATGTTAAAGTGGAGTGAGCTGTCAGAGTCATGATAAATCTGGCCCAATGTGTTTAAAAGGTGGGCTGTGTTTTTTTAAGTAGGAGGGGAGTAGTACAACATATTTTTGGAGATAGTTATTTACATAGGCTGAAAGATTGGACGCAAGGGATCTTATTCCTGATATTATCGGTCTCCCTGGAGGATTCTCGAGGGATTTATGGATTTTGGGTAGGAAGTAAAAATGGGCTATTGATGGGTGGACTGTTAAAAGGTTAGCTCTTTAAGGCTTTTAGTTCCCTAGGGTTTAAATTACTTGTAGAAATAGATGGCACTTCTGTGTGGTTGGGGACTGTTAGTGTTTTGAGGTCATCTAGTACCATATTGTAAAAACTTTCTAAATAAGGAGCCCTGCTTTCCAATGGGTAAAAAGTGGATTTATTTTTTAGATTCGATTGTAATGGGGTGGGATCATGTGGTGGAGGATCAGTTGGTGTATTGGGGTGGTTGGAAGATAAGTTGGGTTGTTGGTTGATGCTAGAAGTTTGACCTTGCTGTAAATGTTATTTAATGCTGAAGTGACGTCTAAGGCTGCATTCACACGTCAGTATTTTTCTATAATCCGAATTTCGGTCCGTTTTTTGCGGATCCGTTGTTCCTGAAAATGTTTCCGTATGTCATCCGTATGTCATCCGTTTTTTGCGGATCCGCAAAAAATGGAAACATGTATACATTTCAATAATCAAATAAAGTTGTTTGGATTTCTTTGAAAAAAAATTGAAAAAAATAAAATAAAATACTAATTTGTTATGTGTTTCCAGGCACGGATTCCGCAAAAAACGGATGACATACGGAATGACATCCGAATGTCTTCCGTTTTTTGCGGATCCATTGACTTTGTATTGTACCAGGATCCGAATTTAGCGGAAAAGAATAGGACATGTTTTATATTTAAACGGACATGCAGAACGGAACAACGGAAACGGACAGCACACATTGTGCTGTCCGATTTTTTCCAGGACCCATTGAAAATGTATGGGTCCAGATCTGGTCCTGATCTGTTCCGCAAAAAACGGAACAGATCAGGAAAGAAAAAACGGACGTGTGAATGGACCCTAAGAGTGAGTTTCCGGATGAATTGATTTACATCAATAAAAAGTTCAAATAGATCTGGTTCACTGGTGGGACAAAAAGATAAACCTTTGCTGAATATATGTATTTAGTTTGTTTGGAGTTTGTATTTGGAGAGATTAAAATGCGTTTGTCTTTTTCATTCTGGGCTTGGTCTACTTCATCTTTTACAATCTGGGCTTGATCTACTTTGTCAGGGGTGAGGGATTTTTCTGGGGTGGACTTGATTTTCTTGATTTAGATTTTTTTCTTTTTGGTGTTTCTGGATCTCCCTCCTCTGCATCATCTATTTCGCTTTTTTGCCTTTTTCGTATGTAAGATATAGGAGAGAAAAACTAGGTGATTTTGGAAGTTGTGTCTCGTCGACTGAGTTTCTGTGGGTGATGGGCCAGTTGGGGTAAGAAATGGGCTCATTATTTAAAAAATGGATAATGTTTTCCTGATGGGTGGTGTGGAATTCCATTTCAATGTTGTTGGTGACAGTTTCTCTACAAAAGGACTTTCTGACAGATTGGTAGGAAGGGCTAAAAAAGTTTCAGAGTTGGTGGTTGAGTTTGAGTGTGTATATAAGTTGAAAATCAACTCTTGTATTGTGTGACTGAAATGGTCTAATAAGGCAGATGGACTGTCTAGGATCTTGATAATAGGTTCCTGTCCTGTAATATTGGTTAAGCAAGACAACTGGAGACTGGATTTGTCAGTGGAAAAGGGGGTACAATATATTGATATGTCCCATGATGTCCAGTGTGTTAGAGATGTTTGTTGCTATTGAGGTAGGGTGCCTGGAAGGTGGTAGGGACAGCTAGGCTGGATGGTTGTTTAGTGGTATTATGGTGGTAGTCTTTGGGGTTGGAGGTTATTGGTAAGTGGGACATGGATTGGTTAGGATTTGCTATATATGGAAATCTGGGGGTAAGGTTCTTTTTTTAAAGATAGATGCGACCCTGGTATTGTAGGGTTACACATATTTCTTGTTTTGATTTTACTGTTGTAGAAGGTTTTCCTTACCAGTGGTCTTCTGGTGTTATCAGTATAAGGGGCGGAGATCTTATTAGTGATATATGGAGGTGGGGCTCTTATTTGTTTATTAGGGGGATTTTTTATTGCCTGAAGGGAACTGAGTCCAAAGGTTTTGGAAATTGTTTTCGGGTTTGATTTTCTCTCCCAAGACCTAATTTTATGTGTTTCATAGTCTGTTATATCTCTCAGAAGTTTTTTGCATTTGGCTCTGAGCTCACTATATTCAAATCTTCGTAGTGTTTTGCATTTATTGATAAGTAGTGTTTGTTTGTATGCTTGGTGATTATACATCTTTTTTCAACTTAAGTGAAAGATTAGTGCAAACCAATTTCCTTTTCGTAGTAAGAACATTCATAAATTTGGTTGAACATTCGTCACTAATTTTCATTAAAAAAAGAAGGTTTCAGAGATAATCAGACCTCTTGGTACTAGCCCCAGTTTTGTATAAATCATTAGGAAGAACCAGTCGATCTCATTATGTAAAAGATTTTTATGTTCTCTATGATGTTCTCTTCACTGTTCCCAAAATGCTTATCATTTTGTTCCATTTCTGTAGTTAACCATGTTCCAATCGGCATATTTTCCAATTTACCAGAGTCTTTAGTTGGTAGGAGGGATTTGATTTCTTGTATAATTCTTTTGAACAGGCCAGGATCGCTTGTAGTATATTAGGAATAAACGCGGCAGTACCCGAGGGTTACTTCTGGTAGTTTCCTTTTTTTGTCATCACAGGTGGGCTCAACGCGTTTTGGGGGTTCCTAGATACCCCCTTTTTCACGAGCAGTCAGAGAAAAAAATACAGCCATAAAAAGCTGTATGAATATGTCATCTTTACTAGAAGGCTTTATATACTATATACTGTATTTAGTAGGTGCCACAAGATGGGGAGGGAGGGAGGAACGTCACTTCCGGTTTGCAGACCGGGAGTGTGCGTTCCACTGTGTGTCGCATATTAAAATCAAATATTTTTGAAATATAATTGGTGGTGCAATGTCACCAGGTATATTTTTTTGGGTCCCTGGTGTTTAGGGCTGACATAAGGGGTCTCTGTATAGAAAAAGAAGGACTGAAATTACTGAATCGAGTGGGACAGAAGAAGACTTCCGGTCCCGCTCGCAGTGGAACGCATCGGTGGAATGCACGTGACTTCCGGTTGGGCATGAAGCTCAAAGGTAGAATGCATGTGACTTCCGTTTAGGGCGTGAGGTGCATAGCTGGAGTGCACAATAATCCTCCTACTATTACTTGCAGGACCCGACTAGAGGGACGGCCATACTGGACTTAGTATTAACCAATAGGCCTGACAGAACAACAGAGGTGCAGGTTGGGGGACACCTGGGAAATAGTGACCATAAAGTAATAACCTTCCAATTATCATTCAAAAGAGCGTTTCTACAGGGAGGAACAAAAATACCAAACTTCAAAAAAGCTAAATTTAGCCAACTAAGAGAGGCCATAAGCTGAACTAACTGGGACAAAGTCCTCAAAAATATAAAATACAGCCACAAAATGTGATATCTTTAAAAACATCCTAAAATCTCATTGTGAGAGGTACATACCGTATGGGAATAAAAGGTTAAGGGACAAAAATAAACCAATGTGGATAAATAGAACTGTAAAGAAAGCAATAAATGACAAAAAGAAAGCATATAATTCACTTAAATAGGAGGGTAGCACGGAAGCACTGAAAAACTATAAGGAAAAAAATAGTAGAACATGTAAAAAACAAATAAAAGCGGCCAAACTAGAGACCGAGAGATTAATTGCCAAAGAGAGTAAAACTAACCCTAAAATGTTCTTCAATTATATAAATGTTAAAAAGTATAAATCTGAAGGTGTCGGCCCTTTAAAGAGTAATGAGGGGGAATTCGCAGAGAGCGACGAGGAGAAAGCAAAGTCGTTAAATATTTTTTTCTCCAATGTATTCACTGAGGCAAATAAACTGTCAGATGACATGCAGAATGCAAAAATAAATTCCCCATTAAAAGTGTCCTGTCTGACCCAGGAAGAAGTGCAACAGCGACTTAAAAAGATTAAAATAGACAAATCGCCAGGACCGGATGGCATACACCCCCGTATCCTAAGGGAATTAAGTAATGTCATAGCCAGACCCTTATTTCTGATATTTGTGGACTCTATACTGACAGGGAATGTCCCACAGGATTGGCGCATGGCAAATGTGGTGCCAATATTCAAAAAGGGTCCAAAAACAGAGTCTGGAAACTATAGGCCGGTAAGTTTAACATCTGTTGTGGGTAAACAGTTTGAAGGTTTTCTGAGAGATGCTATATTAGAGTATCTCAACGGAAATAAGCAAATAACGCCATATCAGCATGGCTTCGTGATGGATCGGTCATGTCAAACTAATTTAATCAGTTTCTATGAGGAGGTAAGTTCTAGACTTGACAGCGGCGAATCAATGGATATCGTGTATCTGGACTTCTCCAAAGCATTTGACACTGTACCACATAAAAGGTTAGTATGTAAAATGAGAATGCTCGGACTGGGAGAAAACGTCTGTAAGTGGGTAAGTAACTGGCTCAGTGATAGAAAACAGAGGGTGGTTATTAACGGTACACACTCAGATTGGGTCACTGTCACTAGTGGAGTACCTTAGGGGTCAGTATTGGGCCCTATCCTCTTCAATATATTTATTAATGATCTTGTGGAAGGCTTGCATAGTAAAATATCAATTTTCGCAGATGACACTATACTGTGTAAAGTAATTTACACTGAAGAGGACAGTATACTACTACAGATGGATCTGGATAGATTGGAGGCTTGGGCAGAGAAGTGGCAGATGAAGTTTAACACTGATAAATGTAAAGTTATGCACATGGGAAGGAATAATGCAAGTCACCCGTACATACTAAATGGTAAAACACTGGGTAACACTGACATGGAAAAGGATCTAGGAATTTTAATAAACAGCAAACTAAGCTGCAAAAACCAGTGTCAGGCAGCTGCTGCCAAGGCCAATAAGATAATGGGTTGCATCAGAAGGGGCATAGATTTCCGTGATAAGAACATAGTCCTACCACTTTACAAATCGCTAGTCAGACCACACATGGAGTACTGTGTACAGTTCTGGGCTCCTGTAAATAAGGCAGACATAGCAGAGCTGGAGAGGGTCGAGAGGAGGGCAACTAAAGTAATAACTGGAATGGGGCAACTACAGTACCCTGAAAGATTATCAAAATTAGGGCTATTCACTTTAGAAAAAAGACGACTGAGAGGAGATCTAATTACTATGTATAAATATATCAGAGGTCAGTACAGAGATCTATCCCATCATCTGTTTATCCCCAGGACTGTGACTGTGACGAGGGGACATCCTCTGCGTCTGGAGGAAAGAAGGTTTGTACACAAACATAGAAGAGGATACTTTACGGTAAGAGCAGTGAGACTATGGAGCTCTCTGCCTGAGGAGGTGGTCATGGTGAGTACAATAAAGGAATTCAAGAGGGGCCTGGATGTATTTCTGGAGCGTAATAATATTACAGGCTATAGCTACTAGAGAGGGGTCGTTGATCCAGGGAGTTATTCTGATGCCTGATTGGAGTCGGGAAGGAATTTTTTATTCCTCTAAAGTGGGGAAAATTGGCTTCTACCTCACAGGGTTTTTATTTTTTTGTATTTTTTATTTTTCCTTTCTCTGGATCAACTTGCAAGATAACTGGATGGACAGATGTCTTTTTTCGGCCTTATGTACTACTACTACTTATGTACTACTACTAAGGTACTCTGCACCTTGGGGCTGTACTTGCTTCTTATTTCTGTGTCACAGGGTAATAGTGCTGATTGAAGTTTGATATATTTTGAACTGGATACTGTACCGTATGTTATGACTGGAATCTGCTTCAGGGGTTAGACCATTATATCATTACACTGTAAAGTTCTTTTGTAAAATATATTGTCTCTTGTAGTTTCTCAGTATTTTTGAAGTTTTCTAATATGAAATGCAACGTCTTAGTGTGTTTGCTAACACAGTCAACCATGCGTTTACCTATAGCTACTGTATGTATGTCAGTGTCACTCTGACGTTATTTTGTATTACTGTCATTGTATTCAAGAGTAGAGTTGAGCGAACACCTGGATGTTCGGGTTCGAGAAGTTCGGCCGAACATCCCGGAAATGTTCGGGTTCGGGATCCGAACCCGATCCGAACTTCGTCCCGAACCCGAACCCCATTGAAGTCAATGGGGACCCGAACTTTTCGGCACTAAAAAGGCTGTAAAACAGCCCAGGAAAGAGCTAGAGGGCTGCAAAAGGCAGCAACATGTAGGTAAATCCCCTGCAAACAAATGTGGATAGGGAAATTAATTAAAATAAAAATTAAATAAATAAAAATTAACCAAAATCAATTGGAGAGAGGTTCCATAGCAGAGAATCTGGCTTCCCGTCACCCACCACTGGAACAGTCCATTCTCAGATATTTAGGCCCCGGCACCCAGGCAGAGGAGAGAGGTCCCGTAACAGAGAATCTGTCTTCATGTCAGCAGAGAATTAGTCTGCATGTCATAGCAGAGAATGAGGCTTCACGTCAGCCACCACTGCAACAGTCCATTGGCATATATTTAGGCCCAGCACCCAGGCAGAGGAGGGAGGTCCCGTAACAGAGAATCTGTCTTCATGTCAGCAGAGAATTAGTCTGCATGTCATAGCAGAGAATGAGGCTTCACGTCAGCCACCACTGCAACAGTCCATTGGCATATATTTAGGCCCAGCACACACACAGGCAGAGGAGAGAGGTCCCGTAACAGAGAATCTGGCTTCATGTCAGCAGAGAATCAGTCTGCATGTCATAGCAGAGAATGAGGCTTCACGTCAGCCACCACTGCAACAGTCCATTGGCATATATTTAGGCCCAGCACACACACAGGCAGAGGAGAGAGGTCCCGTAACAGAGAATCTGGCTTCATGTCAGCAGAGAATCAGTCTGCATGTCATAGCAGAGAATGAGGCTTCACGTCAGCCACCACTGCAACAGTCCATTGGCATATATTTAGGCCCAGCACCCAGGCAGAGGAGGGAGGTCCCGTAACAGAGAATCTGTCTTCATGTCAGCAGAGAATTAGTCTGCATGTCATAGCAGAGAATGAGGCTTCACGTCAGCCACCACTGCAACAGTCCATTGGCATATATTTAGGCCCAGCACACACACAGGCAGAGGAGAGAGGTCCCGTAACAGAGAATCTGGCTTCATGTCAGCAGAGAATCAGTCTGCATGTCATAGCAGAGAATGAGGCTTCACGTCACCCACCACTGCAACAGTCCATTGGCATATATTTAGGCCTAGCACACAGGCAGAGCAGAGAGGTCCCGTAACAGACAATCTGGCTTCATGTCAGCAGAGAATCAGTCTGCATGTCATAGCAGAGAATGAGGCTTCACGTCACCCACCACTGCAACAGTCCATTGGCATATATTTAGGCCTAGCACACAGGCAGAGCAGAGAGGTCCCGTAACAGACAATCTGGCTTCATGACAGCAGAGAATTAGTCTGCATGTCATAGCAGAGAATGAGGCTTCACGTCAGCCACCACTGCAACAGTCCATTGGCATATATTTAGGCCCAGCACCCAGGCAGAGGAGAGAGGTCCCGTAACAGACAATCTGGCTTCATGTCAGCAGAGAATTAGTCTGCATGTCATAGCAGAGAATCAGGCTTCACGTCAGCCACCACTGCAACAGTCCATTGTCATAAATTTAGGCCCAGCACCCAGGCAGAGGAGAGAGGTCCCGTAACAGAGAATCTGTCTTCATGTCAGCAGAGAATTAGTCTGCATGTCATAGCAGAGAATGAGGCTTCACGTCAGCCACCACTGCAACAGTCCATTGGCATATATTTAGGCCTAGCACACAGGCAGAGCAGAGAGGTCCCGTAACAGACAATCTGGCTTCATGACAGCAGAGAATCAGTCTGCATGTCATAGCAGAGAATCAGGCTTCACGTCAGCCACCACTGCAACAGTCCATTGTCATAAATTTAGGCCCAGCACCCAGGCAGAGGAGAGAGGTCCCGTAACAGACAATCTGGCTTCATGTCAGCAGAGAATCAGTCTTCATATCATAGCAGAGAATCAGGCTTCACGTCACCCACCACTGTAAGAGTCAATTTTCATAAATTTAGGCCCAGAACCCAGGCAGAGGAGAAAGGTCCCGTAACAGACAATCTGGCTTCATGTCAGCAGAGAATCAGTCTTCATATCATAGCCTAGAATCAGGCTTCACGTCACCCACCACTGTAAGAGTCAATTTTCATAAATTTAGGCCCAGAACCCAGGCAGAGGAGAAAGGTCCCGTAACAGACAATCTGGCTTCATGTCAGCAGAGAATCAGTCTTCATATCATAGCAGAGAATCAGGCTTCACGTCACCCACCACTGCAACAGTCAATTGTCATAAATTTAGGCCCAGCACCCAGGCAGAGGAGAGAGCTCCCGTAACAGAGGATCTGGCTTCATGTCAGCAGAGAATCAGTCTGCATGTCATAGCAGAGAATGAGGCTTCACGTCACCCACCACTGCAACAGTCCATTGGCATATATTTAGGCCTAGCACACAGGCAGAGCAGAGAGGTCCCGTAACAGACAATCTGGCTTCATGTCAGCAGAGAATCAGTCTGCATGTCATAGCAGAGAATGAGGCTTCACGTCACCCACCACTGCAACAGTCCATTGGCATATATTTAGGCCTAGCACACAGGCAGAGCAGAGAGGTCCCGTAACAGACGATCTGGCTTCATGTCAGCAGAGAATCAGTCTGCATGTCATAGCAGAGAATCAGGCTTCACGTCAGCCACCACTGCAACAGTCCATGGTCATAAATTTAGGCCCAGCACCCAGGCAGAGGAGAGAGGTCCCGTAACAGACAATCTGGCTTCATGTCAGCAGAGAATTAGTCTGCATGTCATAGCAGAGAATCAGGCTTCATGTCAGCCACCACTGCAACAGTCCATTGGCATATATTTAGGCCTAGCACACAGGCAGAGGAGAGGTTCATTCAACTTTGGGTAGCATCGCAATATAATGGTAAAATGAAAATAAAAATAGGATTGAATGAGGAAGTGCCCTGGAGTCCAATAATATATGGTTATGGGGAGGTAGTTAATGTCTAATCTGGACAAGGGACGGACAGGTCCTGTGGGATCCATGCCTGGTTCATTTTTATGAACGTCAGCTTGTCCACATTGGCTGTAGACAGGCGGCTGCGTTTGTCTGTAATGACGCCCCCGGCCGTGCTGAATACACGTTCAGACAAAACGCTGGCTGCCGGGCAGGCCAGCACCTCCAAGGCATAAAAGGCTAGCTCTGGCCACGTGGACAATTTAGAGACCCAGAAGTTGAATGGGGCCGAACCATCAGTCAGTACGTGGAGGGGTGTGCACACGTACTGTTCCACCATGTTAGTGAAATGTTGCCTCCTGCTAACACGTTGCGTATCAGGTGGTGGTGCAGTTAGCTGTGGCGTGTTGACAAAAGTTTTCCACATCTCTGCCATGCTAACCCTGCCCTCAGAGGAGCTGGCCGTGACACAGCTGCCTTGGCGACCTCTTGCTCCTCCTCTGCCTTGGCCTTGGGCTTCCACTTGTTCCCCTGTGACATTTGGGAATGCTCTCAGTAGCGCGTCTACCAACGTGCGCTTGTACTCGCGCATCTTCCTATCACGCTCCAGTGCAGGAAGTAAGGTGGGCACATTGTCTTTGTAGCGTGGATCCAGCAGGGTGGCAACCCAGTAGTCCGCACAGGTTAAAATGTGGGCAACTCTGCTGTCGTTGCGCAGGCACTGCAGCATGTAGTCGCTCATGTGTGCCAGGCTGCCCAGGGGTAAGGACAAGCTGTCCTCTGTGGGAGGCGTATCGTCATCGTCCTGCCTTTCCCCCCAGCCACGCACCAGTGATGGACCCGAGCTGCGTTGGGTGCCACCCCGCTGTGACCATGCTTCATCCTCATCCTCCTCCACCTCCTCCTCATCCTCGTCCTCCTCGTCCTCCAGTAGTGGGCCCTGGCTGGCCACATTTGTACCTGGCCTCTGCTGTTGCAAAAAACCTCCCTCTGAGTCACTTCGAAGAGACTGGCCTGAAAGTGCTAAAAATGACCCCTCTTCCTCATCCTCCTCCTCCTCCTCCTGGGCCACCTCCTGTTCCATCATCGCCCTAAGTGTTTTCTCAAGGAGACATAGAAGTGGTATTGTAACGCTGATAACGGTGTCATCGCCACTGGCCATGTTGGTGGAGTACTCGAAACAGCGCAACAGGGCACACAGGTCTCGCATGGAGGCCCAGTCATTGGTGGTGAAGTGGTGCTGTTCTGTAGTGCGACTGACCCGTGCGTGCTGCAGCTGAAACTCCACTATGGCCTGCTGCTGCTCGCACAGTCTGTCCAGCATGTGCAAGGTGGAGTTCCACCTGGTGGGCACGTCGCATATGAGGCGGTGAGCGGGAAGGCCGAAGTTACGCTGTAGCGCAGACAGGCGAGCAGCGGCAGGATGTGAACGCCGGAAGCGCGAACAGACGGCCCGCACTTTATGCAGCAGCTCTGACATGTCGGGGTAGTTGTGAATGAACTTCTGCACCACCAAATTCAGCACATGCGCCAAGCAAGGGATGTGCGTCAAATTGGCTAGTCCCAGAGCTGCAACGAGATTTCGCCCATTATCACACACCACCAGGCCGGGCTTGAGGCTCACCGGCAGCAACCACTCGTCGGTCTGTTGTTCAATACCCCGCCACAACTCCTGTGCGGTGTGGGGCCTGTCCCCCAAACATATGAGTTTCAGAATGGCCTGCTGACGTTTACCCCGGGCTGTGCTGAAGTTGGTGGTGAAGGTGTGTGGCTGACTGGATGAGCAGGTGGAAGAAGAGGAGGAGGAAGCCGAGAAGGAGGAGGTGGCAACAGGAGGCAAAGAATGTTGCCCTGCGATCCTTGGCGGCGGCAGGACGTGCGCCAAACAGCTCTCCGCCTGGGGCCCAGCTGCCACTACATTTACCCAGTGTGCAGTTAGGGAGATATAGCGTCCCTGGCCGTGCTTACTGGTCCACGTATCTGTGGTTAGGTGGACCTTGCTACAGATGGCGTTGCGCAGTGCACACTTGATTTTATCGGATACTTGGTTGTGCAGGGAAGGCACGGCTCTCTTGGAGAAGTAGTGCCGGCTGGGAACAACATACTGTGGGACAGCAAGCGACATGAGCTGTTTGAAGCTGTCTGTGTCCACCAGCCTAAATGACAGCATTTCATAGGCCAGTAGTTTAGAAATGCTGGCATTCAGGGCCAGGGATCGAGGGTGGCTAGGTGGGAATTTACGCTTTCTATCAAATGTTTGTGAGATGGAGAGCTGAACGCTGGCGTGTGACATGGTTGAGACGCTTGGTGACGGAGGTGGTGGTGGTGGTGTTGGTGGTACATCCCCTGTTTGCTGGGCGGCAGGTGCCAACGTTCCTCCAGAGGCGGAGGAAGAGGCCGAGGCGGCAGCAGCAGAATAGGCCGAGGCGGCAGCAGCAGAAGAGGTAGCAGGGGGAGCCTGAGTGACTTCCTTGGTTTTAAGGTGTTTACTCCACTGCAGTTCATGCTTTGCATGCAGGTGCCTGGTCATGCAGGTTGTGCTCAGGTTCAGAACGTTAATGCCTCGCTTCAGGCTCTGATGGCACAGCGTGCAAACCACTCGGGTCTTGTCGTCAGCACATTGTTTGAAGAAGTGCCATGCCAGGGAACTCCTTGAAGCTGCCTTTGGGGTGCTCGGTCCCAGATGGCGGCGGTCAGTAGCAGGCGGAGTCTCTTGGCGGCGGGTGTTCTGCTTTTGCCCACTGCTCCCTCTTTTGCTACGCTGTTGGCTCGGTCTCACCACTGCCTCTTCCTCCGAACTGTGAAAGTCAGTGGCACGACCTTCATTCCATGTGGGGTCTAGGACCTCATCGTCCCCTGCATCGTCTTCCACCCAGTCTTGATCCCTGACCTCCTGTTCAGTCTGCACACTGCAGAAAGACGCAGCAGTTGGCACCTGTGTTTCGTCATCATCAGAGACATGCTGAGGTGGTATTCCCATGTCCTCATCATCAGGAAACATAAGTGGTTGTGCGTCAGTGCATTCTATGTCTTTCACCGCTGGGGAAGGGCTAGGTGGATGCCCTTGGGAAACCCTGCCAGCGGAGTCTTCAAACAGCATAAGAGACTGCTGCATAACTTGAGGCTGAGACAGTTTCCCTGGTATGCATGGGGGTGATGTGACAGACTGATGGGGTTGGTTTTCAGGCGCCATCTGTGCGCTTTCTGCAGAAGACTGGGTGGGAGATAATGTGAACGTGCTGGATCCACTGTCGGCCACCCAATTGACTAATGCCTGTACCTGCTCAGGCCTTACCATCCTTAGAACGGCATTGGGCCCCACCATATATCGCTGTAAATTCTGGCGGCTACTGGGACCTGAGGTAGTTGGTACACTAGGACGTGTGGATGTGGCAGAACGGCCACGTCCTCTCCCAGCACCAGAGGGTCCACTAACACCACCACGACCATGTCCACGTCCGCGTCCCTTACTAGATGTTTTTCTCATTGTTATGGTTCACCACAACAACAAATATATTATTTGGCCCAATGTATTGTATTCAAATTCAGCGGGATATAAATTTGAGGCCTAGTATTTAGGCGCTGGGTGACCGGTATGGATTTAGTGACAGAATTAGACTTGGAAATGCACAGAAGCGTGTGTGTGAAGTTATTCTGAATGACCCTATGTGCACCTTCAATATTATATACCCTTTTAGGGATAGATTTCAAATAGCTCTGATATAGCAGAAACCACTAAATTATGAAATTGCTAAATTGGGAATTGTACTTCAACCCAGAACAAAAAATGTGCTTTGACGGACACTAAATATCTTGCCCAGCAACAACAGTACAGCGGTGGGTAACGAGAGATTTAGAGGGATTTAAATTTGAGGCCTAGTATTTAGGCGCTGGGTCACCGGTATGGATTTAGTGACAGAATTAGACTTGGAAATGCACAGAAGCGGGTGTGTGTGAAGTTATTCTGAATGACCCTATGTGCACCTTCAATATTATATACCCTTTTAGGGATAGATTTCAAATAGCTCTGATATAGCAGAAACCACTAAATTATGAAATTGCTAAATTGGGAATTGTACTTCAACCCAGAACAAAAAATGTGCTTTGACGGACACTAAATATCTTGCCCAGCAACAACAGTACAGTGGTGGGTAACGAGAGATTTAGAGGGATTTAAATTTGAGGCCTAGTATTTAGGCGCTGGGTCACCGGTATGGATTTAGTGACAGAATTAGACTTGGAAATGCACAGAAGCGTGTGTGTGAAGTTATTCTGAATGACCCTATGTGCACCTTCAATATTATATACCCTTTTAGGGATAGATTTCAAATAGCTCTGATATAGCAGAAACCACTAAATTATGAAATTGCTAAATTGGGAATTGTACTTCAACCCAGAACAAAAAATGTGCTTTGACGGACACTAAATATCTTGCCCAGCAACAACAGTACAGTGGTGGGTAACGAGAGATTTAGAGGGATTTAAATTTGAGGCCTAGTATTTAGGCGCTGGGTCACCGGTATGGATTTAGTGACAGAATTAGACTTGGAAATGCACAGAAGCGTGTGTGTGAAGTTATTCTGAATGACCCTATGTGCACCTTCAATATTATATACCCTTTTAGGGATAGATTTCAAATAGCTCTGATATAGCAGAAACCACTAAATTATGAAATTGCTAAATTGGGAATTGTACTTCAACCCAGAACAAAAAATGTGCTTTGACGGACACTAAATATCTTGCCCAGCAACAACAGTACACCGGTGGGTAACGAGAGATTTAGAGGGAATTAAATTTGAGGCCTAGTATTTAGGCGCTGGGTCACCGGTATGGATTTAGTGACAGAATTAGACTTGGAAATACACAGTAGCGGGTGTGTGTGAAGTTATTCTGAATGACCCTATGTGCACCTTCAATATTATATACCCTTTTAGGGATAGATTTCAAATAGCTCTGATATAGCAGAAACCACTAAATTATGAAATTGCTAAATTGGGAATTGTACTTCAACCCAGAACAAAAAATGTGCTTTGACGGACACTAAATATCTTGCCCAGCAACAACAGTACAGCGGTGGGTAACGAGAGATTTAGAGGGATTTAAATTTGAGGCCTAGTATTTAGGCGCTGGGTCACCGGTATGGATTTAGTGACAGAATTAGACTTGGAAATGCACAGAAGCGTGTGTGTGAAGTTATTCTGAATGACCCTATGTGCACCTTCAATATTATATACCCTTTTAGGGATAGATTTCAAATAGCTCTGATATAGCAGAAACCACTAAATTATGAAATTGCTAAATTGGGAATTGTACTTCAACCCAGAACAAAAAATGTGCTTTGACGGACACTAAATATCTTGCCCAGCAACAACAGTACAGTGGTGGGTAACGAGAGATTTAGAGGGATTTAAATTTGAGGCCTAGTATTTAGGCGCTGGGTCACCGGTATGGATTTAGTGACAGAATTAGACTTGGAAATGCACAGAAGCGTGTGTGTGAAGTTATTCTGAATGACCCTATGTGCACCTTCAATATTATATACCCTTTTAGGGATAGATTTCAAATAGCTCTGATATAGCAGAAACCACTAAATTATGAAATTGCTAAATTGGGAATTGTACTTCAACCCAGAACAAAAAATGTGCTTTGACGGACACTAAATATCTTGCCCAGCAACAACAGTACACCGGTGGGTAACGAGAGATTTAGAGGGAATTAAATTTGAGGCCTAGTATTTAGGCGCTGGGTCACCGGTATGGATTTAGTGACAGAATTAGACTTGGAAATACACAGTAGCGGGTGTGTGTGAAGTTATTCTGAATGACCCTATGTGCACCTTCAATATTATATACCCTTTTAGGGATAGATTTCAAATAGCTCTGATATAGCAGAAACCACTAAATTATGAAATTGCTAAATTGGGAATTGTACTTCAACCCAGAACAAAAAATGTGCTTTGACGGACACTAAATATCTTGCCCAGCAACAACAGTACAGCGGTGGGTAACGAGAGATTTAGAGGGATTTAAATTTGAGGCCTAGTATTTAGGCGCTGGGTCACCGGTATGGATTTAGTGACAGAATTAGACTTGGAAATGCACAGAAGCGTGTGTGTGAAGTTATTCTGAATGACCCTATGTGCACCTTCAATATTATATACCCTTTTAGGGATAGATTTCAAATAGCTCTGATACAGCAGAAACCACTAAATTATGAAATTGCTAAATTGGGAATTGTACTTCAACCCAGAACAAAAAATGTGCTTTGACGGACACTAAATATCTTGCCCAGCAACAACAGTACAGTGGTGGGTAACGAGAGATTTAGAGGGATTTAAATTTGAGGCCTAGTATTTAGGCGCTGGGTCACCGGTATGGATTTAGTGACAGAATTAGACTTGGAAATGCACAGAAGCGTGTGTGTGAAGTTATTCTGAATGACCCTATGTGCACCTTCAATATTATATACCCTTTTAGGGATAGATTTCAAATAGCTCTGATATAGCAGAAACCACTAAATTATGAAATTGCTAAATTGGGAATTGTACTTCAACCCAGAACAAAAAATGTGCTTTGACGGACACTAAATATCTTGCCCAGCAACAACAGTACACCGGTGGGTAACGAGAGATTTAGAGGGAATTAAATTTGAGGCCTAGTATTTAGGCGCTGGGTCACCGGTATGGATTTAGTGACAGAATTAGACTTGGAAATACACAGTAGCGGGTGTGTGTGAAGTTATTCTGAATGACCCTATGTGCACCTTCAATATTATATACCCTTTTAGGGATAGATTTCAAATAGCTCTGATATAGCAGAAACCACTAAATTATGAAATTGCTAAATTGGGAATTGTACTTCAACCCAGAACAAAAAATGTGCTTTGACGGACACTAAATATCTTGCCCAGCAACAACAGTACAGCGGTGGGTAACGAGAGATTTAGAGGGATTTAAATTTGAGGCCTAGTATTTAGGCGCTGGGTCACCGGTATGGATTTAGTGACAGAATTAGACTTGGAAATGCACAGAAGCGTGTGTGTGAAGTTATTCTGAATGACCCTATGTGCACCTTCAATATTATATACCCTTTTAGGGATAGATTTCAAATAGCTCTGATATAGCAGAAACCACTAAATTATGAAATTGCTAAATTGGGAATTGTACTTCAACCCAGAACAAAAAATGTGCTTTGACGGACACTAAATATCTTGCCCAGCAACAACAGTACAGCGGTGGGTAACGAGAGATTTAGAGGGATTTAAATTTGAGGCCTAGTATTTAGGCGCTGGGTCACCGGTATGGATTTAGTGACAGAATTAGACTTGGAAATACACAGTAGCGGGTGTGTGTGAAGTTATTCTGAATGACCCTATGTGCACCTTCAATATTATATACCCTTTTAGGGATAGATTTCAAATAGCTCTGATATAGCAGAAACCACTAAATTATGAAATTGCTAAATTGGGAATTGTACTTCAACCCAGAACAAAAAATGTGCTTTGACGGACACTAAATATCTTGCCCAGCAACAACAGTACAGTGGTGGGTAACGAGAGATTTAGAGGGATTTAAATTTGAGGCCTAGTATTTAGGCGCTGGGTGACCGGTATGGATTTAGTGACAGAATTAGACTTGGAAATGCACAGAAGCGTGTGTGTGAAGTTATTCTGAATGACCCTATGTGCACCTTCAATATTATATACCCTTTTAGGGATAGATTTCAAATAGCTCTGATATAGCAGAAACCACTAAATTATGAAATTGCTAAATTGGGAATTGTACTTCAACCCAGAACAAAAAATGTGCTTTGACGGACACTAAATATCTTGCCCAGCAACAACAGTACACCGGTGGGTAACGAGAGATTTAGAGGGAATTAAATTTGAGGCCTAGTATTTAGGCGCTGGGTCACCGGTATGGATTTAGTGACAGAATTAGACTTGGAAATACACAGTAGCGGGTGTGTGTGAAGTTATTCTGAATGACCCTATGTGCACCTTCAATATTATATACCCTTTTAGGGATAGATTTCAAATAGCTCTGATATAGCAGAAACCACTAAATTATGAAATTGCTAAATTGGGAATTGTACTTCAACCCAGAACAAAAAATGTGCTTTGACGGACACTAAATATCTTGCCCAGCAACAACAGTACAGCGGTGGGTAACGAGAGATTTAGAGGGAATTAAATTTGAGGCCTAGTATTTAGGCGCTGGGTCACCGGTATGGATTTAGTGACAGAATTAGACTTGGAAATACACAGTAGCGGGTGTGTGTGAAGTTACTCTGAATGACCCTATGTGCACCTTCAATATTATATACCCTTTTTGGGATAGATTTCAAAGAGCTCTGATATAGCAGGAACCACTAAATTATGAAATTGCTAAATTGAGAATTGTATTTCAACCCAGAACAAGAAATGTGCTTGAACGGACACTAAATAACTCGCCCAGCTACAGCACTAGGGACAGATTTAGCTGGATATAAATTTGAGGCCTAGTATTTAGGCGCTGGGTGACCGGTATGGATTTAGTGACAGAATTAGACTGGGATATGGCCAAAAAATGAACAGACTATTGCTGGTTAAATGCACTTGGTGTGACAGCTTCACCCTGATGTAGGCTTTAGCCAAAAAACAACCACACCATTGAGGGTTAAATGCACTTGGTGACAGGCGCAGCTTGCCCCTGATTTTGTATATGGCCAAAAAATGAACAGACTATTGCTGGTTAAATGCACTTGGTGTGACAGCTTCACCCTGATGTAGGCTTTAGCCAAAAAACAACCACACCATTGAGGGTTAAATGCACTTGGTGACAGGCGCAGCTTGCCCCTGATTTTGTATATGGCCAAAAAATGAACAGACTATTGCTGGTTAAATGCACTTGGTGTGACAGCTTCACCCTGATGTAGGCTTTAGCCAAAAAACAACCACACCATTGAGGGTTAAATGCACTTGGTGACAGGCGCAGCTTGCCCCTGATTTTGTATATGGCCAAAAAATGAACAGACTATTGCTGGTTAAATGCACTTGGTGTGACAGCTTCACCCTGATGTAGGCTTTAGCCAAAAAACAACCACACCATTGAGGGTTAAATGCACTTGGTCGCAGCTTGTGCTGGCGCACCACAAGACACAAAATGGCCGCCGATCACCCCAGAAAAATGAGACTGACAAACGGTCTGTGCAGCCTAAAAACAGTGAGCAATTGAGGATCAGCAGCTCAATGATCCACAGCTGCAGATCGATCAGTTAATCAAGTCCTTTGGAGGAGTTAATCTGCCTAATCTCGCCCTACTGTCGCAGCCGCAACCTCTCCCTACGCTAATCAGAGCAGAGTGACGGGCGGCGCTATGTGACTCCAGCTTAAATAGAGGCTGGGTCACATGGTGCTCTGGCCAATCACAGCCATGCCAATAGTAGGCATGGCTGTGATGGCCTCTTGGGGCAAGTAGTATGACGCTTGTTGATTGGCTGCTTTGCAGCCTTTCAAAAAGCGCCAAGAAAGCGTCACAAAAGCGCCAAGAAAGCGACGAACACCGAACCCGAACCCGGACTTTTACGAAAATGTCCGGGTTCGGGTCCGTGTCACGGACACCCCAAAATTCGGTACGAACCCGAACTATACAGTTCGAGTTCGCTCATCCCTATTCAAGAGCTTTAAAGGGGGGGGGGGCAGCAAAAATGTATGAAAACTAAATAAATACAAGATAAAATGATATAAATCTGAGTCCTTGGAGACCCAAGAGTATCATATACCAATTTGCAGACAAATTTAAAAAAAAAAAAACTTTGTATAGCAGGAATCAGCAACCTTTGGCACTCCAGCTGTTCTAAAACTACAACTCCCAGAATCCTCCTTTCACTTCTATGGGAGTTACAGACTAGTAAGTGTGCATGCTGGGAGTTGTAGTTTCACAGAAGCTGGAGTGCTGAAGGTTGTTGATCCCTGTTGTAAAGAATAAATTCGGCCACAAATTACATAAAAAAAAAAAATTGGACACAAAATGAATTTCAATAAGTCTTATGGCATATTGCTAGAATATACGATAACATTATGATCTGTGTCCAGCAGTGCTATTGGCCACCAGATGTGTAGGAAAGTGCAGTTTGGCTCTGTCCCAGTGAATGTGCAGCAGCTCCTGGGCTGAGAGCCCTTTGCTGTCAGGGACAATCCTGGAGACAAATTACTAAAATATGCAATGAACCTATTGTATTTGGTGAGGAATTGAGCAAACAGGCTGATTGTAAGTGACTCACCAGAAAGTTATGTCAGCAAATAACTAGCCTGGGGGTTTTCTTGTCTGACAAGAAAACTAGCCTCATTTTTCCTGTCTGACAAGACTCCATTTACAGTTCCACCACAGTGCCTCTATTTACAGTGCCACCAGAGTGCTTCAGCTTACAGCAACGTACTTCAGAGTGCCTCCATTTACATTGCCACCAGAATGCCTCCATTTACAGTGCCACCAGAGTGCCTCCATTTACAGTGCCACCAGAATGCCTCCATTTACAGTGCCACCAGAGTGCCTCCATTTACGGTATATCGCCACTAGAGTGCCTCCATTTACATTGCCACCAGAATGCCTCCATTTACAGTCCACCAAAGTGCCTCCATTTACTAGTACCAACAGACTGCCCCTATTTACAATCCACAGGGGGGGTCTCCATTTACAGTGCCACCAGAGTGCCTCCATTTACGGTATATCGCCACTAGAGTGCCTCCATTTACATTGCCATCAAAGATCCTCGATTTTCAATGCCACCAGAGGGCCTCTATTTACATTGCCGCCAGAATGCCTCCATTCACAGTCCACCAGAGTGTCTCGATTTACATTGCCCCTAGTGCGCCTCCAACACAGTCCACCAGAGTATCTCCATTTACAATGTCACAAGAGTGCCTCCATATACAGTCCACTAGAGTATCTCCATTTACAATGCCACAAGAGTGCCTCCATTTACAGTCATCAGAATACCTACATTAACAGTCTACCAGACTTCCTCCATTTACATTGCCACCAGAGTGCCTTCATTTATGGCATCACTGAGTGCCTTCATTTAAAGTACCTCCATTTATATTGGCTCTAAAGTGCCTCTATTCAGAGTGCCAACAGAATTCCTGACTCAATTTGCAGTGCCACAGATCTCCAAGAGTAATGTTGGAGCTGGATAGGCACTATAAATGATGGTATTGTACATATGGTATGAAGATAGTAAAATACATACACTAACCCTACTGTAGAAGCTGACATGCAGGTACGTATCTAGACTAGAGTTGTTTGATTGGATATTTCTGCCACATTCTGACTTTTCTTGGTAAATGTAGTCATTCTAAATCATCTGTTATATCGGCTGCTAAGCTTGCCTACCATCTATAATTAGAGATGAGTGTCCCTAAATATGACCTGTCCCTAAATATCACCTTATGCTGCATTGTCCCTGCCTAAAAACAGAATGGCCACCCGATAGGGGCGATCCCGTGTTCAGGAACCTCCTGAAATGCCCTAGACAGACCCTATTAAGGGATATAACGGGCAGAGCCAGATCGGATGCCCAGTTGATAATGGCCTAGTCTAGGTACAAAAAATAATAAACCTTCAGTACATAAAGTAGTAGAACAACCACTGCTATATATGTACTGTATACTGGATGACAAGTGCTCAATACAATATGTAGTTTAATATGATACAAAGGAGTAAAGATGCTCGGTATATACATATTCTGTACAGCTGCTGAGTACATACATTAATATAATTCACGATACTGCTGTCTATCAAGATGCCAAACACATTATTGGTTTAGATGCAATATTTTAGGCGCCTAGGATTGCTGCCCCAAAGCAACAACACATACATAGGCGCCGTTTCGCCCACACCAATAACCTGGGGTCATCAGGGGACACCCGATTCAGTGTCCTAATAGACATCAATGCTTAAGTGAAGATAACACAATATTCCTTCTCACTGATGACACTAGTAAAGTTGTCATCCATAACAGGCTGTCATTAAGTACAACAGTACATTAATCATTCACAACAGATAACTCTTATGATATAATATATCGTCCTGCCAGACAAAAGGACCAAATCAAGTCCCTACACACTCATTATTGGTAGAAGTGATTCCCGCATAGTCAAGAACCAAAATGGACAAGGTGCTTTAGAGGTACCGCACCAAGTCAAGGTAAACAGTGCTAGTAGCGTGCCTGTGAATAACCAAATGGGGGTGGTCACATATGATCGCTGATGTGTACCACATCATATAAAGTAAACATTGTTACTTGCGTGCCTGGGAATGACTAAATAGGGGTGGTCCTATATGATCACTGATGTGTATGACAGCCAAAAACATTCCGGTTTCACCATTGGTGGTCCACCCCTATTTAGTCATTCCCAGGCACGCAAGTTACAATGTTTACTTTATATGATGTGGTACACATCAGCGCTCATCTCTATCTATAATGTTAGGCCTGCTTCCAGAAAGCAATAGAATCTGATAAGGAGATGCATCATATGTCACCTGCTCATGGAGCACTGCACCTCATTATTTGCCTTATTCCATATTTCTACCACAAGGTGTTTCTGCAGAGTATTATCCTTGCACCCCTTGCAACAGTGCACCATGTGGTAAGTGAATTTAATCATTGGTTTTATTATGAAATACTATTTCTATAAGCTGTATTGATTCATTAACGACTTAGTAAAAGCTTTCAGTATGATGTGCCCTATGTCATTGTTTATTTTTATGGACCCGCTGTGTTGCAATGGACCTGAGGGAGGAGTCTAAAGAGTACTGTAGTATTTATCCTTTTGCTGCAGATAATCCTTATCTATCACAGCAAAAGTTATGTTTCCAACAGAAGACATAGTAAGCAGTGCAGAAATCGGGACTGGTTGAGTTCAGGCAATACTTTAAATAAGCAGAAGGTCAGGGCAGACAGCAAACTGAGCGACATAAGCAGGACTGGTAAGGTCAGAAATAGAAGTAGCCAATAATTTCAATGCCCAAGTACAGAGCTGAAATATTAAGGGTGATGTCGAGTGATGAACGAAACGAGCTTTGGATTCTACATCTGAGGTTAGTTCAGTCAAAATTTTGTTTGAATACTGTATGGAGATTCGTCTTCGTACAGTATTAAATGTATGAGCTCTGGCAAGCCGAAATAACTTCAGTATTCGATTTTTAAAATTGAAAACCATTTTAAAACTGTTTTGAAATGGTTGAAAAATCAAATCCCGAAGTTATTCACCAAGACTTCGGTACTAACAAATTTCCCTCGATGGATCCTATACATTTTAATGCTGTATGGAGACGGAATGGAGAAGTTTTGAGCGAATGAACTTTAGATCTTGAATCCGAAGTTCAATTTGCTCATTCCTACTGGTGTCACATACAACTGTTTATGGCTGTTTTTGATGCATTTTTTTTTTTTAGCTAAAGCCAGAAGTGTATCCAGCAAGAAGTAGATATATAAGTCTTTCTTTTATATATTTTTTTCCTTTTGAATCCACTTCTGACTTTGGCCTTAAAGTACATCTAAAACTCACAAAGAAAATGCTGCTTTTTTCCTCAAAAAAATGTCATGTTTGAAACCACTTTTAGAAACTTATTGCTCAAGTCCAGAGTGAAGGTGGTCCTTGAAATAGTAACACAAGATAGGCTGTGACAAAACAGTTCTGGTGCATGCTGGCCCTTTAAGTAGGCTAGGTCTACACTTGTGCATTCCCCAGAGGTCCCTGCAGGCTGGTATGTACAGTGAAGAACCTACAGTACAAGATCTTCATCAAATCTCACCAAACATGAATGTAAAACATTAGCCCTAGATACTTAACTGAGAATGTACAAAAACAACTATGACACTCGCTATAGAATTAATCGATAGCACAGTTTTTTTGAAAATACATGGTACTAGAATTAAAAATATAATGAAAGAGAAGAAGGCAGGCTAGATGAAAAAAAAAACTACAGAAAAATAGCCGGAGCAACTACAAGGGACAATATATGGTATTTTACAGAAGAACACAAGGAAGCACTGCTTCCCATTACATCCGGCACCGATGTGAATGCTGGATGGGGAAAGCCACAGCTAGTGTTGAGCGAATCACAGTACTTCGGTCCAAATTTCAGGGAAAATTAGATTTGCCATAAAGCCTAATTTCTTCGTGCTTCGTGGTAATGAATCGATTATCCCTGAATGACGGTTAAAAATAAAAAATAAATCATAATTACCTTATCTTGAAGACCTAGCTGCCATCATCTTGATTGAAGGCTCCCATGCGCACTGGATTTTTAATCAAGATGGCGGCGGACGGCTGTTCACAATCAATTGAGTAAGTATGATTTTTTTTATTTTACACTGTAATATTAATGACAGATGCATGTATGAATGCGACATCTGAGGGGTACAATGGGGGGGGGGGGAGCAGTGCTATCGCTATTCCCTATCATAGCATCCACTACTTACAAAGAAATGTGCTTTGTGACAAAGTAATTCGTCATGAAGCAATTTTTTTTGTAAATATTGAATTTTTCAATACATCTCTAGCCACAGCACATTAGTCGGGTCGTGGCCTAGTAACTATCCTCAGTGCCCTTTATGGATGTAGAGCGCATATAACAATAATCAAAGATAAAGTGCTGATATTTAACCTCCTGCCGTCACACTAACGCCGATAGGCGTCAGTGCGGCGGCATTCTCAGGTCTCAGCGATGCCTATCGGCGTCATCTCGCAAGACCCGAGATTTCGCGTGAACAAAATTTATACAAAGTTTATGCAAAGTTGTCAATTTATACAAAGTTTTCAATTTATACAAAGTTGTCAATATACAGAGATATTTCTCTCACCCAGCATGGGCATATGTAAAAATACACCCCAAAACACATTGCCCAACTTCTCCTGAGTACCGCGATACCACATGTGTGACACTTTTTTGCAGCCTAGGTGCGTAAAGGGGCCGAAAGTCCAACGAGTACCTTTAGGCTTTACAGGGTTGCTCACAATTTAGCCCCGCCCAAAATGCCAGAAAAGTAAACACACCCCACAAATGACCCAATTTCGGAAAGTAGACACCCCAAGGTATTCACTGAGGGGCATAGTGAGTCCGTGGGGGATTTTTTATTTTTTTTGCCAGAAGTTAGCAGAAATGGAAACTTTATTATTATTTTTTTTTCCTCAGAAAGTGTCATTTTCCGCTAACTTGTGAAAAAAAATTTAATCATACATGAACTCACCATGCCCCTCCGCGAATACTTTGCGGTGTCTTCTTTCTAAAATGGGGTCATTTGTGGGGTATTTATACTATCCTGGCATTCTAGCACCTCAAGAAACACGACAGGTGCTCAGAAAGTCAGAGCTGTTTAAAAAAAAAGGAAATTCACATTTTTGTACCATAGTTTGTAAACGCTATAACTTTTGCGCAAACCAATAAATATACACTTATTGGATTTTTTTTAATCAAAGACATGTAGCACAATAAATTCTGACACAAACTTGTAAATAAATGTAATTATATTTGAACATTTTTTCCAGAAAAAGTTAAAAATACACTTTTTTTGAGAAAATTGCGGTCTATTTTTTCAAATTTTTTTTTATTTAACTTTTTTTTTTTCATAACGTAACAAGGTACATTAATATAGATTTGCACATCTTGCAAGATGTGTAGCAGGAGAATAGAAGTCATTACATCAAGTATAGATCATGTCACAAAATGAGTAGAAGGTCAAAGACTATACAAAAGTGGCATTCTCATTAGACTGGACATTGCAAGGAATAGGCAATCGCGAATACAGAAGAGTGAAAGTTTCATAATAGAACTTCAAAAAAGTACATTGATATAGATATACCCATCGTACAAGGCGTTCGACAGAAATGTAGACGCAATTACGTAAAACGTACTGCACGCCACCCAGGTGTAATGCAAAGGAAGGGAAACACCTAATAAATGTCAAATAAATACCAATTACACAAGGCTTCCGATCATTCAGACAAGTCCACCTCGGTATATTAAGCAGGTAAATGGTAAGTAGTCGCATATATCGCGGAACAGAACTTCCATTGTAGTGAGTCTGGGGACATTGTAACCACATGGTTTGGTCAATTTTAGGGTAGCCCTAATTGTAAAGTGTAAGATGTAATAGCCTCTCGTAATAGTAGGAAAAGGTAGGCTAACGAAGGATCTAGACTCCCTGTGTGATAATGCTATGCTAGTGCAGGTCTTCTAACTCACTCTGAGCAGAGGAATAGAACTTACGTATAGCTCGGGTGTCTGCTCTTCTGCCATAGGTGCCATTGTTGTCTAAATTTCGAATGGTTCCTAGCTTCCCAGGAAGAGATCTCCTCAAATCGGAAGATCTGGTCAACTTTTAGTTTCCAGTGCTCTATCGAAGGAAGTGCAGAAGAGAGCCAGTGTTTTGGGATTAGCAGTCGAGCTGCCATCAAAAGCTGTTTGAAGAGGAATGGCATAGGGCGATCTGTCTTGTTCACTTCAAGATTAAGAAGGGCCCTACTCGCAGACACCGGTATTTTAGTTCCACATATCAAATTGCTAACCTGAAATATTTCCTCCCACCATACCTTAATGAGTGGACAATTCCACCAGACGTGGAAAAAGGTTCCCCTATCCGCACTACACCTCCAACACGTGTCATCGGCCGTTACTGAGTACAATGAGGTAATATCAGGCGTTTTGTACCATCTGGTCAGGATCTTATATCCGTTCTCTTGTATGCGAACACACCTGGATGAGCAGTGCGGGGAGGACAACAAATCTGGTAATATGGAATATGACAGTTCATGTCCCAAATCCCTTTCCCAATGGCGAACAAAGGCTGGTTTGGTAGGGATCGAAGGGGTGTTCAGCCTCCTGAAGATTTGCGAAATCAGTTTCTTTGGATGGGTTGGGTTGGAGATAAGGGCCTCGGACCAAAGTAGAGGGCGGTGAATGTCCCCAATTGTGACATGTTGAGATACGAATGCGTGTATATACGACGTGGAGGAGATATGTCTACGAGTAGCATCAAAGACAGTTTGAAACTCTTTAAGTTTGATTAAAGACCCGTCAGACTCGAAGAGAGATCGGATCGGCAGCACTGACTCCCTCAGATCTCTTGGAGTACTTTCCACTACCTCTGGTATGGCCGTCCCTAAAATATCACTGATGGACAGGAGGGGCGAGGGGAAGGGGATGGAACAGTGAGAGGTCTGAAACCATTTCCAAGTATTCAAAGTTGCTTGAATTATAGGAAATGATGGCAAGGAGGGTATATTAGAAGCACTCTTATTACCAAGCAATAAGGATCTAAAGGGTTTGTTTACTAGTTCCTGCTCCATTGCCACCCATGGTTTTGTGCTACTAGGTCTAAGCCATTCTATTATTCTTGACAACAGGACCGCTCTACCATATAACTCTGGGTCTGGTAAGGCAATGCCCCCGAAGCATTTCGGGCGCGAGAGCAGCTCATACGATAATCTTGATTTCTTCCCTCTCCAAATGAACGAGCGGAATATCTTTTTTAGGGTGATATAATAGGTTCTAGGGACTGGGATGGGAAGAACCTGTTGCAGGTAAGTAAGGCGGGGAAGTATCAGGGACATCAGTAGATTTTTTCGGCCAAACCAGGAAATAGTTGGGATATCCAAGTTGTCTATGCTGGAAGAGATGTCTCGTAATAACGGGGTATAATTCAGTGCGAACAGTTCTTTGGTATCTGAACTAATTTTAACCCCCAGATATGTCAAATATGGGGAAGACCAATTAAAGGGAGAATCTTTTTTTAGGCCTTCTTGGATCGATTGAGGGATCCCCACACATATCACCAGCGATTTCTGTTTGTTAATTTTGAAGTTAGAAATAGAGCCGTAGGTATCAAGAAATTTTTGTATTATGAGTATTGAGTCCTTGGGGTTGGAAGTCATGATCAGAATGTCGTCCGCAAATGCGGCCACCTTATGATCCCTGCCTCCCAACCTGACACCTCGAATTCCTTTGTCTTCTCTCAACTTCAGGAGAAGCGGTTCCAAGGCCAATATGAAAAGCAAAGGAGAGAGGGGACAGCCTTGCCTAGTGCCATTTTTGATGGTAAAGGGGTCTGACAGATCTCCATTAATCAGAACAGAAGCCGAGGCCCGAGCGTACATTGCGAAAGTAGACCGTACAAAGGGATCAGGCAGGCCAAATCGGCTAAGGACGTGTTTCAGGAAAGACCAACTAATTCGGTCGAACGCTTTTTCTGCATCCGTGCTCAGCAGGAGCAGAGGCTTAGAACGGATCGTAGAAAACTGCATTATATTTAATACTCTGACCGTATTATCCCGTCCCTCTCTACCTTTGATGAAGCCCGCCTGATCCCCGTGCACTAATGAGGGAAGGAGGGTCGATAGCCTGTTAGCCAGTAATTTCGCTAGCAGCTTCAGGTCAATGTTGAGAAGGGAAATGGGTCTATAATTGGCACAATGTTTGGGGTCCTTCCCCTCTTTAGGGATCAGGGTAATATGAGCTTGGGTCATATCTCTGGATAAATTTTCACCTAGTAGGGTCAAGTTACAAACCTCGAGTAAGTGGGGGAGTAAGCACTGTTGGTATGTTTTGTAATATTGGACAGGGAGGCCATCAGGGCCTGGGCTTTTGCCTGAAGGAGTCTGTTTTAGTGCGGAGGTAAGTTCCATGATAGTGAAAGGAGCTGTAAGCATCTGTTTCTGGTCATCAGTGACTACTGGTATTGGGAGTGTCTCTAAAAACGAAGACACCACAGAGGCATGTGTCTCAGGGGGGAGCGTTTGGGGTAGGTTATAAAGGGATTCATAGAACTCCCTGAATTGGGCACCTATGTCTTTGGAAGAGAACAAGGGAGCACCTTGCGGGGATGTTATTTGATGAATATAGTTTATAGCTCTTCTATTCCTAATTCTGCTCATCATAAATTCCTGAGGTTTTATCTCCATGGGCGAAGAATTTGTGTTGTGAATTTAAGAAGAGTTTAGTTGTGGATTGTTGTAACATCGATTTCAGTTCAGCTCTATAGCCTGATAACTCCTGGAGCTGAAGAGCGGAAAAGGAGCGTTTGTGTAAGGACTCTAACTGTTTTATTTTTTGGCAAACGAGATCTAGTTTCTCACTCCTCTGTTTCTTTTGGTAAGCACCCAAACTTATAAAATGCCCTCTAACAAAAGGTTTGTGGGCATCCCAAACTGAAAGGGGAGAGATATCAGGGTTCTTATTTAAGCTGAAGTATTCCTTGAGGAGTCCTGCAATTTTATCTCTAGTATCTGGATTCCCTAGGAGGGTCTCATTTAAGCGCCATCTGAATTTCTGCTGCTTGGAGGTAGGCGCTGAAACTAATAGTGAGATGGGGGCATGATCGGATAAATGAATAGATCCTATCTGCGGGTCTCGGCAAAATTGGAGGTGTTCTTTAGACACAAAGAGATAGTCCAGGCGCTGATATGTGCCATGGACCATAGAATAGAAAGTGAAGTCAGATGTATTGGGGAATAAAGTGCGCCAAACATCTATGAGGTGGAGATTCCAAAACCCTTCTCTAATGTACCTTAAAGTTTTGAGTGCCAAGGCTGATTTTGAGGTTGAGGAGTCTAACTGAGGGTTCAGGGTAGCATTAAGGTCCCCTCCCACTATGGTCAGGCCTTCCGCAAAAGATTTAATAATAGGAAATACTGTGGAAAACCATCTATGGTGGCCAGTGTTTGGAGCATAAAGGTTAACGAACGTGTAGGACTGAGGTCCAATGGTACCCTTAACTAGTAAATAGCGACCATCAGGGTCCTGTAGGTGGGAAATGTAGCAAAAAGGAACCCTCCTCTGGAACCCAATACTCACTCCCCCTGAGGCAGAGGAGCTGCCGCCACAATGGAACCATTGAGAATAGTGGCCATGTGATAGGTTGGGGTAGTGATCAAATTTGAAGTGCGTCTCCTGGAGGAGTAGGACAGTAGCTCCCGATTTGCGTAACAATGAGAAAACCTGACTCCGTTTTGATGGAGAATTAAAGCCTTTGACATTGTATGACGCAAATGATAAGTCAGCCATTAGGTTTTGTGTGTTGTGCATTACCTCGCTGAGTGTCCCTCCTCCACCAGGAGAGCGCAGTTCTGTTGGACAGGCAAAATGAAGTTTGGGTGAGCAGAGTGGATACCAGAGGAGGCTCCTGCATCAGACATAACCTTGGTGCACCTGATTCATGTACCTTCATAACAAAAAAAAACAGAATAAACAAAATAAACATAACAGTAAGTAACAGAATACCCTACGTTTTCGTAGGTCAAGTATGTGGGCATAGGGGGAAAAACGGTCTACTGACCCAATAGGTGATCTCCATCAATAAGGAGTCTAGACCTGAGCAAAATTGAGCAATTATTATACAGTATGCTAGGGGTATAGTTTTAGGGAACAACAACATTCCTATATGACAGGAGCACAGTGGGAGATGTTTAAGGAGGAGAAAAAACATATGATAGAGTGGAAAGAACAGCACTCTACTTAGCTAGTGAAAGAAGAGCATAACTTGCTATTACTAGAAGATAACTCATTAGACTTGGTTGAGTCTCTTTGGTGTCATCTGACGGCCTCTCTTCCCGGATCTCTGTGCTTTAGGGGTCCGCTGCATGGCAAAAGGAGTGATGGTGGGGACTTCAGGTAATCCGGCTAGATCCTGGAACAATTCCCAGTTCTTCACTTGCAAAGACGGTATTTGTAGCTGTTCATAAAGATTTTCTAACTCCAGGTAAGAGGAAATATTATGACGCCGTCCCTCCCGGTTAAATGAAATACCAAAAGGAAAGTTCCACTTGTACTGTATTTTCTGGGAGCACAGCCAATCCGTCAGGGGTTTCATGGCTCTGCGTTTTCTGAGGGTGGAGGGAGCCAGGTCTTGAAAGACTGATATCTGCGCGCCCTCATAGGAGAAGTCAGGGCGATTTCTTGCTGCATCTTGAATCGCTGTTTTAATTTGGAAGTTCAGAAACTTGCAGATAATGTCCCTAGGAGGTTCTTCCGGCTTGGGCTTGGGACGCAGGGCTCTATGAGCACGTTCTATTACAATTCCTTGTTCAAAGTCAGGGCCCATAAGCTGCGAACAAATCGACATAATCATGGAGGTTACGTCACCTGGCTGTGCCGCCTCAGGGACCCCTCTGAAGCGCAGATTATTCCGGCGCCCCCTGTTCTCCTGGTCTTCCAGGGCATTGTGTAGGTCATTCAAGTAGGTACCGCATCTTTTAAAAGCGGCAGAGGTGGCTTTTTGATGTTCTAGGACTGAGGCCTGATGCGCTTCTAGCACCTCGACTCTATCCCCCACTTGTCTCATATCCTGGCGAAGCGCAGCGATCTCGTCCAGCACTGGCTCCATAGCCTTACAGAGGGCATGTTTTAAGTAGTGCCTGGTGATAGGGAGCGAGCCCTTGCTCTGCGGCTCCTCTGTGTCACTATCTTCCTCTGATCGGTCTAGCGACCGCGCTAAGCTTTCCTGTGGAGGTTCAGGCGCCATCTTAGATTCTCTCGCAACATACGCTGAGGCTGCCTTCTTTAGGAATTTGTCCATTTCTCCCGGCGTAGCCTGCGCTTTGCCAGCTGCAGAATGATCTCTGGGTCTTGCGTTCCCGATCTTCACCATTTTCAGTTCAATTCAGGTCGTATGATGGCTAATATAGCTGTTTGTAGAGATCGGTGTTCTCAGAGCTCAGGGAAGTGCGGCCATCTCAGACCGGCGCAAGCTCCGCCCCCGACTTCCTTAAATTGCGGTCTATTTTGATTAATATCAGAAAAACGAAAAATCTCAGCAGCAATGAAATACCACCAAAAGAAATCTGTATTTGTGAGAAGAAAAGGAGGTAAAATTTATTTGGGTGCCAAGTTGCACCTCCGAGCAATGAACCATTAAAGTTGTGAAGTGCCGATTTGTAAAAAAGGGCCTGATCAACCTCTGGTTCTTAAGTAGTTAAAGTGACAGGTGCAAAAAGTGCTAAAGTGCATTAAAGGCTAAAAAGACTTTAAAAACACTAAATACTGTATGAAATCTCCCCCCAGGACATTGTGTCATGCAGGTGATAACTTTGATAAGCTGGTTAGACAGGATTTTTGTATCTCTGAATCTGTGTCTAGATGATATTTAACACAGGCTCAGGGATAAGTTAGTAATGAAAGGATCTCAGAGGTGTAGTGATAAAACCAGCTGATAAGGGGAAAATATTGTGATCTGACCAGCACAGATTTCTGAACATAAGGCGTTTCGACAGCTGCTATATGAGGCTCTTACAAGGTATTAAATTTAGTTTTATGCATGCGTTAGATAAAGTACTGGTGGAGGGTTGTGAACAACACATCATTAGCCAGGAGCTGATAAAGGGTTTGGTGGTGGTGAAACCCTTGTTTTATCTATCCTAAGGTTCACAAGGATCCTACCAGTCCCCAGGGCATTCAATCGTCTCGGGGATTTGAGGTTTATGTACAAATATTTGCAAATTTTAAAAAATTCTATTAGCAGAAATGCATGGAGACATTACCATCACTTGTGAAGAACACCACACAAGTGCTTAGATGACTTGATGGCATCCATTTGAATGAGGACATGTGTCACGGCTGAGGATGGGGGAAACCCTCAGCCGTGTGATGCCAGATGTTGTAGTGGCTACTCGGCCATGAGAACAGGATAGGGAGCAGGTCACCTCCTACAGCGTCCCTACCCTGACCCTAACTCCTAACCTGCATGGGCCAACCTTTAAGGTAGGAGGACCCATGCGCAGGAACCTCGGAGCCCTGTCTTACCCTCCGCAGATCCCTGAGCTAGGAGCTGGGTAAGACGACCTACTCCTCCTTGGCACGGAGGAGCAGGAGTCTCAATGGCCAAGCTGTTGGGAAAAGGGGGACATAAACAGCCTCACGGGAATGGCAGGCGAACACCAAGTTTCACCAACCTGCCACAGCCATGCTGACTGGATCCCTGAGCAGACAGGAATCCAGAACCGTGAGCTGCACCAAAACATAGGAAGGTCCCAACAGAACAACATACAACAACACACACATAAAGACATCAACAACACGACAATACTTTTATGACCACAGGGGTGGCTCTCACTGGCAGGTCATATGCACAGGAGGCTGCTCCAGCCAAGCTTGACTGAAGCAACCTACTGAGCCATGCCAAACACTCAGGCTATATAGGCCAAGAAGCCACACCCCACAGTCAGACACCCCCAGTGACATCACACACACACTGGGAAGGGAGTTAACCCTTCCAGCACCACAGAAGGGAAACTCACATAAAGGGGAAGTGTCCAACAGTAGCAAGACACTGTGGTTGTTGCCGCTGGCAACGACATGGGTGGCAACCGTGTCCTGGGAGATAGCCCGGAGGCCGGGACACTGCCACCACATGTACAGACAGCCAGACGTTGCCACGGGCAACCACAGTGCAGGAAGAGTGTCAGTGCACACCACACATACTACACAGAGTGCACACAGACATACAACACCGTGAACACAACACACAGACACCTAACATAGAGGTTGCTAGGTGCAACCGCATGCACAGCAGGAAAGCTGCCACAAGACTAGCGTTGTCAGCGGCAACCACAGGTGAAGCAAATACCACTGCCCTCACCTGTGATTGACAACAAAACAAAACCGCTGACAATCGCATGCGGTTGAAGAGTCACGTTCATAGCCATGGCCGTGACAACATGTGACTGGTTACATGAGATGTGGAGTCCCTATATATGTCTATATGTTACGGACATATAATGTATGTATGCATATGTAAGGACATCACGGTTTCTATTTTCTATGACCAATTTGGATAATAGTCTGATTGAAATTATTTTGACCATTTTCCCTTAAACGCAATTATTTTTTATTTTAGTTGAGCCTTTTCCTGCAGCTCCAGGGCATGGCTATGGAGACGTCTTGTGTGCCCTCATGTGTTAATTTGTTCCTGGGCTGTTGGAGAAGGAGGACGTTCATGATGTCTTGTTCCTCTGGTCGAGATATATGGACAATATTTTTAATCTGGCATGTCTCCGCATTGTGTTTTTTGAGGCCTTTCATTTAACATTAAAGGGGTTTTCCAAGATTTTATAACTGATGACGTATCCTCATTATAGGTCATCCGTATCTGATCAGTGGAGGTCCAACATCTGGGACCTCTGCCAATCAGCTGTTTGAGAAGGCAGCGGCACTCCTGTGAGCACCTTAGCCTTCTCCGTGTTTAGCAAACACAGTGCCGTACATTGTATAGTGGTTGTGCTTGGTATCACAGCTCAGTCCTATTTGCTTGTATGGAACTGAGCTGCTCATAGGCCACGTTACCAATGACCGTTTAGTCACTGGCCTAGGAAAAGCTTTGAGAAGGCCATGGCGCTACTGCGAACGACACTGCCATCTCAAACAGCTGATCGGACATCCACCAATCAGATACTGATGACCTATCCAGGTCATCATTATTAAAACTTCGTAAAACCCTTTTAAGTTATCTTAGGGTTTAGCAGATCTGTGGTGTAAGCCTTGGATATACTAATGTACTAATCATGAGGGGCTCTGATGGATTTATCTCTGCTGATATTTTTAGGAAGACCACTGCTGTCAATTCCCTCCTCCATGTCTAGTCCTTCCACTCCCCCAAAGTTATAGAAGCTATCCCTTTGGGCCATTTTCTCACTTCAAATCTGTTCCAATTAGAATAATTTTGAGTATCTGGGCATCCCTTCTATCTAAACCTTTGTGAGAGGCTACGGCCACAAAGTGATCAGGGATATGAGAGAACTAAGCAAATCTTCACGTGATGTCGTTTTGGGGGAGTAAAAAGAGAATATGGACTGATTACTTACTTGTCGCCGTATCCCTCCATCACGTAAAGATCATGTAACTTGGGTGATATTCTAATACATAGTCATTATTAGAGATGAGCGAATCGAACCTGACGAAGTGGAATTTATTCCAAATTTTAGGTTTTATTCGATTCACACCAAATCCGAATTTCCTCACGATTCATGGTAACGAATCACATTTTTTCCTAAAATGGCTTCTGCACGTGTGAGGACATGGAGCAAGGAACTCTGGGAAGACGGGATCACCCATAATGCCATGCATGCAGCCAATCAGCAGCCAGCCAGCCCTGTGATGTCACAGCCCTATAAACAGCCTTAGCCATCTTGGATTCTGCCATTTCCCAGTGTACTGAGTTCAGGGAGAGATGTCTGTAAGCGCTTGGGACAGTGCTAGGAAAGACTTCATTGTGCTAAAAAAACTATTTACAAGTTCAGGGAAAGATTATTCACGGTGTAGGAAAAGGATAGGAAGAAATCATTCCGCAACATTTATGTAGAACAGGGTTCAGTAGGGGAGGTTACAGCCTGGGTAAGGCATCTTTCACACTTGCGTTGTCCGGATCCGGCGTGTACTCCACTTGCCGGAATTACACGCCGGATCCGGAAAAACGCAAGTGAACTGAAAGCATTTGAAGACGGATCCGTCTTCAAAATGCGTTCAGCGTTACTATGGCACCCAGGACGCTATTAAAGTCCTGGTTGCCATAGTAGGAGCGGGGAGCAGGGGAGCGGTATACTTACCGTCCGTGCGGCTCCCGGGGCGCTCCAGAATGACGTCACAGCGCCCCATGCGCATGGATGACGTGCCATGCGATCACGTCATCCATGCGTGTGGGGCGCCCTGACGTCACTCTGGAGCTCCGCGGGAGCCGCACGGACTGTAAGTATACTGCTCCCCCGCTCCCCACTACACTTTACCATGGCTGCCAGGACTTTAGCGTCCCGGCAGCCATGGTAACCATTCAGAAAAAGCTAAACGTCGGATCCGGCAATGCGCCGAAACGACGTTTAGCTTAAGGCCGGATCCGGATTAATGCCTTTCAATGGGCATTCATTCCAGATCTGGCCTTGCAGCAAGTGTTCAGGATTTTTGGCCGGAGCAAAAAGCGCAGCATGCTGCGGTATTTTCTCCGGCCAAAAACGTTCCGGTCCTTAACTGAAGACATCCTGATGCATCCTGAACGGATTTCACTCCATTCAGAATGCATGGGGATAATCCTGATCAGGATTCTTCCGGCATAGAGCCCCGACGACGGAACTCTATGCCGGAAGAAAAGAACACAAGTGTGAAAGAGCCCTAATAGGAGCAATCCTATTACACTTTGCAGCACTGACTGCGGATCCAAATTGCCATTATACAGCTCTGTAATTCCAGCAAACCGTTATTAGGGTGCAAGTGATGTGTGATACAGCCATTAATAGGGCTTATTACAAGGAAACATTTCTACGTCTTATATGCCCTTGTGCGGGGCAGTTATATGTTCAAGAGAATTTTTTGGCTTGTATTAGTGGGAAAAATGGCTTTTTAGTCGTTGTGTGGTGAAGTGCAAAAATTATAGCCCTTTTTGTCGTGTATTATTGGCAAAAGTTAAATATATTTGCCAGTCAGAGCTGCAGTTATATGTTCTAAAGACTTTTGTGTCGTGTATAAGTGGAAAAAGAAAAATATATTTGCCGTTCAGCTGTGCAGTTATATGTTCTAAAGCCCTTTTTTGTGTGTATTAGTGGGGGGGGGGGGGGGGGCCTTATTAGCCGTTGTGTGCCCTTCTGTGCTGAAGTGAGAAAATTGCAGACTTTTTTTAGGTGTTTTAATTTCCTTTTTATTTATTTATTTGATCCAACAGTATGTCAGACAGAGAAGTGCCAGGCTCTGCACAGGGGAGTGGCAGAGGCCTAAATGTTTCTGACACAGGCACATTTTGCAGCAGAGTAAGGGGACGTGGCAGCAGGAGTCGCAGCGAGAAGCCTGAGCTCCTAGTGTCAGCTAAGGGTCGTGTCTTGACTAGCAACCCAGCGGTTCTTGAATGGTTGACTCGGTCATCTCTGTTTTGGATCGACTCCTGTTTTTTTTGGGCATTAGCAATACTGATGGATTATTGACCAAATGCTCACCGAGTGAAGGCGGATGCTCAAAAGACAGGATCCGTTTTTTGTGGGTTATTGTTCTGACGGATCAGAGGAAGGGCAAAATAATCAGTGACGTCAACACAAACTTACTGCTGACACCCTCTCCACTCTGTCGGGGGGGCTCTACTTGTATAAGCGTTTAATAGAACAGGTTCTCTATACATCTATGTGGAATCAGCAGACGACGGTGGCGCTAACATTGACCTGTAAGGCTGAGTTCATACGTGAGTTATTTGGTCAGATTTGGCCCTGTGACTGCCCAAATAAGTGAAGTGTGCAGTGATTCTAAGTGCGACGCCTGTCATTTGTATGTCATAAGGACTCGCATTATTGTTTCACTACCACAGCAGACTCCCTATGCGTGTTACTGCGAGGCACAGTGTTCTACACCACTATACAGGCTCTCTGCAGCCAGGAAATAGCTGTTTTTTAACGCGATCCGCCGCAAATAAATTCATATCGAACTGAATTGTGTTTTTTTTGGTCACCCTAAAATGTCAAATAAAAATTATTGAAATGTATTAAGCTGTCAACTAGGTTAAAGGAGGGGTATATTACACCCAAAAATGTAACAGACACATTTTTTTTTTCTTTTACCTGTCTACTCGATATAGTAGTGGTACATCACACCCAAAAATTTGTGAATTTCAACTGAAAATGTAACTGACAATTATTATTATTGTTTCAGTCTAATAGGTATAGCAGTGGTACATCACACCCCAAAATTGGTGAATTTCACCAGAAAATGTAACTGACAATTTTTTTGGGGGGGTCTACTAGGTATAGCAGTGGTACATCACACTCAAAAATTGTTGAATTTCAACTGAAAATGTAACTGACCTTTTCTTTTTCTTTTTTTTTACCGGTCTACTAGGTATAGCAGTGGTACATCACACCCAAAAATTGGTGAATTTCACCAGAAAATGTAACTGACATTTTTTTTAACGGTCTACTAGGTATAGCAGTGGTAATTCACACCCACAAATTGGTGAATCACCAGAAAATGTAACTGACAATTTATTTAATTTTTTTACCCGTCTACTAGGTATAGCAGTGATACATCACACCCAAAAATTTGTAAATTTCACCAGAAAATGTAACTGACAATTATTATTTTTTTTACCTGTCTACTAGGTATAGCAGTGGTACTTCACACCCAAAAAATAGTGAATGTCACACGAAAATGTAACTGACAAAGTAGTGAAATGACAAAATAAAATACGCACAAATAAAAGTGGTTCCATATGGAGTTCCATATGGAGTAGGAGATTGAGGAGGCGGTGGAAGTAGCGGTGTAGGTGGAAGCGGTGGTGGAGGAAGACGAGGTAGCCAACACAGGTTTTTGGTTTTAATTTTATTTTTTAAAATTAGGGTACACTCCAAAAGAGAAAATATTCAAAATACAAGAATGAGCAATTGCGCTGCAGTATAACAATGGCTGGTTAGTGCCGGTATACATGTATATTTTGCACAATGTACGGACAAGTCCTTTTGGGTCCATGTGGCGAAAGCCACTTCGCCACGGTGTTTTGGAGGGGGCTGTTTGCCCGCCTCCTGCCCCTGGATTATGGCCCTTTAAGAACCATCTGGGGACATACTGTGGAGTTACTGGATGGCCACCATTTCATGTATCAGAGGCACATGGTGAGAACAATGGATGAAGCACATGGTGAGAACAATGGATAAAGCACATGATGAGAACAATAGATGGCGGCCATTTTGAACTCACAGACACTGTTTGGACTTTTCTACACAGTGCCATCTCGCCGGTATTTGGTGCACAAAGACATCGGGCAGTAGTTATAAACCATACAACAGAAGACACATTATACAGTAATTATTTTTGATAAAGCCTGTATATGTGGGTCACAGAGTAGGCAATGCGGCAGTGTTTAGTTAACAATAATTTGTTTTATTAACACCAAAACAGAACAGATCAGTATCTGCTAAAACATACAATTGGTAAGATTAATAAAAATAATAATAAAAAATAAATAATAAATATACTTGATAAAATATTATGATATGTCCACTGATAATATATAGTATGGCCTAGATGTAGATCTAATGGCCGTAGATTCTGATTTGTGCAAGCTGTTTTAGCAAGTATATTTATTCTCTGAGACAACCATCTGCAATCTCCTTTCTCTCCACATATAAATAAGTGGCCAGTGAATATAAATAAAAATTAAGTGATAAATATACAAATCTTATAATAAAGTGCAATAAACTGAAAATATTCAAATTTGTTACAATAATGTGCAAACGTGCAAATTATACAAAGTATCTGTGGAGATTTATCTTCGAGCTCAATCTTCCTAGATGTAGCAGAAACTTGTGTCAGAAAAAATTTTGTATCAGAAAAAATTCCTGAGGGTCAGCTTATTAATCTAACAGCTGATCAAACATATACTCCGTTGTATAAAATGTCAATCCGGCAAATCTCTAATACATGTAGTGTATTGGTCCGGCAAACCTCTAATTGATGCCGCTATAGAGCGCAGCGGTAATAGTTATTACAATGTGTTGGTATAGTCCCGCTATAGAGCACAGCTTTGGTAGTTGGTAGAGTATCTCAGTTCAACAAGTCCCAAATCCGTATCGCTATGATGTGCAGCAGCGATAGTAAGTTGGTTAGGCAGTGGAGCTATTGAACAGTATTGTATGCACACATGATGTCAGTAATTTTGTTACTCACGTGCAGGCTTTCTGCCCTCTTCACCGCGGCGTCCCACGTAATGGAGATTCTGGGTAAAGTGGCCACTGAGGAAGAAGGTAGAGACCCTTCGAAACGCGTCTGGCGTGGACTAATTGGACCTGACTACTAACCGCAACAGTTTGCCATTCGATACCGGACAGGAGAAAGCGCTTTCCAGGATTCCGATAACTCTATTGATACTGAATAGACATCCATGCATGTGACCGCACTAAAAAGGTGGAGCACGCATTCTAATTAAAGCCTGCAGTGGAGCTGAACGATTACCACCAGCACTATTACTCACAGCCGGACCCGGCAAAACAACACGGTAATATACCAGAGGAACTTACGTTTAAAACAGCCAGGCCGGAAGCTATCTGGGGTCTTAGTGGTATGCTTTACCCAGAATCTCCATTACGTGGGACGCCGCGGTGAAGAGGGCAGAAAGCCTGCACGTGAGTAACAAAATTACTGACATCATGTGTGCATACAATACTGTTCAATAGCTCCACTGCCTAACCAACTTACTATCGCTGCTGCACATCATAGCGATACGGATTTGGGACTTGTTGAACTGAGATACTCTACCAACTACCAAAGCTGTGCTCTATAGCGGGACTATACCAACACATTGTAATAACTATTACCGCTGCGCTCTATAGCGGCATCAATTAGAGGTTTGCCGGACCAATACACTACATGTATTAGAGATTTGCCGGATTGACATTTTATACAACGGAGTATATGTTTGATCAGCTGTTAGATTAATAAGCTGACCCTCAGGAATTTTTTCTGATACAAAATTTTTTCTGACACAAGTTTCTGCTACATCTAGGAAGATTGAGCTCGAAGATAAATCTCCACAGATACTTTGTATAATTTGCACGTTTGCACATTATTGTAACAAATTTGAATATTTTCAGTTTATTGCACTTTATTATAAGATTTGTATATTTATCACTTAATTTTTATTTATATTCACTGGCCACTTATTTATATGTGGAGAGAAAGGAGATTGCAGATGGTTGTCTCAGAGAATAAATATACTTGCTAAAACAGCTTGCACAAATCAGAATCTACGGCCATTAGATCTACATCTAGGCCATACTATATATTATCAGTGGACATATCATAATATTTTATCAAGTATATTTATTATTTATTTTTTATTATTATTTTTATTAATCTTACCAATTGTATGTTTTAGCAGATACTGATCTGTTCTGTTTTGGTGTTAATAAAACAAATTATTGTTAACTAAACACTGCCGCATTGCCTACTCTGTGACCCAGATATTAGAGTGCCCACCCTACTATTTATTATTGCAATACTACTGGTGATCGGGGTACGACATCAGGGTGGAGCACCTTGCCAGCTGGAATTTGGGGTGAGCCGACCTGTGCTATAAATTTCAAAGCCTGTATATGTTCTGCGGAATCTGCATTAAACTGTATCTTCCATACTACTGAACAGATCTGGGTGAATTTTGGATATGTGCTTCACTCAGACCCCCCGGTTCCGAGGATATACTTGTTATGGGGTTATTGCATGTTTTGGGGTTCCTGTGATATGTTTTATAAAACTGTATTTCTCTGCCTGTGATAATTATATTACCCATTGTTTTCAGTAATCATATCACAGCCAGAGGGGAGGATTTTGTGTGGGAGTGTCTGTGTGTATTGTACGGATTGATTGGTTGTATTTAAAAACGCTGTGGGCAGTACTATGTTTGTGGATTGTGAATAAAAGAGGCTGTATGCCCCAGGACAGTGAGTTCCTGTTTTAACCCTCAAAGTGAAGAGTCGTCTCATTCTTGGGGGGAGGATTTATGGTATGCTGTTCCAGTTTGACTGCTAGGAGCGTAAACCTATTTGTATGGTTTCCTATTCCACTGTCTAAAGCATTCATATGTTTGAAGAGGATTTATCTGCTTCTTCGGTTCGGTGATGGTGGTGTCTGCCAGAGTGCTTGGAGACCTCAGGAAACGCTAGGAGCATCCAGCAACGGAGGTACTCCGTCGGGGTGCCAGGTGATCCGTTACATTGGTGGCAGCAGTGGGATGGCGTCCTGGTGTGAGAGGAACAACACCCTGAAGACACAGGAATTATTATGGAGCGGCATAGAACCAGCGAGTCCCTGGACAACGCTCGAGGTAGGAAATGAATTTAACCGGAGGTTACAGAACCTCTATGCACCACTGGTTGAGCCAATAGGAGAGGCAACCAGGTTGGACTGCAGAGAGAGCGCCCAACAAGAGATGTGGGAAGAAACCCTAGAAGGTGTCCAGCGTTGGCGAGGTGAGCGTCTTCCCAGCAAGGAGCAGCGGTTACAGGCCAGAGTGGCCCTATGGATACCTATGCTGGGAGAACAGGCCCAGGAGGAATTGGTGATGCAACTTAATTCACTGGCATGGAGGGAACTGGGTCTCGATGATGCATACCAAGCGCTACGTTGGTACGCGGTTCAGCGGGTTCCCGGAATGGCCAAATTTGACAAACCCGAGGGCAAGGATTATAATGGCCCTGGCCTATTATGGGGGACCTTTGCAGAACCGGAATTTGGGAGTGCGGCAGAGTCACGGCTTTGGGACATATTTGACTACAGAGAGGCCGTGCTGGATCTCCCTATGGCCGAAGACCTAAGGCCAGACCTGATCGAACTAGCTGTCCAGGAATGGGAACTGGAGCAGGATTACCAGCACCTGTTCAGCTCCAGTCAGTCACCCTATACCCTGCAAGTACCACCAAAGCAGTGGGAGATCGAACAGAATTATGCGGACTTATATAATCAAGTGACACCGCCTGTCTCTAACCTGATGGGGCTTATGGACTGTATACCATTAGGAGCGGTGAGTTTCGTTCCTCCTCCCCAACAACTAAGCCCGTCATCAGGAGACTTGCATTCGGTACCTCCTACTCCCCAACCAGCTCCAGAAATTAGGGACTTTATCGACTGGTCCTGGGAAGACCCACAGATGGCAGGTGGGGATGGGACTGCGGTCTCTCTACCGGCCCTACAGGGATGCTGGGCAGTTGGCCCAGATCCCCAGCGGCAGAATATTCCATCGGGAGGGGAGAGTCTCGTTCCCTCTCCCCAGCGGCAGCCTAGCCCACCCTTAGGAGAGGAGACAGTTGGTCCCTCTTCACAGCAGCCAAGTGAGTCCCAGGGAGCGGAAGGTACCCTCCTTGCTCCCCAGCGGCAGTGTGAGTTACAGGGAGCGGAAGGTGCCGTCCTTTCTCCCCAACGCCAGTGTGTATTCATGGGAGAAGAGACAGTCGGTCCTCTAGCCCAACAGGAACCAGAAGTACCGGAGGTCGCGGACCTCATAGACTGGTCCTGGGAGGACTCCCAGCAGGCAGGGGGAGATGGGACCGAAGTCTCTCTACCGGCCCTACAGGGATGCTGGGCAGTCGGCCCAGATCTCCAGCGGCAGTGTGAGTACCAGGAGGAGGAGGTAAGCGATCCCTACCCTCCACAGCTAACCCCTACCGAGGTACTGAGGTCAGTAGAGGAACCGTTAGCTTCCTCTGACCCCTTCTCAGCAGAAGAGCTGGCATCTGGGCAGAGCGCCGCTGGCCTCTGCCCTAACTTTCCCTTTGTCACCGGGCAGGACTATACCCCGGTTGCTCCAGCGGAAGAGCTGGCAACAGGGAAGATCACAGTTGGCCTCTGCCCTCCTTTGTCCCCTTGTCCCAGGCTTGTTTATCTGCAGGTCCCACCAGCTGAAGCGCTGGCACCAGGGCAGAGTACCGCCGGTATCTGCTCACTTAGCGACCCACAAAGCCAAGAAACCAGTGCCCAACACAGCCATGGTGAAGCTATGGGACGGAAACAAACTACAAAATTGCCCGGGTGCAGTAACCAAGTGTTGGATTGTATATTATTGTGGGGGGGGGGCTACCTTGTTGATTGTAATTTACTGTGGGTGGGTGACTCGACTAACTCAGGCACTGACCGACAGAAGGTCAGCTACCTGGTTAGTCTCCCCCCGAATGGGAAGATATGTGGCGAAAGCCACTTCGCCACAGTGTTTTGGAGGGGGCTGTTTGCCCGCCTCCTGCCACTGGATTATGGCCCTTTAAGAACCATCTGGGGACATACTGTGGAGTTACTGGATGGCCACCATTTCATGTATCAGAGGCACATGGTGAGAACAATGGATGAAGCACATGGTGAGAACAATGGATAAAGCACATGATGAGAACAATAGATGGCGGCCTATTTGAACTCACAGACACTGTTTGGACTTTTCTACACAGTGCCATCTTGCCGGTATTTGGTGCACAAAGACATCGGGCAGTAGTTTTAAACTATACAACAGGGGACACATTATACAGTAATTATTTTTGATATAGCCTGTATATGTTCTGCGGAATCTGCATTAAACTGTATCTTCCATACTACTGAACGGATCTGGGTGAATTTTGGATATGTGCTTCACCCAGACCCCCCGGTTCCGATGATATACTTGTTATGGGGTTATTGCATGTTTTGGGGTTCCTGTGATATGTTTTATAAAACTGTATTTCTCTGCCTGTGATAATTATATTACCCATTGTTTTCAGTAATCATATCACAGCCAGAGGGGAGGATTTTGTGTGGGAGTGTCTGTGTGTATTTCAAAACCCTGTGGGCAGTACTATGTTTGTGGATTGTGAATAAAAGAGGCTGTATGCCCCAGGACAGTGAGTTCCTGTTTTAACCCTCAAAGTGAAGAGTCGTCTCATTCTTGGGGGGAGGATTTATGGTATGCTGTTCCAGTTTGACTGCTAGGAGCATAAACCTATTCGTATGGTTTCCTATTCCACTGTCTACAGCATTCATATGTTTGAAGAGGATTTATCTGCTTCTTCGGTTCGGTGATGGTGGTGTCTGCCAGAGTGCTTGGAGACCTCAGGAAACGCTAGGAGCATCCAGCAACGGAGGTACTTCGTCGGGGTGCCAGGTGATCCGTTACAGTCCATGTCTGGTTCATTTTAATGAACGTGAACTTGTCCACATTGGCTGTGGACAGGCGGCTGCGCTTGTCTGTGATGACGCCCCCTGCCGTGCTAAACACACATTCAGATAATACACTGGCTGCAGGACAGGCCAGCACCTCCAAGGTGTAAAGGGCAAGCTCAGGCCATGTGCCCAATTTGGAGACCCAGAAGTTGAAGGGGGCAGACCCGTCATTCAGTACGTGTAGGCGTGTGCACACATACTGCTTCACCATGTTGGTGAAATGCTGCCTCCTGCTAAGACGTTCCATATCAGCTGGTGGTGCTGGTTGTTGTGGCGTGCTGACAAAGCTTTTCCACCTTTCAGCCATGCTAACCCTGCCTTCTGAGGTGCTGGCGGTGCCTCCTGCGTTGGCGACCTCTTCCTCCTCCTTTGCCTTCGCCTTGTGCTTCCACTGTGCCCCCGCTGTCAGGTGGGAATGCCACCAGCAGCGCATCTACCAGGGTGCGCTTGTACTCGTGCATCTTACGATCACACTCCAGTGAGGGAATTTAAGGACGGTACGTTGTCCTTGTAACGGGGATCCAGCAGCGTGGCCACCCAGTAATCAGCACAAGTTAGAATGTGGGCAACTTGGCGGTCGTTGCAGAGACACTGCAGCATGTAATTGCTCATGTGTGCCAGGCTGCCCAGAGGCAACGAAAAGCTGTCCTCTGTGGGAGGTGTATCTTCTGTGTCCTCTGTATCCCCCCAGCCACCCACCAGTGATGGCCATGAGCTGGCCTGCGTGCCACCCTGCTGTGAATATGGTTCCTCCTCCTCCATCTCCTCTTCCTTATCCTCCACCTCCTCATCCTCCAGAACTGTGCCCTGGCTGGACAATTGTGTATCTGGCGTTTGTGGGTGCAGGAACACACCCTCAGAGCCACTTGGGAATGACTGGCCGGAAACCCTACCAAATGATCCCTATTCTTCCTCCTCCTCATGTGCCACATGCTCCTTCCATCATCGCCAGCAGCGTTTTTTCAAGGAGTCATAGAAGTGGGATAGTTACGCTGAGAACGTTATCGGCACTGGTCATGTTGGTGGAGTACTCGAAACAGCGCAACAAGGAACACAGGTCTCGCATGGAGGCCCAGTCATTGGTGGTAATGTGGTGCTGTTCCGCCTGACGACTCACCTGTGCGTGCTGCAGCCGAAACTCCACTATTACCTGCTGCTGCTCGCACAGTCTGGCCAGCATGGGCAAGGTGGAGTTCCACCTTGTGGGCACGTCGCATATGAGGCGGTGAGCGGGAAGGCCAAGGTTACCCTGCAGCGCTGACAGTCGAGCTGCAGCAGGGTGAGAACGCAGCTCTGACATGCAGCAGCTCTGACATGTCGGGGTAATCTTTAAGGAATCTCTGCACCACCAAATTCAGCACATGCGCCAGGCAAGGGATGTGCGTCAAACCGGCTAGTCCCAGAGCTGCTTCGAAATTTTGCCCATTATCGCACACTACCAGGCCGGGCTTAAGACTCACTGGCACCAACCACTCATTGGTCTGTTGTTCAAAGCCGTCCACAGCTCCTGCGCGGTGTGGGGTTTGTCCCCCAAACAGTTAAGTTTTAAAACTGCCTGCTGTCGTTTAACCCTGGCTGTGCTGAAGTTGGTGGTGAAGGTGTTACGCTGACCGGATGAGGAGCTGGTAGAGGATGAGGAAGCAGAGTAGGAGTAAAACTGAAGCGCCCTGCAATCCTCGGTGGTGGAAGGACATGTGCCAAACTGCTATCCGCCTCAGGCCCAGCTGCAACTGCAGTTACCCAGTGTGCTGTTATGGAGATATAACGTCCCTGACCGTGCTTACTGGTCCACGTATCCGTAGTGAGGTGCACCTTGCCACAGATGTCGTTGCGCTGTGCACACCTGATTTTGTCCCCCTACTTGGTTGTGTAGGGAAAGGATGGCTCGCCTGGAAAAGTAGTGGCAGCTGGGCACGACGTACTGTGGGACAGCCACCGCCATAAGGCCTTTAAAACTATCCGTCTCCACTAGACGGAATGACTGCATTTCAAAAGCCAGTAATTTAGAAATACTGGCATTCAGGGATAGTAAACGGGGGTGGGTAGTGGGCTGCTTCCTCATCCTCTCCAGCGTTTGGGAGATGGAGAGCTGAACCTATCTGTGGGACATTGTGGAGATGCTTGGTGACCCAGGAGGTTGTGTTGCTGGAAGATCCTCTGTTTTGTGGGGTGGCAGGTGGCACTGTCACTCCAGAGGTGGATGAAGAGGCCGGGACTGCAGAAGAATAGGAAGCAGGAGGAGCCAGAGACCTTTCTTGGTTTTTGAGGTGTCTTGTCGTCAGCACATTGTCTGAAGAACTGCCACTCCAGGGAACTCCTTGGAGCTGGCTTTGGTGTGCTCGGTCCCTTGCTGCAGTGGGTAGCAGCAGGCATACTGTCTGGAAGACAGCCGCTCCTCTTTTGCACCCTGCTCCTTCTTTTGCTGTTCTAGTGGCTCTGAGCAACCACTGCCTCTTCCTACGAACTACATCGGTCACTCGCATGACCTTGATTCCATGTGGGGTCGAGGACCTCATCGTCCTCCACATCATCTTTCACCCAGTCTTCACCCCTTCCCTCCTTGTCGGTCTGCACACTTTCGAAAGCCCCAGCAGTAGGCACCTGTGTTTCGTCATCATCCGAGACGTGCTGCGATGGTCCTCCCATGTAGTCATCTTGAAAGATAAGTGGTTGGGCATCAATGCACTCAATATCTTACACTTCTGGGGCAGGGATAGGTGGATGGCCGTTGGAAACCCTGCTAACAGAGTCATAAAAAAGCAGAAGAGACTGCTGCATGACTTGGGGCTCAGACTGCTTGGCTGATTTGCATGGGGGTGAGGTGAAAGACTGATGGACATCGGCTGCAGGTGCCAACTGTGGTCTTTCAGCATGAGACTGAGTGGGAGACAATGTGAAGGAACTGGAGCCACTGTCAGCAACCCAATCTACTATCGCCTGTACTTGTTCAGGCCTCACCATTCGTAGAGCCGCATTAGGCCCGACCAAATACCGCTGCAGGTTCTGTCGCCTACTCTCACCTGAGGAAGGGGTTTCACTTGTGCGTATAGCTAGCACAGATCGACCATGTCCTCTCCCTACAACAGGAGCTTCACCAGCAGCACCACAATCTGGGCCACGTCCCTTATTTGACGCTCTCCTCATATTTCTCGAATTTAGGATCTTGCCCTAAATGGGTGTTTAATTAATAGTAGAATAGAACGACAGTATGTACAGGGTGTATCTCACACGCCCTGAACCAGACTAGGACTCAATTAAATTTGTTTGCCCAAAATGGCTGTATTTCAAATACCTGAATAGAAGCCCTGTATTTAAAGGGTGTATCTCACACGCCATGACACACACTAGGCCGCAATTCAAGATTTGTGCCCAAAATGGCTGTATTTCGAATAACTGAATAGAACACCTGTATATAAAGAGTGTATCTCAGACGCCCTGACCAAAACTAGGCCGCAATTAAAGATTTGTGCCCAAAATGGCTGTATTTCAAATAACTGAATAGAACACCTGTATATACAGAGTGTATCTCAAACGCCCTGACCAACACTAGGCCACAATTAAAGATATGTACACAAAATGGCGGTATTTCAAATACCTGAATAGAACTCCTGTATTTAAAGGGTGTATTTCAAATTGGAATCTGCCCAAACAGGTGTTAGTTTAATAACTGACTATGACAGCAGTATATAACCCTGGAATTTCAAACATCTTGATGCTGCAAGGCCTGAAAAATTTTGTATTTTGCCCAAAAAAGGGTGTTTTATTAATAGAAGAATATAAGCCCTGTGCATAAATATTAAAAATTGGAAAAGTTGCTGCTTAAGTTTTTATAATAGCAATTTGCATATACTCCAGAATGTTATGAAGAGTGATCAGATGAATTGCATAGTCCTTCTTTGCCATGAAAATTAACTTAATCCCAAAAAAAAACATTCCACTACATTTCATTGCTGTCATTAAAGGACCTGCTGAGATCATTTCAGTAATCGTCTTGTTAACTCAGATGAGAATGTTGACGAGCACAAGGCTGGAGATCATTATGTCAGGCTGATTGGGTTAAAATGGCAGACTTGACCTGTTAAAAGGAGGGTGATGCTTGAAATCATTGTTCTTCCATTGTTAACCATGGTGACCTGCAAAGAAACGCGTGCAGCCATCATTGCGTTGCATAAAAATGGCTTCACAGGCAAGGATATTGTGGCTACTAAGATTGTACCTCAATCAACAATTTATAGGATCATCAAGAACTTAAAGGAAAGAGGTTCAATTCTTGTTAAGAAGGCTTCAGGGCGTCCAAAAAGTCCAGCAAGCGCCAGGATCGTCTCCTAAAGAGGATTCAGCTGCGGGATCGGCGTGCCACCCCTGCAGAGCTTGCTCAGGAATGGCAGCAGGCAGGTGTGAGCGCATCTGCACGCACAGTGAGGCGAAGACTTTTGGAAGATGGCCTGGTGTCAAGAAGGGCAGCAAAGAAGCCACTTCTCTCCCAAAAAAAACATCAGGGACAGATTGATCTTCTGCAGAAAATATGGTGAATGGACTTCTGAGGACTGGGGCAAAGTCATATTCTCCGATGAAGCCTCTTTCCGATTGTTTGGGGCATCAGGAAAAAGGCTTGTCCGGAGAAGAAAAGGTGAGCGCTACCATCAGTCCTGTGTCATGCCAATAGTAAAGCATCCTGAGACCATTCATGTGTGGGGTTGCTTCTCATCCAAGGGAGTGGGCTCACTCACAATTTTGCCAAAAATCACAGCCATGAATAAAGAATGGTACCAAAACACCCTCCAGCAGCAACTTCTTCCAACAATCCAACAACAGTTTGGTGAAGAACAATGTATTTTCCAGCACGATTGCCATAAGGCAAAAGTGATAACTAAGTGGCTCGGGGACCAAAACGTTGACATTTTGGGTCCATGGCCTGGAAACTCCCGAGATCTTAATCCCATTGAGAACTTGTGGTCAATCCTCAAGAGGCGGGTGGACAAACAAAAACACACTAATTCTGACAAAGAAGTGATTATGAAAGAATGGGTTGCTATCAGTCAGGAATTGGCCCAGAAGTTGATTGAGAGCATGCCCAGTCGAATTGCAGAGGTCCTGAAAAAGAAGGGCCAACACTGCAAATACTGACTCTTTGCATAAATGTCATGTAATTGTCGATAAAAGCCTCTGAAACGTATGAAGTGCGTGTAATTATATTTCACTACATCACAGAAACAACTGAAACAAAGATCTAAAAGCAGTTTAGAAGCAAACTTTGTGAAAACTAATATTTGTGTCATTCTCAAAACCTTTGGCCACGACTGTATCTCACACGGCCTGACCCACACTATGCTGCAATTAAAGATTTGTGCAGAAAATGCCTGTATTTCAAATACCTGAATAGAACCGCTATATTTAAAGGGTGTATCTCACAATGACATCTGCATCAAATGCTGCCAAATAAACTTTTTGGGCCCAAACGGGTGTTAGTTTAATAACTGAATATGACAGCAGTATATAACCCTGAAATTTCAAACGTCTTGATGCTACATGGCCTAAAAAATGATATATTTTGCACAAAAAAAGGTGTTTTATTGATAAAAGAATCAAACCCTTGTATATACAGGGTGTATCTCACATGCCCTGACGCACACTAGGCCGCAATTAAAGATTTGTGCCCAAAATGGCTTTATTTCAAATAAGTGAATAGAACCACACTATGTAAAGGCTGTATCTCACAATGACATATGCAGCAATGGCTGCAAAAAAAACTTTTTTTTCCCCTCAAACTCGTGTTTGTTTAATAACTAAATGTTACAGCAGTATATAACGCTTGAATTTCACACATGCTGATGCTGCAATGCCAGAAAAATTGTGGATTTTGGCAAAAAAGTGTGTTTTTAAAAACCCAGAAAATTATGGCTGTATTTCTAGATTAAATTGCACACTGACTAATCCAGATGTTGTATATTGCCAAAAAAGTGTTTTTTTTTTGTAACAGAATATGAAAAGTGTATATATTAAACTTGAATTTAACACTTGCAGATCTGTAAAATAGTGGATTTTGCCAAAAAAGTGTGTTTTTTAAAAACCCAGAAAATTATGGGTTTATTTCTAAAATAGCAAAAGACATGTTTGCTGGGGATTGCCATTAGCAACGGGCCACGTTGACTAATCTCTCAATTTTAAAACCAGTTTGAGGATTTAGTAATACCGCAGAGTGCACCTGTCTTTTGCTATTTTGTTATATTGTTATATTGATTATCACATCCACACAATTGTTACCTTGTGTAGGATGTCTATTGTGGTACTTGTGGTTCGCTGCGGGCATCCTCCACCGTATGCATGTTTGCTGGGGATTGCCATTAGCAACGGGCCACAAGTGCAGGATTTGCTCCCCTATATATATGCACGACTGCATGTGGGTTTGAGCACCTCCTGCTATACCACGTCATTCCATTCAGTTTGTATATATAGAGATTCCTGGAGGTATATAAACTCCAATTTAAATGTGCCTGTTTTCCATCTACAGGCCACATTTAGGTGCACCTGTGAGGCCTGGGCCATACCAGACAGTCTTGAGTGGGACTTGCAGACTCCTCCCTCCTCCCATTGCAAGCATGGATACATGCTGGAGGTAACTGGTGAGTTGTTTGTGAGTCGGCCTTATGCTCCTGTAATTTGCCCACTGGCTCCTGGTATTTGCCCACTGGCACAGGTAGGAGAGTGTTAGGTCCCGGGCTACTTGAGAAACCTTGTCGCGGTGCCCGGGCTTAGACATGTCCTACTCCGTAGGACATGTTGACTAATCTCTCAATTTTAAAACCAGTTTGAGGATTTAGTAATACCGCAGAGTGCACCTGTCTTTTGCTATTTTGTTATATTGTTATATTGATTATCACATCCACACAATTGTTACCTTGTGTAGGATGTCTATTGTGGTACTTGTGGTTCGCTGCGGGCATCCTCCACCGTATGCATGTTTGCTGGGGATTGCCATTAGCAACGGGCCACAAGTGCAGGATTTGCTCCCCTATATATATGCACGACTGCATGTGGGTTTGAGCACCTCCTGCTATACCACGTCATTCCATTCAGTTTGTATATATTGGGTTTATTTCTAGCTTAAATTGCACACTGACTAAGCCTGCAAATGCACCAGATGTTGTAAATTGCAAAAAAAAAGGTGATTTTTTTACAAACATTATTTGTGCTGTTTTTAAAGCTTGGATTTCAATGTCCCAAAAGCTCAGATGCAGTGCTGGTGCACTGAGCTTGCATAAAATGGCCGCTGCCGCCCACCTAATGATTATTAAAGCTATTTTTATTTCGGTCACTGGGCTCAGGGCAGGATAAAAAAATTGTGCCCTGCACCCACACAACACAATGTATGTAGATCACTGAGTTAGATTCACGTTTTGAACAAAGATTCTCTCCTATTCTCTCCCTGAAAGCACCAGCAGCATCCTCTCCCTACACTAAGCACAGCAGAGTGACGTGCAGCGCTACGTGACTCCAGCTTATATAAAGGCTGGGTCACATGCTACACTGGCCAATCACAGCCATGCCATTAGTAGGCATGGCTGTGATGGCTTCTAAGGGCACAGAGTTAAACGCTTGTTGATTGGCTGCTCTGCAGCCTTTTCAAAAAGCGCCATGAAAGCACCGAACACCAAACCCCAACCCAAAAATCCTGAAGTTCGGTACGAACCCAAACTTTACAGTTCGGGTTCGCTCAACCCTAATCCCTAGTCATTATGTACCACATGTTAGGTGGGAAATTTTTGGGATTGTGGACCTCAAATCAGGTTCCTATTCCTGTGGCAGTTGTGCTACCTGTAAATATATGATGCATTCTACCACCTTTTTGAACTCATAATAAAAATATTAAATTTATATTTTTCATTTTGACATTTCCTCTTGTGATCTTATTTATGTGGGCATGACCATGTATTCTGGAGCACATTAACAAGATCCAATTAGCTGCCTACATCTCAGATCAAAATGTGCACAGCCTGCTTTCACTAATTGCATTCACATTGATGCATCATTAATGCGTTTTCAGTGATTTTTTTTGTTGATTTACATGCATTTTATATTTATTTTTGATGTCAACTGTGTTTATTTATTGTTTTATTTTATATTACTACACAGTTCTTTTATATTTAGTGTTTTAGAAGACTTTTTAGCACTTAATGCACTTTTGCACTTTTTAGCACCTTTATTTTTTATTATTATGAAATTTGCTCTACATCCACAAAGGGTGCTGTGGCTTGTTGCTAGACCATGGTCCAATAGATGCTCCTTGGCTCCCCATCTGGCAATAAGTTTGGGTTCACATAACGTTTTTTCAATCTGTTTAAGTGTATACAAAAAAGTTCCATTGTAAAAAAAAAAGTACGTCTTTCTTACCATTGTAAAAAAAGTTAGTTTTTTTCGGACTCGTGGTGTGCTGCATTTTTTTATACTTTTTAAAAAAAATGTACTGTATATGTCAAAGGGAAGCATAAAACGTGATGTAAACCCACCCTAATGTCAATGCTTCGATGTGTATATGTCAGTGTGAGTGCATCTGGGGAGCATCATCATGGTGGATCCGGTTCTGTTATGGTGCAAGCGCAGGAGGCGCAGGTGATTAATATTTAGCCTCATCGTGGCCCTATTCAGAATATACCCTTAGTCTATTATTTCTCCTACCTCCTGATGAAACCTAGAGGTGAAATGAGCGTTAAGGTACTCTGCACCTTGAGGCTGTACTTGCTTCTTATTTCTGTGTCACAGGGTAATAGTGCTGACTGAAGTTTGATATATTTTGAACTGGATACTGTACCGTATGTTATGACTTGTATCTGCTTTTGGGGTTAGACCATTATATCATTACACTGTAAAGTTCTTTTGTAAAATATATTGTCTCTTGTAGTTGCTCCGGCTAGTTTTCTGTACTGACTTTTTATATCTAGCCTGCCTTCTTCTCCTTCTTGATTTTACCATGCATTTTCAAGAAATGTTTATACTGATTAAGCATAGGGGACACTAGGAAGAGCAGAGGGGACACCAGGAAGAGCAGAGGGGACACCAGGCAGAGCAGTGGGGGCACCATGCAGAGCAGAAGGGGCACCAAGCAGAGCAGAGTGGACACCAGGTAGAGCAGAGGGCACCAGGCAGAGCAGAAGGTTCACCAGGCAGAGCAGAAGGGACACCAAGCAGAGCAGAGATGGCACCAGGCAGAGAAGAGGGGAAACCAGGCAGAGCATTGGGTATACTAAGCAGAGCATAAGGGACACCAGGCAGAACAGAGGGGAAACCAGGCAGAGCCGAGGGTACACCAGGCAGAGCAGAAGAGACACCAGGCAGAGTAGAAGAGACACCAGGCAGAGTAGAGGGGACACCAGGCAGAGCAGAGTTTCAATTTTCAAGTTTATTTGTCACACACACAGCCTAATACATAATATAACATGCTTAAAGAACATTCCTTCACAATAAAAAAAAAAAAAGTAAGGAATAAAGAGCTGCATAATATTACATTAGCAACATTGAGAGCACCATAAAATGTCTCAGGATTGTTTAGTTACAGGACGCACATTCATTTATCTGTCCCTCTTTGATTCAGCATCCGAATATTCTGCATGAAGAAATTCTTCCTCATTCTCCGTTAGCTTTCAAAATGTGGCAACGTTTGTGGTCTTTCACCACCTTCATGGCCATGGTAAAGCACCTCTCAATATAAATGAGCTGCAAATCAGGAAGGTCAGTGTGGATTATTCGCTCAGCCGAGCGAACCACCCTATGAAGTGCCCTCCTGTCCTGTTTCTTGCTACTACTGAACCAGGATGTAGTGTTTCCTGTCAGGATACTCTTGATGACACAGGTGCAGAAGTTCTTTAGTATCCTGAGGAGTAGTCTGAAATCCCTCTTGAGATGATAAAAGACGTTGACGAGCCTTCTTTACCAAGAAGTTGATATGACTAGCCCAAGATAATTATTGTGTAATATGTACACCCAGGTATTTAAAACTGGCCACAAGCTCCACTATATCCCCATTTATCCTGATGGGGTGATATATCCTCTTCCGCTTCTTGATGAGTGGACACCAGGCAGAGCAGAGGAGACAGACACCAGGTAGAGCAGAGGGGACACCAGGCAGAGCAGAGTGGACACCAGACAGAGCAGAGGGGACACCAGACAGAGCAGAGGAGACACCAGGTAGAGCAGAGGAGACACCAGGTAGAGCAGAGGGGACACCAGGCAGAGCAGAGGGGACACCAGACAGAGCAGAGTGGACACCAGGCAGAGCAGAGGGGACACCAGGCAGAGCAGAGGGGACACCAGGCAGAGCAGAATGGACACCAGCCAGAGCAGAATGGACACCAGGCAGAGCAGAATGGACACCAGGCAGAGCAGAGGGGACACCAGGTAGAGAGGCAGCACCAGGCAGAGAAGAAGGGACACCAGGCAGAGCAAAGGGGACACCAGGGATTGCAGAATGGACACCAGGCAGAACAGAAGGGACCCTAGGCAGAGCAGAGGTGGCACCTGCCTTCCGCTGTAAAGCATCTTATTGACACTTTGATGGTGATTTTGTTTCTTAATTGAACAGAAAACATATTAACGTGAAGCTTCTAAACAGTTCGGAGGTATCTTGACCCATGTACAGGAATATCACACCTTGAACATGAATAGAGTTGCTTGGAGCACCACCTACTGTTCAAAAATATAAAGTGCAACAATCTAAATTCATTGCAACATTGTACTTGGTATAATGTGTCAGAATCCAGAAATGTTTATCTTCCAGCAGAATATGAGGTGTCCACCATCTGCCATGCAATATGTAGGGTACAGCACCATCATAGCTGTGGCCTCCAGCTCTGAGATATCAGTTCTGGTCCTAATCATAATTTAATGCAATGAAGACACACAAGAAGTGACTGAGGTTTCTAAACAGTACAGGATGATACATAGAAGAGACCCCACAACAAATATGAAAATGTGGGACCCCCTCTTAATACTAGTTCATGTCATCATGCATCCACATCCTGAGACTGGTGAGAACTGGTGCTTGGTTGCCCTTACCTTTTCTAGCGCAAATTAGAATTAAAGGAGTTTTCTGAGACTTTTATACTGATGACCTATCCTATTGGGCTCCAACACCAAGGACCCCTGCAAAGCAGCTGTTTCACAATGCACTGGCACTTACAGTTGAGATGCAGTTTTCTATCTGCTCACCAAGCACAGTGACGTCCATTTGAATGCAGCTGTGCTTGGTATTGCAGCTCAGACCCCTTCACTGCAATGGGACTGAGCTGTGCCTAGGCCACGTGACCAATCCCTTTAATGGAGCCAAAAATAGTGGGATAGACATTCTTGAAGGGATGTTGTTTCTCATTGAAGAGATGCCTTCATATACCAAGCCTTATTTTTTAGACAATGCTCCATGGGTAACAAGTATGCAAATTAGCTCATATATGTCACTTCTGTTGACAGCACATATTTGGGGTTCTTATGAATTTTATAAACAAGCTATGAAGTATCTATAGGGGTTACAGAGAAAACCATCACACCTGAGCCTTGGTAGCCTAAGGGGCCCAAAGGCCAATCTACCAAAAAAGATTTTACTACCCTGAAGACAAGGCCAACCTTAGGTTGGACTCCTTGTTCTCCATAGTCGCCCTTGAGTAGGTTTGACCAATAAATTGGACATGAAAGTAAACTTCACTACTAATTCTGATTAACATATATACAAGGTCTAAACTGTGGAACCATCAAACATCAAATGACAGACTGTCAAGATAAGGTATAATAAATGTAAGATTCCGTCACACGCTACAACCCTCAGAGCACACACTGGACTAGAATAGAAGCCATTGTGTAAGTTAAGTCCATATATAACTTATGGTAAAATTAAATATGAGTCATCAAATGACTCATGCCTCTCTTTAAAAATATTTTAATTATGATTGAATTCTTGGTTAAAAAAATAAAATAAAATCACAAACCTAACAAGAACCGCTTCAAGACACCCTGCCCTACATACCGAAATGTGTAACACAGAGTCAATATTTGAGGTCAAAGAAAAAGAGAAAATAACAAAACACAACACAAATAGTAAAGTGATAAAGCAGCACACAAAGTAATGCTCCCAGGCACGATTTAAAAGAAAGTCACACACTCCCAATGAAAACATGCAGAATAAATACAGGACTTCTGAAAAAGGGCCATTATCAAATGTGTGATATGCTAAGAAAAAGTAAACGATACAGAAGAAATTCCACTTCCTGAAAATATTTTATATTAACCCCGCAATAAATAAGATGTAAGATGAGGCAAAAAAAATCACTGGGATCAGTGTCCAAAACATGCTGATATTAATGAGCTGAGAAAAAAGGACTGGCACGGCTGTCCCAGAAACAGAAGGCTGGCATGACATCAATTCCATTACTTTACCATGTTTAAAAACATGATGGTCATTTATGATTACATATACAACACTTTTTTGAGTAAATCAGTTGCAGATTCAGTCGCAAAGGGGATTTGCGGCTGAATCTGCTCCTTTTTTCCCCTTCCACATCATGTACATCAGTTCTAAAAAAAAAAGAGGTGTGGCGTATGTCGGAAAGAGGGCGGACCGGCAGGCCCATCTCATTTATCAGTAAAGAATAAATCAAGGCAACTGGACGTACTGTAGATTTCTTGAAAATGTTTCACTCGTTCTTCCAATGAGCTTTTTCAATTCTGAGTGACTGTACAAAAATTCTGGGAATAAATATGTAACTGAATCAACATCTGGTAATTATACCCAGCATTGGGTCAAAGGTGTTGATTCCATTATCCTAATTGGAGTCAGTAGGTGATAAAGACTTCCCAGAAAAAGGAACTACCTACTGACTCCAATTAGGATAATGGAATCAACACCTTTGACCCAATGCTGGGTATAATTACCAGATGTTGATTCAGTTACATATTTATTCCCAGAATTTTTGTACAGTCACTCAGAATTGAGAAAGCTCGTTGGAAGAACGAGTGAAGCGTTTTCAAGAAATCTACAGTACGTCCAGTTGCCTTGATTTATTCTTTACAGATATACCATGACCTGGATAAATGAGAACCTTCACAGACACATCTCATTTATCATTTTCTAAGCCAATTTTAGGCTTAGAAAATTATCTAAATCTATGCCAGCTCCCTTGCTGGCATAGATATAAGGATGTTAGGCGCCGGCGGTGGATGCGCCAAATAGTGATGGACGAACATCGATGGTTCGCGAACGTGATCGTGTGAACGTGATCAAATGTTCGCAGCGGGCCCCATTCACTTTAATAGCAGGCGAACCTGAAAAACCTTCAGCTCATATTTGCAGCCACCAAATACTTAGATTTTAAGTAGAAGTGTACAAATAGCCCCACAACATGGGCGGTGACATACTAAAGGGGGATCAATGACAAAAATTCCAACAAAGAATATGTATCTTAATTATGTGCCCTGTTGGAGCCTAGAATTTTTTATTTTTTTTGGCCACGGGAGTACAGGCCTTAAAAATTAGGCATTCACCTAACATAAAATAAATTCTGATTATGTGACTCGAGGTACATTATGCGGTCAATGGATACAATTTTTACTGTAGGCCACTGGACTACAGGCCCCAAACATTAGGTATTCACCGGACAAAAAAGATCAAGTGATTATGTGGCCAAAGGTATAATACACGGTTAATGGATATCAATTTTACTGCAGGCCAGTACAAATACAGGTCAAATACATATGTTTAAAAGAACTGAAAATATAAAATTGGATTAAAAACATGGCTAACGAAATCCCCCTCTTGAAAAAAACCCTAATGATAATAGTTGAAATTTGATAACACGTGGTCGTCACTGGTGTTGTATTCATCCGAGGCCGCAACAATTATTCATTCACCGTACAGAAAAGAACAAGTAAGTATGTGGCTGGAGGTAGATTACATAGTCATTGGATATCAATTTTACAGCAGGCCAGTGGACTACAGGCCCAAAAAATTATGCATTCAGCGTACATAAAAGAACAAGTAAGTAAGTGGCTGGGGGTAGATTATATGGTCAATGGATATAAATTTTACAGCTGGCCAGTGGACTATAGGCCCCAAAAATTATGCATTCAACGGACAGAAAAGAACAAGTAAGTATGTGGCTGGAGGTAGATTACACGGTCATTGGATATCAATTTTACAGCAGGCCAGTGTACTACAGGCCCCAAGAATTATGCGTTCAGCGTACATAAAAGAACAAGTAAGTATGTGGATGGAGGTAGATTACACGGTCATTAGATATCAATTTTACAGCAGGCCAGTGGACTACAGGCCCCGAAAATTATGCATTCAGTGTACATAAAAGAACAAGTATGTGGCTGGAGGTGGATTATAGGTCATTGGATATCAATTTTACAGCAGGCCAGTGGACTATAGGCCCCAAAAATTATGCATTTAGCATACATAAAAGAACAAGTAAGCATGTGGCTGGAGGTAGATTACATGGTCAGTGGATATCAATTTTACAGCAGGCCAGTACAAATACAGGTCAAATACATATGTTTAAAAGAACTAAAAATATAAACTTGGATTAAAAACATGGCTAACGAAATCCCCCTTTTGAAAAAAAACTAATGATAATAGTTGAAATTCGATAACACGTGGCCGTCACTGGTGTTGAATTCCTCCGAGGCCGCAACAATTATTCATTCACCGTACAGAAAAGAACGTAAGTATATGGCTGGAGGTAGATTACATGGTCATTGGACATCAATTTTACAGCAGGCCAGTGCACTACAGGCCCCAAAAATTATGCATTCAGCGTACAAGGCCAGTACAAATACAGGTCAAATACATTTGTTAAGAGAACTAAAAATATAAAATTGGATTAAACATGTGGCTATTCATTAGCTATTCCTCCCTCTTAAAAAAAACCCTAATGATAATAGTTGAAAAACGTGGTCGTCACAGGTTAAATTCCTCCGAGGCCCAAAACATTAGGCATTCAACAGACAGAAAAAGCCTTTTATGCCGCTGTATTTACCTAAGACAGGGACCATTATTTGTTTTGGGTGGTTGCAGATAATTTTTGGCTGTCATGAGGAAATCAATTACACGTGGTCGACTCGTCACATGTGTTGAATTCCTCCGAGATCCAAGCCTCATTCATTTTTAGAAATGTGAGAGTCCACACTGTCGTGAGCAAGGCGAGTGCGCTTATCAGTTACGATCCCCCCTGTTGCGCTGAACATCCTTTCGGACAGGACACTGGACGAGGGGCAAGCCAAGAGTTCCATGGCAAATTGTGCCAGCTCTGGCCACAGGTCAAGCCTGCACACCCAGTAGTACAGGGGTTCCTCGCTTCTCAGAGCGTCCACATCGGCCGTTGACCCGATGTAGTCGGACACCTGTCAGTCTAGGCGTTCCCTGAGGATAGATCCGGAGGGCGACTGTCTATGGGTTGGCTGCAAGAATGATCTCATATCCGATGTGACCAACACATCTTCAAACCGCCCTCTTCTTGCATGCGCTGTTGGATTGGTAACCGCAACTGTTTCTCTGTGGCAGAAATTCCTCTGCCAGCCCTCTCAAAAGCAGAATGCCGCATTTCTCGAAGCAAGGCCTGGAAGTGCTGCATTCTGACTGCCCTCTGTGATGCTGGTAACATGTCTACTATTTTGTGTTTGTACCCGGGGTCTAAGTACGTTGCCACCCAGTACTGGTCCGTGCCCTTTATGCTTTTTATACGGGGGGTCCTATTCAAACACTGGAGCATGAAGGCCCCCATTTGCACTAAACTGGAAGCGGTGGAGTGGCCTGGCTCATGCTCATCGTCCAGGATAATGTCGTCCTCGTTCTCCTCCCCTCAGCCACGGACAACACCGGGGATCCCAGAAACATTTTAAGCATCCTTTTCTTGCTCCTCCTCTGCCCCAGCACCAGTCTCCTCTGACTCTTCTTCAAAATCCTGTTGACATGTCTCAGATGGAGTAGGCCCCCCCCTGGGAATTTATCCAGCATTGCAACTTCCTCATCTTCCTGCTCCTTTTCCTCAACGGCTTGATCAATTACACGATCCAATGCACGCTCCAGAAAGAAGGCGTAAGGGACAATGTCACTGATGGCGCCCTGGCTGCAACTGACCAGCTTGGTGATCTCATCAGAAGTCTGCATGCGTCGCACATGAGCAGCCACTGGCGCGGTGGAAAAAAACAAGCTCCGCCGGAACCTGTCCTGCCGTAGAGTTCGTACAGATAGTCGACACGTCATCATCATCACCTTCATCACCACTGACATTAGACATCTCGGAATAGGCAGCAACAGCGGGGACCACCCTTCTTGGGCTGATCTGGGTACTGTCATCAGACTGCTGGTGGCGACCGTTGATACCTCCTCTTCCTGATCCAATGCCAAAAATGGCTGCGCATCGGTAAGGTCTTGTAATGGATGGGAAAATAATTCCTCTGACTCGAGTGGAGGGAATATGGTGGTAGTGGCGATGTCTTTTGGGGTGCACACAGCATAAAGTTAAGAGGGTCCAGATAGAGAGGATAAGGAGGGTGCAGAAGCGGAAGGCTGAGTGAGCCACTCAGCCAAGTCTGGTGCGTCCTTTGATGTAATCTCATGCACCTTCTGCAACTTCCCACTTAGGCTCCGGCCTGGTGCACCTGCCCGACCCCTACCACCCCTGCTGAATGGCCTGCTTCTTCCTCTGCCTGTCATTTTCAAAATGACCCTGTGACAAAAGTCCCTATAGAAGAGCAGTACTTGTGGAAGAAGGTATATCACACCCCTGCCTCAATCACTTTTTTGGGGGGCAACTGGTGTATCACACCAGTAGAAATTATTTGTTCCAATAGTGTTTGTCACTCTGTGTAGCTGCGGTAACGCAGCAAAACTGCAAGCAAATGCAGCACTACCTAAATGCACTATATAGAAAGTATATTATTGGTATATCACACCCCTGCTTCAATCAGTTATTTTGGGGGGCAACTGCTATATCACACCAGTAGAAAATATTTGTTCCAATAGCGTTTGTCACTCTGTGTAGATGCAGTATCGCAGCAGAACCTCACACAACTGCTGCACAATACAAATGCACTATAATATACTTTCTATGTTAGAAAGTATATTATAAGTATATCACACCCCTCAGTAATTCACACCTATTGATAGCACACCTATACCACTACTTAAAAGGACTTTTGTGGCTTTATTAGCTTGCGTTTGGTGTCCCTAACAGTCTGTCCACAGCAACCTCTCCCTACACTGGCAAACAAATGAATGTAAAATGGCGGCCAGATCGGGTTTATTTATAAGGTAGGGGGTGAGTCCATGTGCGGAAACGTCTCAATTGGCTGTCCTGTACCACCTGATGGATGTGTCATGGGTCAAAGTTCTTCACAATGTAAAAGAATATGGTGCCGGCGGACATCGCCATATGTTCACCTGTTCAGCGAACCGCGAACAAGCAAAGTTCGCCGCGAAACGACCGCCGTGCAAGAACCGCAAGGCCATCTTTAGTGCCTAAGTTATGCAGAGGCCGGCGCCTCTACATAACTTAGGCCCATCAAGTGCCCGTGCAGGGGTATCAATACCTGTGTCTAAAACGCCAGTCTTAATAATTGACACAAAAGTATTTTGGGACTGGACCAGTTTCTTCCTGAGGTCATACACACTAAAATGCCAGGAGTAGTCCATATATATATATATACACAAAAGATGTCCACATACAAGACACACCCAAGGAGTGTCAATTTGGAATGATAAACAATAAAAATCACAATTACTTATAAAATACTCCGTAAAACCACATTTCATACTTTAAGCTCATAAATGAATAAATAAATAAATAAACACATGTATAATTAATATGTAAATAATAATCTGCAGTTGATCGCATACTTGTATTAATCTATAAGAGGAGGAAGTGGTGTAATCCTCTATGTGCTCGCAAGTTGATCATGGTATTCCTTGTTGGTGCATGAATTCCTTTGCTGGCCCACAAGGCATCTGTGATGTCAGGAATTCATGTAGTAGTTCTGATTGAGGACGATGTGGCAGGCAAAATGTTGTCTTTTCCATACACCTCAGGGCCAGCCTTAGGACTGTGCGACCTGTGTGACCAAACAAGCAGCATCATCCCAGACTCTTGAATAGTGATGAGCGGCAGGGGTCATATTCGAATTTGTGATATTTCGCAAATATTTTATAAAATATTCGTCATATATTCGCAAATTTGTATATTGATTATATTCAACTTTTTTTTTTTTACGATAAAATCGGCAAGGTAATGATCCCATAATATGCGAATATTACGCAATCAATACAGGCGTGGGTCAAAAAAGAATATATAGCACTATAGAATATAGTGCTATATATTCGTTATATCTAATATTCGTCATTTTTTCCTCCCTGCTTCTTGCTTGTGGGCCAATGAGTCATTGGCCCACAAGCAACTTAAGCAGGGAGGAATCATGGCTTCAGATGGAAAAAAAATACGAATATTCTAAAATACGAATATATATATATATATATATATATATATATATATATACTGAATATAGTTCTATATATTTAACTGGTTTCCAGGAGTCCACAGGCTGTGCGCTGAAGATAGAATTGAGCAGTATGTTCAGGGCCAGGACTCCAGCTATGCAGAGAAGATATGAGGTGGAGAAGGACCTGAGTGATATCATCATTACTTGTAGTTCCCTTCTCTAATGCCCCTCTCCATATATCCACTGATACCTCATAATAACAGCTTGGACATGATGGGAGTTGTAGTTATCTCCCCTTTTACCCTCTCTCTGTATTGCCTTCTAATTTCCAATTATAATTCCAATTATAGTGCGGCCTGTTTCTTTATGTGTGTCATGGTGCTCTTACCTGGATTCCACTGGCCCCCAGGCTTTGACTTCATAAGCAAATAATAGGGGGAATAATTGAGGGATTAGAAAGAATAACTTGAGGCCAGACCTTGAGATGAAGTTCAATGGCAGCTTTGCTTTGAATAAACGTTTCTTTGTTTTGGTTCCAGCAGGCTTTAACATTAAACTGGCAAGCAAACTAAACTCTGCTATATCTTTCTCTCACTCTGCTGTACTGACAAGCTGACTGGATAACTTGGCTTCTTCTTTACGCTGTAATTCCCTTTTTAGTCAGACTTATCTTCAGCCAAGGAATAGGTTAGAATCCTGGCAACTTCAACATGGAGTCTAAACCAGCACAAACCAGAACTGTCCCACCTCCTTCTGGTAGCAAGCAGGACTGGCCCACTTCTGACTAAAGGGGACGGACGGACAATGGAATGGTGAGTTCCATTCTATCTTACTATAGCTCTGGCATGTTTGCTGCCACATGCTGGTGAACCAGGTAAATAACATTTATAACAGTTACATAACAATATTATAGATGCACATTGTGGTGAAACTGAAACAGTATATATAGATGACATTGTGTTAGTGTAATGACCCAGAGTGCCATTACCATTTCACACCCCACTACTGTCTTCTATGGGCTAACACAGTGTCATCTTATGCATTTATTTCAATCCACTATAATGTGCATTGCTATTTCTATACAACTGTTATTGTTCATGTAATGTACCTGGTTCACCAGAAGGTGGCAGCAAGCATGGTAGAGCTACATTTGCAGAGGATGGAACCTTCTTTCCATTCTCTTCTCTCCCTCTAAGGAGGAGTTTAGTTAGTTAGAGGTCAGTGAAGAATACCACCTGCTTGGGGAAGGAAGCAGGTCCATGTCCCTGCTGGATGTGTCCTGCCTAAGCCAGCTAGTGTACCTTCAGCTCTGCTGGACACAGAGGCCAAAGCCTGAAGCCTCTGAAGCTAGGTACTATAGATTCCCTGGTACTAATCTAAAGACAGACTACAGAGAGAAGTTGCAGCATAAAGAAAAAAGCTAAGCTATTGTCACGGACGGTGTACAGGAAACAAGGCAAAGCAACATGTATAAATGACTCGCTGGATCCAAAAGCTAAGGAACCAAGGGAGACCCCTGCAGAAGACCTGGCACTTTCCCTGGCTGCTCAGCCTATGCAAAGATCCGAATGGTGGAGGTTTGCATATCCACGAACCTTGACTATAAAGCCCTGAGCACCCTACAATAGTGAGGGGACACGACCACCGGCTCCCTACACAAGATACGGAGGGAGTCAGGGTCACCTGGGATCCAGCAAACAGAAAATAACAGATAAAGGTACAACACTTAGCTTTGAAGCAAACAGGAGAACAAAGTCAGCATGCACACACACTCCAGGAAGTAGTATAAGCCGCCCAGAAAAGCATTCTGGGGAGGAATTTAAAGGGAAGCAATTAGTCCAACACATGACAGCTGAGAGAGGCTAACGAGAGGAGGAACTGAATACCACAACACAGAAACTCAAGGAGGAGGTTCTGAAAGGCCTCTGTCAGAGCTTCTCAGCTGTCTGGCTGTGACAGCTATACAGTAAGCTTGTCAGCACAGCAGAGCCAGAGAGCAGCAGATGTAGTAGGGTTGAGTTTGTTTGCCTGCCAGACTTAATGCTAACGCCTGCTGGGAACCAAGACAAAGCCTGAAACTGTTGGAAAAACGTTTATTAAATTAAAGCTGTTATTGAACTTCATCACAAGGTCTGGACTAAATTTATTTCTTCTAATCCCTTGATTATTCCCCCTATTTGCTTTGCATCATACAAAAACGCCTGGGTTCTAGCGTATCCAGGTAGGAGCACTGTGACACGTGCACCAACATTAAGGGACATTTAGGCCACCCTCTGGCATTCCTACACCTGGGTACCATCCACAGTATCACTAAAAAGGGGCCCTGTGCCCTTGTTGCTTCACTGCAACTGGCATCACAAAAAACATTTGCTTTAAGGGACCCATGGCCGTTGCTGTGCATTGCATTAGCCCAATAAAGACAGTTTCATGGTGTAGGAGTGGCAACTCCACTCGGGAATGTTACAGTTTGCGCTCTCGGTATAACCAGTGAACCAAAAAAGGTACAGCAATTAGCACTCAAATATTCCACACAGGACTGGGCCAGAGTCGTATATGGAGAGTGGGGGTGTCATGTACTGTAATCCCTCCACGATACTATGAGGCGCCCGGAAATAGAAGGGTGGCTTCATCCTGTAATCCCGTCCTAGCACCAAGGCCTTATAATCCTTTATGCTTTGTCACCTTGATGACTGAACAGGTAGCTAAACATACATATCCATAAGGCTGCGCACTAAGCCTTAGGACACACTAAACTAGGAGGAGGAGCTAGAAAGTAAGGTGCTAGCTATATGGCTTACTATATTAAGTCCAGAGTCCATTTGTAGTGCTTAGGATCACATTGCGGTACTCAAATGTTGCTGAAACTGTGAAACATTAGTGCAAAAATACTGCAAATATATAATACAAAACACAGTGCAATCAAATTAACATTGGAGTCTTTTCTTTTAATGCTGGCGGATCAAGTGCACCAAATAGGAACAAATAGTGCCAAAGTCATTTGTAATCCACATGGGTATAATATAAAATAGCAGCAATGGACATGAGAACCTTTTGAACAAAAGGAGGTTTTCGCTTAACTTGAGAAGGGGGAAAAAAGAATTGGGAGCTGACTAGTGTTGAGCGAGCATGCTCGGCCAAACACCAGTTCAGCTCGAGCATCGCTATGCTCAGCGGAACACCATGTGTGCTCGAGCTAGTGTATTTAAAGCTAGTGTTGAGCGAACCCGAACCTTAAAGTTCGGGTTCGTACCGAGCTTTAGGATTTTTAGACCCCGGACCCGAACCCGAACATTTCAGTAAAAGTTCAGGTTCAGTGTTCGGCGATTTCTTAGTGCTTTTTGAAAGGCTGCAGAGCAGCCAATCAACAAGCGTTTAACTGTGTGACCTTAGAAGCCATCACAGCCATGTCTACTAATGGCATCACTGTGATTGGCCGGTGCAGCATGTGACCCAGCCTCTATATAAGCTGGAGTCACGTAGCGCTGCTGTTACTAGTGTAGGGAGAGGATGTTGGTGCTGGTGCTTTCAGGGAGAGAATAGGAGAGAATCTGTGATCAAAACTCCAATTTAACTAAGCAATCTACATAGATTTAGTTATGTGGGTGCAGTGCACAATCTTTTTACCCTGCCCAGTGACAGAAAAAAATTACTTTTATCCGTCTGTTAGTTAGGTGGGCGGCGGCGGCGGCAGCCATTTTATGCAAGCTCAATGCACCAGCACTGCATCTGAGCTTTTGTGACATTCAAATCCAAGCTTGAAATACTGCACTAATAATCTTTTTTTTTTTTAAACACCCTTTTTTGGCAATATACAACATCTGATGCATTTGCAGGATTAGTCAGTGTGCAATTTAAGCTAGAAATACAGGCATAATTTTTTGGGTTTTTACAAACACCCTTTTTTTGCAAAATGCACAATTTTTTAGCCCTTGATGCATCTGCACGTGTGAAATTCAAGCGTTATATACAGCTTTCATATTCTGTTAGTAAAAAAACACACTTTTTTGCCAATATACAACATCTGGATTAGTCAGTGTGCAATTTAAGCTAGAAATACAGCCATAATTTTCGAGGTTTTTAAAAAACACTTTTTTTGGGCAAAATACACAATTCTACAGCCCTTGCAGCATCAGCACGTGGGAAATTCTAGGGTTATATATTGCTGTCATATTCAGTTGGGCAAAAAAGTAAATTTTGCAGCCTTTGCTGCATATGTCATTGTGAGATACACATTTTAAATACTGTGGTTATATTCAGAACTGCTGGTATCTAGGGAAGAAGGGGAAGGGGACCACCATTTACTCACCTCTGGGCTCTGGCCCCTTTACCCAACCTTGACCCATAACAAAAACACTAACAACTGTGTCACTTTTATTGCTGGGTGGTGATCGGCCACAGCTTCTTTATTAAAGCGGCAAACCTTAATAAACCATAATAACGGAGCAGTATGCCAAACGCTGGACTCCCAGCAGACAAGTTAAACCGTAATCATCAGAGCGGTATGCCAACCGCTGGACTCCCAGCGGGCAAGTACGCCATCTGCCACCACCATATCTCTGCTTAACTCAAATGCTGCCAGCTGTGACTTCATAAGCTCGACCATAATTCGTCTTTCTCCAAAGCCAGAATCATCGGAGCAATGTCCAAAATGCTGGACTCCCAGCGTGGATTCTTAAGAATAGAAAAACAAAACAGAATAACCAAGTCTCCATAGCCAAACATAACCCCGAAGTCTGATCTGTCTCCCAAGGATCACCACAGAGGGAGGACCAATCTGCTTCCACTGGCAAGAGGAAGTGCCAGCACTGGGAGGGAGTATATGTATCTCCGGGATCCCCTGAACCGCCCACATCCTGTCTAAGAAGGCTCCCCAATGCATTAACCCTTAATGGCCCTAAACAACCACCTTCATAAGCACTAATGTAATGGGGCCAGCTCCCTAACGTCCTAAGGGGGGGAAAGGGGAGGGGAGACCATCAGTTCCTAATCACCCTCCTTATACAGTCGGGTGCTTACCAGACTGCTGGTATCTAGGGAAGAAGGGGAAGGGGACCACCATTTACTCACCTCTGGCCCCTTTACCCAACCTTGACCCATAACAAAAACACGGACAACTGTGTCACTTTTATTGCTGGGTGGTGATCGGCCACAGCTTCTTTATTAAAGCGGCAAACCTTAATAAACCATAAGAATGGAGTTGTATGCCAAACGCCGGACTCCCAGCGGGCAAGTTAAACCGTAATCATCAGAGCGGTATGCCAACCGCTGGATTCCCAGCGGGCAAGTATGCCATCTGCCACCACCATATCTCTGCTGAACTCAAATGCCGCCACGAAGGAGACCCGCTCTTCAAACGGGGTTCCGACCACCACCCAGCAGAGCCGAGTCTGTTGAAACCCTTACAACAAGCCGAAAAGAAATTGCCCCAACTAACATCCAAGCGGAAGATGCCAACGGTTCCCCCTTAACAAACCAAAGCCAATAACATAATGGGTCGCATGACAAACAGGAAGCCTAGATGCCCGTGATGAGAACATAGTCCTACCACTTTACACATCAGCCCACACATGGAAGACTGTGTACAGTTCTGTGCCCTTGCGAACAAGGCAGACATAGCAGGGCTGGAGAGGGTTCAGAGGAGGGCAACTAAAGTAATAAATGGAATGGGGCAAATACAGTACCCTGAAAGATTATCAACATTAGGGTTATTCACTTTAGAAAAAATTGACTAAGTGGGAAGTCTAATAACTACGCCAATAATAACAAAGAACCATCCAAAGACAACTCCCCCATCTATTTATCCCCAGGACAAAGACTAACCATGAAACCTCCTCTTATCTGGAGGAAAAAAGGTTTAAAACAAACAAACAGAGGAGGATTCTTAACTGTAAGAACAGTGAGCTAACTAAGGAACTCTCTGCCTGCAGAGGTGGAGATAATAAGTCCACAAAAAGACTTCCAGCGGGGCCTGTATGTACTTCCGGATTGTACTAAACCATCGTATAGTATAACTAACCCTTCCTCCGTATGACCAAAACAACCAACTCAGGAAATGACACCAACCCCCCCAACTAGATTGTCAGGACACATAAGGTCCTGAGCTCCAGGATAACCAAGGGGCAGCAGCATAATTGTACCCCGGGTGCAAAGCTATATCAACCACTTCCGGAAGAAGTTGTGACCACCTGAATTCCTGGATCCCTGTCCAAAGACGTCACCTCTCGAAAACAAGGAGTGCCCTGCGGGCATGTGATCCTCGCTGCACTGGAGATATATGAAAGGTCACCATCAACATGCTGAAAGCCCAGGACCTGAAAAAAAAAACAATTAGCCCAAAACTCAACCCACAAAGAGGATCATAAAATTAGGTCTGAAATAGATATCGTTCATAAAACACTGTTATATACACATACCATTATTATTAATATATAGATATATGGACATATAGATTTTTTTTCTTCTTTTATATACATAAAGGAACACCACAAAATCAAAGAGGAAACCATCTTAATGTAAAATTAGAGCCCACCATATGTGGAGTTAAACGAATATCAACGAACCTTACCTACCAGACCAACCCAGGCGGAGGGGAGGTACCCGCCCAATATTTTACCGAATCATCATGAATGACGGACCCCCAACTTAAGAGTACTAATATTCCTTACCCTGACTGAAATAACCGAAATAATTATACTGTTACGACCATGTTTATGGCTGTGACTCCTTGGGAGCCGCATACAGTTGCCCGCGGTTTGGGTTGTAGTGTCAACCGCAGCTGGAGGCATAATGTTGTTAGCCTCAAGTGCGGTTGCCGCGGACAACAGCTATGTGTGCGGTCCCCTTGGAGTTGTGTGCGTGTTTGTATGCACTTTTGTATGTCTGTGTGCACTCTGTTTATGTTTGGTGTGCACTGACATCTTCTCTTCACTGTGGCTGTCCGTGGCAACGTTTGGTTGTATTGTGTACATGTGGTGGCAGTGTCCCGGCCTTCGGGCTGACTCCCAGGACATGGTTGCCACCCATGTCGTTGCCTGCGGCAACAGCCACAGTGTGTTCTTGGATTTGGACACTTCCCCTTTAAGTTGTGTTTTCCCTTCTGTGGTATTGGAAGGGTTAACTCCCTTTCTGTGTGTGTGAGTCACGGGGTGTGTCTGATTGTTGGGTGTGGCCTCTTGGCCCTATAAAGCCTCAGTTGAAGGCAGTAGTCAGAGAGGGTGCAGCATGCAGTGCCATCCTCTCGTGGCCTGCATGCGCGTTCTCCGGAGGGAGAGCGTTCCGAGGGGGATCACCGTTAATGGCACGGTTGGTGGCCTATTCCCCGCCACCTTACCTTCCGTGTCTGTGTTGGTGATCCCTCGTCCCTCTCCATGTTCTCATCTCTGGTCGTTTGCTGGCAGCATTCCGTTTCTGGTCCGGCTGCGTGCTGGGTAGGTGTGTCTGCTGGCAGCGACTGGAGTGGGGACGTGAGTGGAGAGTCCCCCTCGTCCATTCTCAGTGGTTCTCTTCCCGGGTCGCTGTGTCGGGCTGCAGGCCTCGTTGGACTGGCTGAGTGTGTGCTGGGAGAGGATGCAGCTGGCAGCGACTTTCTGGGAACCATTTCCTGAGAGTGGACGTTCCCTTCTACTATCCCCTTGTCTGAGTCCCTCACAAGTTTTTTTTTTTTTTTGGTGGGGGGGGGGGGGGGGGGCTTTGAGGGGTGGGAGTGTCACGACCATGTTTATGACCGTGACTCCTTGGGAGCCGCATACAGTTGCCCACGGTTTGGGTTGTAGTGTCAACCGCAGCTGGAGGCATAATGTTGTTAGCCTCAAGTGCGGGTGCCGTGGACAACAGCTATGTGTGCAGTCCCCTTGGAGTTGTGTGCGTGTTTGTATGCACTTTTGTATGTCTGTGTGCACTCTGTTTATGTTTGGTGTGCACTGACATCTTCCCTTCACTGTGGCTGTCCATGGCAACGTTTGGTTGTATTGTGTACATGTGGTGGCAGTGTCCCGGCCTTTGGGCTGACTCCCAGGACATGGTTGCCACCCATGTCGTTGCCTGCGGCAACAGCCACAGTGTGTTCTTGGATTTGGACACTTCCCCTTTAAGTTGTGTTTTCCCTTCTGTGGTATTGGAAGGGTTAACTCCCTTTCTGTGTGTGTGAGTCACGGGGTGTGTCTGATTGTTGGGTGTGGCCTCTTGGCCCTATAAAGCCTCAGTTGAAGGCAGTAGTCAGGGAGGGTGCTTCAGCCATGCTTGCTGGAGACATCCTCCTGGTTACTTACCAACTGCCACTGGGGGCCATCCTTCTGGTCATAGCAAAAATAATGTCGTTTGGTGTTTAGTAGATGTGTATGCTTCTTTATTGAACCTATGGTCCTGGGTTCCTGTGTGATGTGTGTTTTGTGCTGAGTCCTTTTGTTTGTGGATAGCAGTACTTCCACATGGGTTCCAGGCTTTGTGTCTGTGGCAGGTGAGTGTTATGTTTGTGGCAAGTACCTGCCATTGCCATAGGTTGTATTTGTTCTCCCTTCCTTGCAGCTTGGCCAGTGAGACTCCTGTTCTTGCGCATCCAGAAGGAACAGGTTGTCTTACCCTGACTCCTAGTCCAGGGACCGGTCGGAGGGTGAGTTAGGGATTCGAGGTTCCTGAGCATGGGTCCTCCTACCTTAAAGGTTCGGCCCATACAGCTAGGAGTTAGGGTCAGGTTAGGGACGCTTTAGGAGGTGACCTGCTCCCTAATCCTGTCGTCCTGGTCGAGCAGCGACCATCTTCCGCATCGCACGGCTGAGGGTTTTCCCCATCCTCAGCCGTGACATATATATATATATATATATATATATATTTGTAATTATTCATTATGCACCTTCATTCATTTATGTATTCATATTGGGTGAGGGGTTCCCAACCCAAGAACACTGCAGGAAAACAAGCTGCTAAATCACAGACCTACAGCAGCAGACTACGCCACGCATATACAATGAAAAGACAAACAGCCTGGAGAAATTATCAATCAGCCAGAATGAAAGGCCGAAGGGGACGTCAGGGCCAAAAAATTTAATACACCCCAAACTATCCCCGAATCGCCTATGAAATTTTGGTAGAGATACCACAAGGTAGGTGGCATACATGTGTTGTGAGGGCTGTGCAGCCTAGTCCGTCCTTGTCAAGGGGGAAGCAAGCTTCCCTTCTGTCAACCAACCCAAAGAAACTGATGCATCTCTATCACAGCTGCCCAGAGTGGGATCCAAACCCATGCAGCCAGAAATGACCTGAACTCAGTGACTTAGACCGTTGGGACATCCTGACCAAACCGTACAGCGAAACGAGTCATGTAGAAAAATGCTTGGAGGACCACCATGCTGACCTGTGAAAACCTACCAGGAGGACCAACCCAAATGTGTCCAACAAACCCCAAGGAATAGAGCGAATGTAGAGGGATTACTACTACCACGCCTCCCCCCGGAAATATGAACTAAGAACGTCATATCATTCTTGGAAGCCCAAATAGTGATTTTTTTTATACCTCTTCCCCAGTAGATAAGGCTCCAGGCCCACTGATCAGGAGGCGATGACACTACCTCTAAACTAGTAACTTGACACAAGCAGGAACTTAACATGGAGTACTACTTTCCACCGGAAATCACCCAAATATACCGCTCTCATACTCCCAATGTGCATCATACATATATCTAGATAGAAATACATATATTTTTTATTTATATATTATTATTTTATTTTTATTTTTTTATTCCCATAGAAAAAACGAATTTGACTGCTGCATAAAAGGAGAATTATGAACTGCAGGGAAGTAAACTACTACACTCCACGCTGAAAGGGAAATTGGGAAAACACCCGGCGGGACTGATCTATCCTGAAAAACGTCCGCAAAAAAGGCCAGCCAATAAATAAGACACAGGATAGAAGCAAGGCTTCTACACAGGGGGATATCAACATACGTAATACATTTCTATATAGAACAAACCTGTGTATTTATTTATATATGACATTTGTTTTTAACATTTATTGTAATATATATATTCCAATTTTTATTTTATTTTTATCACCTATAAAATTACTTTGTTAAATTATTTATTATTAGTAGCATTTCATTCTTTCAATCACGTTTTATTTTAATTAAAACATTTTTTAATTTGCATTTATTGTAATATATATATTCCAAATTATTATTTTTTATTTTTTATCACCTATAAAATTACTTTGTTTATTTATTAGTATTATTTCATTCTTTTCAATCACGTTTTATTTAAATTTTTTTTTTTTTTTTACATGTATTGTAATATATATATATTCCAATTATTTATTTTTTTATTTTTTTGTATCCCCTATAAAATTACTTTGTTTAGTTATTTATTATTAGTATAATTGCATTCTTTTCAATCACGTTCTATTAAAAAATTTGTTGTTATTCATTTGTATATTTTAATGCCTATAATATATTAATTTGGTTATTATATTTTTTTTATTTTTTTTTATTAACGTATAAACAGAGGAAACCTCCATATATGCTAATGATAACCCGTTGCTCAGGGCTGCACCTGAGTTGCCCAATCTCCAGGAAAAAAAAATAATGTGTGGGTAACCTACAGGCTCTGTAAACCCCTCTGAAGCCACTGGGCCACTGAGCAACCATCGAGATCGTTGTTTGTTTTTTGCTATTAAGCAGGGACACCGTCTCTACCAGTGATTCTAAATCTGCACAAGAACCACCATCCCCGCAGTACTCACCATTCACAGAGAGGGACGGCACCTCCAAAGGAGCGGGTACGGGCTGCAGCAACCAGGCCGAGCCCTGGAGTGACGGTGAGGCAACAGCCTCATACGGTGTTTGTATAACCAGACTCCTCCGATGCGCCTGACATTCCGTCCTAAATACGATGGTTAGCGCCACCTGAGGATCTGGAGCGCCCATTTCTCCCGGAAACCCAGGAACGGCGACGGGACTGGCGCATGCGGAATCCATTACGGCCATGCCTCCTGGCAACCTAAGGGAAGAATAAAACGCACCTGCGCCTGCGTGAAGGGGAGGAAGGGGAAGAAGGGGAAGAAGGGGGGTGGGGTGGGGCTGTCGCCATAATGGACAAAAAATAAGATCCAGAGAGTCTCATTGTACGGAAGGGGCTCTGCTCGCCAAGCCGGGACAGTAGGAATACACCTCAGATGCCCATAGGCACAGGTGCACCACAATCAGACATGGCAAGCACAAGGGGTTAATATACAATACTGGACAGGGGACTGGGGGAGCTACAACAAGCACCACATATAAAAACTCGCCTGCCCAGTGGTGCCCGGTACGGAACCCGGTAAACGCTGCAGGGGAAGGGGGGGGCTAGGCGAAGCAACCTAGCTAACGCCATGGGAGCTAAAAGAGCCCGTCCAAAGCAGCAGGGGGAGGGGTGAGGACCCCATATTGCCCTACATTACCGGGGAGACCAACAATCCCACCCGACATGCTTAGCCCTAATGCCATGGAACAGAAGCTGGGAAGGGGGGGCGGAGCCACAGCGCAGCGCTACAGACATCTCCAGGATGGGTCATAAGAAACGGGCCGCACAGCGCACACACGCGGGCAGCTGGGGGATAATAAGAGTCTAGTGGGGGGGTTAGGAGGAACAACGAGCAGACTGCATACCGCAGCAGCAGCTCCACAGAGTCCTAGAAGCAGGCACAGGGGAGGAGGATGGCAGGGTAGAGCTCAAGCTGCTCTAACAAAGCACAGCTTACCCTCCCCTCCCCTCCTCATGTAACTCACCAGGAAGCAGCCAAAAGGGCAGAACCACCTGTGGACTCTTTGTGTGGACAGAGCAAAGGGGTATGTACAATCTGCTTCCACTGGCAAGAGGAAGTGCCAGCACTTGGAGGGAGTATATGTATCTCCGGGATCCCCTGAACCGCCCACATCATGTCTAAGAAGGCTCCCCAGTGCATTAATCCTTAATGGCCCTAAACAACCACCTTCATAAGCACTAATGTAATGGGGCCAGCTCCCTAACGCCCTAAGGGGGGAAAGGGGAGGGGGGACTATCAGTCCCTAATCACCCTCCTTATACAGTCGGGTGCTTACCATTATTTGAAAAACAGCCATTTTGTGCACAAAACTTAAATTCCGGCCTAGTCTGGATCAGTACTTTAGATACAACCTTTAGATACTGTAGTTATACTCTTCTATTAATAAAACACCCTTTTTGTGCAAAATACACCATTTTACAGCAGTTGCTGCATCCGAACGTGTGAAATTCAAGGTTTATATACTGCTGTCATATTCTGTTTTTAAACAAACACCCATTTTGGGCTAAAAACTTAATTTTGCAGCCTTTACTGCATATGCCATTGTGAGATACACCCTTTAGATACTGTGGTTCTACTCAGTTATTTGAAAAACAGCCATTTTGGGGAAAAAAAAATTATTGCGGCCTAGTCTGGATCAGGACATGTGAGATACACCCTTTAGATACTGTGGTTCTATTCAGTTATTTGAAAAACAGCAATTTTGTGCAAAAAAATTAAATTCTGGCCTAGTCTGGTTAAGGACATGTGAGATACACCCTTTAGATACTGTGGTTCTATTCAGTAATTTGGAAAACAGCCATTTTGGGCAAAAAAAATTAATTGCGGACTAGTCTGGATCAGGATGTGTGAGATACACCCTTTAGATACTGTGGTTCTAGTCAGATATTTACAAAACAACCATTTTGGGCAAAAGACTTTAATTGCGGCCTAGTCTGGATCAGGACGTGTGAGATACACCCTTTAGATACTGTGGTTATATTCTTCTATTAATAAAACACCCTTTTTTGGCAAAAAACTTTAATTGCGGCCTAGTCTGCATCTGTACGTGTGAGATACAACCTTTACATACTGTCGTTCTATTCTGCTATTAATTAAACACCCATTTAGGGCAAGATACTAAATTTGAGAAATATGAGGAGAGCGTCAAATAAGGGACGTGGCCCAGGTAGTGGTGCTGCTGGAGGAGCTTCTTTTGCAGAGAGAGGACGTGGTCGATCTGTGCCAGCTACACGCACAAGTGAAACCCCTTCCTCAGGTGCGAGTAGGCGACAGAACCTGCAGCGGTATTTGGTCGGGCCTAATGCGTCTCTACGAATGGTGAGGCCAGAACAAGTACAGGCGATAGTAGATTGGGTTGCTGACAGTGCCTCCAGTTCCTTCACCTTGTCTCCCACCCAGTCTCCTGCTGAAAGATCAGAGTTGGCACCTGCAGCCGATGTCCATCAGTCTTTCACCTCACCCCGTATCAAATCAGCCAAGCAGTCTGAGCCCCAAGTCATGCAGCAGTCTATTCTGCTTTTTGATGACTCTGTAAGCAGAGTTTCCCAGGGCCATCCACCTATCCCTGCTCCAGAAATGGAAGAAATTGAGTGCACCGATGCCCAACCACTTATCTTTCAAGATGAGTACATGGGAAGACCATTGCAGCACGTCTCGGATGATGAGGAAACACAGGTGCCAACTGCTGGGGCTTTCGAAAGTGTGCAGACTGACAAGGAGTGCAGGGGTGAAGACTGGGTGGAAGATGATGTGGAGGATGATGAGGTCCTCGACCCCACATGGAATCAAGGTCATGCGAGTGACTGATGTAGTTTGAATGAAGAAGCGTGGTTGCACAGAGCCACCAGCACAGCAGAAGAGGGAGCAGGGTGCAAAAGCGGAGCGGCCGTTCTTTCGACAGTACACCTGCTACTGCCCACCGCAGCAAGGGACCAAGCACACCAAAGCCAGCTCCAAGGAGTTCCCTGGCGTGGCAGTTCTTCAGAGAATGTGCTGACGACAAGACACGAGTGGTTTTCACGCTGTGCAATCAGAGCCTGAAGTGAGGCATAAACATTCTAAACCTGAGCACAACCTGCATGACCAGGCATCTAAGTGCAAAGCACGAGCTGCAGTGGAGTAAACACCTCAAAAACTAAGAAAGGTCTCTTGGTAGCTCCTCCTGCTTCCTCTTCTGCTGCAGTGTCGGCCTCTTTATCCACCTCTGGAGTGACAGTGCCACCTGCCACCCTGCAAACAGAGGATCTGCCAGCAACACCACCACCTGGGTCACCAAGCATCTCCACAATGTCCCACAGAAGCGTTCAGATCTCCATCTCCCAAACACTGGAGAGGAAGAGGAAGTATCCCCCTATCCACCCACGATCCCTAGCTCTGAATGCCAGCATTTCTAAATTACTATCCTTTGAAATGCTGTCATTCCGTCTGGTGGAGACGGAGAGTTTTAAAGGCCTTATGGCGTTGGCTGTTCTACAGTACGTCGTGCCCAGCCGCCACTACTTTTCCAGGCAAGCCATCCCTTCCCTGCACAACCAAGTGAGGGACAAAATCAGGTGTGCACAGCGCAACGCCATCTGTGGCAAGGTGCACCTCACTACGGATACGTGGACCAGTAAGCACAGTCAGGGATGTTATATCTCCATAACAGCACACTGGGTAAATGCAGTAGCAGCTGGGGCTGCGGTGGATAGCAGTTTGGCGCATGTCTTTCCACTAACGAGTATTGCAGGGCGCAACAGTTTGCCCCCTGTTGTTTCCTCATCCTACTCCGCTTCCTCATCCTCTACTGGCTCCTCATCCGGTCAGCGTAACACCTTCACCACCAACTTCAGCACAGCCAGGGGTAAACGACAGCAAGCAGTTTTAAAACTTATCTGTTTGGGGGACAAACCCCACACTGCGCAGGAGCTGTGGACGGCCCTTGAACAACAGACCGATGAGTGCTTGGTGCCAGTGAGCCTCAAGCCCGGCCTGGTGGTGTGCGATAATGGGCGAAATCTCGTAGCAGCTCTGGGACTAGCCGGTTTGACGCACATCCCTTGCCTGGCGCATGTGATGAATTTTGTGGTGCAGAGATTCCTTCAAAATTACCCCGATATGTCAGAGCTGCTGCATAAAGTGCGGGCCGTCTGTGCGCGCTTTCGGCGTTCTTGTATTTTGAATTTTTGGAGGTGTAGAAACTCCTAGTCTGAATGTGCCTTTTTTTCCATCCACAGGCAGCATTCTGGTGCACATGTGAGGCCCGGGCTATATCAGCCAGTCTTGGGTGGGGCTCAGAGCTCTCTGCCTCCTCCCATTGTATGCATGGTCACATGCTGGAGGTTACTGGGAGTTTGCTTTGAGTCGGACCTTGCGCACCTGTAATTCTGTAACTGGCTCCTGGTATTGCCCATACGGCCCAGGTAGGTTTAGCGTTAGGTTCCCGAGCTACTTGAGAAACCTTGGCGCGGTGCTCGGGCTCAGACATGTCCTCCAAGCAGGATATGTTGGCTAATTCTCAATTTTACACCAGTATGAGGGTTAGTAAGACCGCATAGTGCACCTGTCTTTGTTTTTGTTATGTTATTTTGATTGCTTATCACATCCACACAATTGCTATCCTGTGTAGGATGTCCATTGTGGTACTTATGGTCCGCTGCAGGCATCCTCCATTGTATGCATTTTTGCTGGGGATTGCCATTAGCAACGGGCCACAAGTGCAGGATCTGCCCCCCCAGTATAGATGCACCACTGCATATGGGGTTGAGCACTTCCTGCTTTTTAATACCACGCTAATTTGTGTTTCGGCGTTCTCACCCTGCTGCTGCTCGTCTGTCAGCGCTGCAGCGTAACTTCGGCCTTCCCGCTCACCGCCTCACATGCGACGCGCCCACAAGGTGGAACTCCACCTTGCACATGCTGGCCAGACTGTGCGAGCAGCAGCAGACGATAGTGAAGTTTCAGCTGCAGCACGCACGGGTGAGTCGCTCTGCAGAACAGCACCACTTCACCACCAATGAGTGGGCCTCCATGCCAGACCTGTGTTTCTTGTTGTGCTGTTTCGAGTACTCCACCAACATGGCCAATGCCGATAACGCCATCCTCAGCATTACTATCCCACTTCTATGCCTCCTTAAAAAAAAACTGCTGGCGATGATGGAAGACGATGTGGCACAGGAGGAGGAGGAGGAAGAGGGATCATTTCGTAGGGTTTCAGGCCAGTCATTCACAAGTGGCTCCGAGGGTGGGTTCCTGCACCCACAAATGCCAGGTACACAATTGTCCAGCCAGGAGGAGATGGAGGAGGAGGAGGAACCTTGTTCACAGCAGGGTGGCACCCAGACCAGCTCATGGTCATCACTGGTGCGTGGCTGGGGGGATACAGAGGACACAGATGATACACCTCCCACAGAGGACAGCTTTTCGTTGCCTCTGGGCAGCCTGGCACACATGAGCGATTACATGCTGCAGTGTCTCTGCAACGACTGCCGAGTTGCCCACATTCTAACTTGTGCTGATTACTGGGTGGCCACGCTGCTGGATCCCCGTTACAAGGACAATGTACCGTCCTTAATTCCATCACTGGAGCGTGATCGTAGGATGCGCGCGTACAAGCGCACCCTGGTAGACGAGCTGCTGGTGGCATTCCCACCTGACAGCGGGGGCACAGTGGAAGGACAAGGCAAAGGCAGAGGAAGAGGTCGCCAATGCAGCTGGGGCACCGCCAGCACCTCAGAAGGCAGGGTTAGCATGGCCGAAATGTGGAAAAGCTTTGTCAGCACGCCACAACAACCAGCACCACCAGCTGATATGGAACGTCTCAGCAGGAGGCAGCATTTTACCAACATGGTGGAGCAGTATGTGTGCACACGCCTACACGTACTGAATGACGGGTCTGCCCCCTTCAACTTCTGGGTCTCCAAATTGGGCACATGGCCTGAGCTTGCCCTTTATGCCTTGGAGGTGCTGGCCTGCCCTGCAGCCAGTGTATTATCTGAACGTGTGTTTAGCACGGCAGGAGGCGTTATCACAGACAAGCGCAGCCGCCTGTCTACAGCCAATGTGGACAAGCTCACGTTTATTAAAATGAACCAGGCATGGATCCTACAGGACTTGTCCGTACCTTGTGCAGAATAAACATGTATACCGGCACTAACCAGCCATTGCTATACTACAGCGCAATTGCTCATTCTTGCATTTAGGATATTTCCCACTCTTTTGGAGTGTACACCCTAATAAATAAAAAAATGTTAATTAAAACCAAAAACCAGTGTTGGTTACCTCGTTGTCCTCCAATGCCGCTTCCACCTACACCGCTACGTCCACCGTCTCCTCAAACTTCTACTCCATAATGAACTCTACCTCATAATGCAAATGTATTTTATTTTATGTCATTTCACTACTTTGTCTGTTACATTTTCGGGTGAGATTCACCAATTTTTGGGTGTGATGTACCACTGCTATACCTAGTAGACAGGTAAAAAAAAAAAATTATTGTCTGTTACATTTTCGGGTGAAATTCACCAATTTTTGGGTGTGATGTACCACTGCTATACCTAGAAACAAATGAGAAGAGAGCTCATATTACCAAAAATATATAAATTTTATTACAATAAGTTAAAAATAACAGAAAAAAGAGAGAGGTAGATTAGTACATGAGATGCCGTGAAGCAAGGTGATGAGAGCGGAGAACAAAAAGAGCGCCACCCTGGGAGGACGAAGCACACGGATATAAAAATAGAAAGATCTAATATACATAATGTCTAACATGGGAAAAGAGAATCTTGGGTACAGTGCCCAACCCATGAAATAAGTAGATGGATGATGAAAACATACAAAATCAGGTGAAGCAAGGTCAACTCATGCACCCCCACTGGAAACAAATGCAAATGCATAAAGATGGGAGTATATGGCATAGAAGGCGGAGTGCAGGTGGACAGAAATGACCACACAGCCAGCGGGGGGCAATGGGGGACCTAAGCTCACCTGAATGAACCGTGTGCAGAGAAACCCAGGGTGGCGCTACCCCAACGCGCGTTTCGGCGTGCCTTCGTCAGGGGGTAGCGCCATCACTGTGAACCAGATTTAAATAGGCTCTCTTAGCCAATAAGAGTGAATACTTACTCGTCCCCAGGTGTACATGTTGGGGAGGCGCGCAGGAATCCTGGCGATCCGCATCCGGCCGCCCCACAGCCGGCGTCCCGCCGGCACGCCTACACCATGTGATAAAGTCACATGATCGGGCGGCTCTGGAGTGATGACGCACAGGTGTGAGGCGCCGGAGGCAGCACCCAGGATGACGCGCGCACACATGACAGAGGAGGAGGAGCATGAAAAGACCAGCGGATAACCCAGAGAATTGCCTTTCAGTTTTAGAGCCAGTAACCAGGCCATATTAGTAGATGTTACTACAAATATGCCACATCAATCCATCGGTGCGGCATATGTAGCCCTATAACAATATATATATACATACATAATACAGAAAATAATGATAATGTACAGATACAATATAATGCATAATTGGAATTGTATATATATTTTGTACATACAGAATAAATAATAATAATATTAATAACAAATGAAATATATATGAGGTTGTGTATGTAGAATGTGTGTGACAGTGTTTGATGGATTGATGTGGCATATTTGTAGTAACATCTACTAATATGGCCTGGTTACTGGCTCTAAAACTGAAAGGCAATTCTCTGGGTTATCCGCTGGTCTTTTCATGCTCCTCCTCCTCTGTCATGTGTGCGCGCGTCATCCTGGGTGCTGCCTCCGGCGCCTCACACCTGTGCGTCATCACGCCAGAGCCGCCCGATCATGTGACTTTATCACATGGTGTAGGCGTGCCGGCGGGACGCCGGCTGTGGGGCGGCCGGATGCGGATCGCCAGGATTCCTGCGCGCCTCCCCAACATGTACACCTGGGGACGAGTAAGTATTCACTCTTATTGGCTAAGAGAGCCTATTTAAATCTGGTTCACAGTGATGGCGCTGCCCCCTGACGAAGGCACGCCGAAACGCGCGTTGGGGTAGCGCCACCCTGGGTTTCTCTGCACACGGTTCATTCAGGTGAGCTTAGGTCCCCCATTGCCCCCCGCTGGCTGTGTGGTCATTTCTGTCCACCTGCACTCCGCCTTCTATGCCATATACTCCCATCTTTATGCGTTTGCATTTGTTTCCAGTGGGGGTGCATGAGTTGACCTTGCTTCACCTGATTTTGTATGTTTTCATCATCTATCTACTCATTTCATGGGTTGGGCACTGTACCCAAGATTCTCTTTTCCCATGTTAGACATTATGTATATTAGATCTTTCTATTTTTATATCCGTGTGCTTCGTCCTCCCAGGGTGGCGCTCTTTTTGTTCTCCGCTCTCATCACCTTGCTTCACGGCATCTCATGTACTAATCTACCTCTCTCTTTTTTCTGTTATTTTTAACTTATTGTAATAAAATGTATATATTTTTGGTAATATGAGCTCTCTTCTCATTTGTTTCTGCTATTTCACTCGGGAGCTTTTACCGAGTTACACTTTAGGTGTATCCCCTGTGGCTATCGAGGGTGGGCACTGTCCCTTACCCGCCCTGGGGATACCCTGGGTCATTTTTGTTTATCCCACTGCTATACCTAGTAGACAGGTAAAAAAAAAACAACACAAAATTGTCTGTTATATTTTCTGGTGAAATTCCCCAATTTTTTGGTGTGATGTACCACTTCTATACCTAGTAGACAGCTAAAAAAAAAAAATTTAATTTGTCTGTTACATTTTCGGGTGAAATTCACCAATTTTTGTGTGTAATATACCCCTCCTCTACCTAGTTGACAGCTTAATAAATTTCTATAATTTTTCTTTGACATTTTCAGGGGACAATAAAAACATTTTTTATGTCATAGACCCCTGCTCTACCAAGTAGACAGGTTAATAAATATAAGTAATTTTCTGTTACATTCTTGTATTGACATTTTACAATTTTGGATGTGAATAAACCCCTGCTCTGCATAGGTGGCAGGGAATAAAATGTCTGAAATTCTTCTTTAAGTGATTCGTGCCTCCTCCTTTCATTCAATGCTTAAACTTTAACAAGTTGTACCACATTTACTATTTAATAATTTCTCCCACATTTGAACTTCAATAATTTTTAACACATTTGCGCTTTACTAATTTGTCCCACATTTGCGCTTCAATAATTTGTCACACATTTACGCTTTAATAATTTCTCCCACATTTGTACATCAATAATTTCTACCACATTTGCACTTCAGTAATTTGTCACACATATTTGCGCTCGATCCCAAAAATGTTTAATCCATTTATCTCCCTTGGATGAGGTCTCTCTTTCTCACGCTCCCTCTCCGGCATGGAACCCTGATTCGCCGATAACCGTGATCAACATGGTAGGCTCAGAAAAGAACATTGAAATTTCATAGAGAAGATATCAAAATGGATGGTGTACGTCATGGGGGCACCTCTGCATCGGTGACAGGAACATAAATTTAAAAAAATTACATTGTCAGGTGACATTTTTTTAAATTTTGCCACGACTGGAGGGGGTTATCACAGGTTATATTTCACAATGTTTTGGGGTGTACCCTAATAAAAAAATAATAATAATAATTTAAAACCAAAAAACTGTGTAGGCTACCTCCTCCTCCACCGCCGCTTGCAACTACACCGCCACATCCACCACCTCCTCAACCTCCTACTCTATATGGACCTCTTCCTCCAAGATCACGATTATTATTTTTTATTTTTATGTATTTTATGTTATTTAATTTATTTCCCTATCCACTTTTGTTTGCAGAGCACTTGCCATTCTCTTAACAACATTTTGATGGCCTTTACAGCCCTCTAGCCCTTTCCATGACATTTTTAGAGCCCTTTTAGTGCTCCAAAGTTCGGGTCCCTATTGACTTCAATGGGGTTCAGATTCGGGGTCAAGCTCGGGTCAAGTTCAGTCCCGAACTCGAACTTTTTTGTGAAGTTCGGCCAAACCCGTCAAACCCGAACATTCAGGTGTCCGCTCAACTCTACTCTGGACATTGTTGCCCCCTCACAACTTTTTAACACTTTTAACTCCCTTCTCCATCCCCCAGTGCCCCCACCCTCTCCTCTCATCTCAGCTGAGGACTTTGCCACATACTTCAAACAAAAGATCGTAAACATTAGAAAAAGCTTCTATGCACAGTCCCCACAGACCCTTTACACAACTGCTCAGTCCTCTTCCCCCAAAACCTGCTTCTTCACCATTACAGACGAAAAACTCTCCACTCTACTCTCCAGATAGCCACCTGTTTGCTTGACCCAATCCCTTCCCACCTCATCCATAACTTCACCACGGTGTTTATCCCAGCCTTAACTCATCTCTTTAACCTATCACTATCTTCTGGTGTCTTCCCTTCTGCTTTTAAACATGCTACCAATAGACCTATCCTCAAAAAGCCTTTACTTGACCCATCTGTTTTGTCCAGTTATCGCCCCATATCACTTCTTCCATTTGCCTCAAAGCTACTTAAGCAACATGTTTATTCTGAACTGTCCTCTCACTTCTCCTCCTGTTCCCTCTTTGACCACCTACAATCTGGCTTCCAACCCTACCACTCAACTGAGACTGTCCTTACCAAAGTCACAAATGACCTACTAACAGCCAAAACCAGAAAACATTACCCTGTCCTCTTTCTCCTTATATTGTCCTCTGCCTTTGACACTTTCGACCACTCCCTTCTGTTACAAACTTTCTCATCTCTTGGCATCACTGACCTGGCCCTCTCCTGGATCACATCATACCTCACAGAACAGATATTTAGCATCTCACACTCTCACACCACCTCCTCGTCTCATTCCCTTTCTGTTGGTGTCCCACAAGGCTCTGTCCTAGGACCTCTACTCTTCTCTATCTACACTTTTGGCCTGGGACAGCTCATAGAGTCCCATGGCTTTCAGTATCACTTTTATGCTAACAACACACAAATCTACCTCTCTGGCCCAGACATCACCACCCTACTATCAAGAATCCCACAATGCCTATCTTCCATATCCTCCTTTTTCTCCTCTCGCTTTCTAAAACTTAATATGGACAAAACAGAATTCATTATCTTTCCCCATCCTGCTCAACCCCCCCCCCCCCAATAGACCTATCTATCACAATCAATGGCTGTAAAGTCTCCCCGGTCAACCAAGTCTGCTGCCTTGGAGTTACCAAGGATTCTGCCCTCTCCTTCCAACCACAAATCCAAGCCCTTTCCACCACCTGCTGCATCCAACTCCCGTATCTGTGCTTTCCTCAACTTTGAGTCTGCAAAACTAATTGTACATGCCCTCATCATCTCCCGCCTAGACTACTGCAACATTTTCCTCTGTGGCCTTCCATCTAGCACTCTCGCACCCCTTAAATCTATCCTCAACTCTGCTGCACGACTGATCCACCTCTCACCCTGTTACTTCTCTGCTTCTCCCCTCTGCCAAACCCTTCACTGGCTCCCCATTGCCCAACTAATTCAGTTCAAAATACTAACAAATACATACAAGGCTGTCCACAAACTGTCCCCTCCCTACATCTCTGAGCTACTTTCCCGATACATCCTCACACATAATCTCTGATCCTCACAAGACTTCCTTCTCTCCTATCCTCTTATCACCTCTTCCCACAATCGCCTCTAAGATCCCTCCCGTGCATCTCCCATTCTCTGGAACTCGCCACCCCAACATATTAGATTCATATCTACAGTGATATCCTTCAAAAGAAAACAAAAAACCTGCCTCTTCAGACAAGCTTACAACCAGTGACCCTGATGTTTCCATACCGGCATGACCAGCTTCACCCTCAGTTACTGTGTTCTTCTCCCATACCATGTAGATTTTAATCCCTCACGGGCAGGGCCTTCTCTCCTTCTGTACCAGTCTGTAACTCATCTTGATCATGCTTAGTGCAATTGTCTGTATTATGTATGTATTCTCCTTTTCATATGTATAACGCTATGGAATAAATGGCGTTTTAATAATAAATATTAATAATAATAATAATAATAATAATAATAATATATCTGCTTCCAAAAATGACTGATTAAGGGGATTGATATACCTGCTTCCACAAAATACTGATTGAAGCCTCCGATATACTAGCTTCCACAAAATAACGATTAAGGGGTTCGATATACCTGTTTCTACCAAATATTGATTGAGACCTGCGATATACCTGGTTCCACAAAATACTAGTTAAGGGTTTTGATATACCTGCTTCCACAAAATACTTATTGAGGGGTATGAAATACCTGCTTCCGCCAAATATTGATTTAGGGCTGCGATATATCTGTTTCCACAAAAAACTGATTAAGGGGATTGATATACCTGCTTCCACCAAATATTGATTTAGGCCTATGATACACCTGCTTCCACAAAATGCTGATTAGGGGATTGATATACCTGTTTCCACCAAATATTGATTGAGGCATGCAATATACCTGCTTCCACAAAATATTGATTAAGAGGATTGATATACCTTCTTCCAACAAATATTGATTGAGGCCTACGAGATACCTGCTTCCAAAAAATACTGATTAAAAGGTTTAATATAACTGTGTCCACCAAATATTGATTAAGGCCTACTATATACATGCTTCCACAAAATACAGATTAAGGGGTTTTATATTCCTGTTCCCGCCAAATATTGATTGAGAGCTGCGATATACCTACTTCCAAAAAATATTGATTAATGGGTTTTATATACCTGCTTCCACAAAATACTGATTAAGGGGTGCAATATACTTGTATCCATAAAATACTGATTAAGCGGTTTGATATACCTGCTTCCTCCAAATATTGTTTGAGGCCTTCGATATACCAACTTTAAAAAAATATTGATTAATGGGTTTTATATACCTGCTTAAACAAAATACTGATTTAGAACTGCAATATACCTGCATCCACAAAATACTGATTAAGCGGTTTGATATACCTGCTTCCTCCAAATATTGATTGAGGCCTTCGATATACCTACCTCCAAAAAATAGTAATTAAGGGGTTTGATTTACCTGCTTCCACAAAATAGTGATTGGGGGCTAGGATATACCTGCCACCACAAAATATTGAATAAGCGGATTGATATACCTGCTTCCACCAAATAATGATTGAGGCCTGCGAGATATCTGCTTCCACAAAATACTGATTGAGGGCTTCAATCTAAGGGGTTCAATATACCTGTTTCCACCAAATATTGATTGAGGCTTGCAATATACCTGCTTCCACAAAATACTGATTAAGGGTTTTGATATACCTGATTTCACTAAATACTGATTGAAGGCTGTGATATACCTGCTTCTACAAAATACTGAATAAGGGGTTTGATATAGCTGCTTTTACCAAATATTGATTGAGTATTACGATTTACCAGCTTCCACAAAATTCTGATTAAGGGGATTTATATACTTGCTTCCACCAAATATTGATTGAGGCCTGCGAGATACTTGCTTTCACAAAATACTGATCGAAGGTTTCAATATACCTGCTTCCACAAAATAATGATTATGCGTTTTGATATACCTGTTTCTACCAAATATTGATTGAGTCCTGCTATATATCTGCTTCCACAAAATATTGGTTCAGGGCTTTGATATACCTGCTTTTACAAAATACTGATTTAGTGCTGCGATATACCTGCTTCCACAAAATACTGATTGAGGGCTCCGATATACCTGCTTCCACAAAAAATACTGACTAAGGGGTTCAATATACCTGTTTCCACCAAATATTGATTTAGGCTTGCAATATACCTGCTTCCACAAAATACTGATTTAGGGTTTTGATATACCTGCTTTTACTAAATACTGATTGAAGGCTGCAATATACCTTATTCTACAAAATACTGAATAAGGGGTTTGATATAGCTGCTTTTGCCAAATATTGATTGAGTATTACGATTTACCAGCTTCCACAAAATTCTGATTAAGGGGATTTATATACTTGCTTCCACCAAATATTGATTGAGGCCTGCGAGATACCTGCTTTCACAAAATACTGATTGAAGGCTCCAATATACCTGCTTCCACAAAATAATGATTATGGGGTTCGATATACCTGTTTCTACCAAATATTGATTGAGTTCTGCTATATATCTGCTTCCACAAAATATTGGTTAAGGGCTTTGATATACCTTCTTTTACAAAATACAGATTTAGTGCTGCGATATACCTGCTTCCACAAAATACTCATTAAGGGGTTTGAAATACCTGCTTCCACCAAATATTGATTGAGGCCTACGATATACAGTACCTGCTTCCACAAAATACAGATTAAGGGGTTTGATATTCCTGTTTCCGCCAAATATTGATTGAGGGTTGCGATATACCTACTTCCAAAAAATATTGATTAAAGGGTTTTATATACCTGCTTCCACAAAATACTGATTGAGGGCTTCAATATACCTGCTTCCACAAAATACTGATAAAGTGGTTCGATATACCTGTTTTTACCAAATATTGATTGAGGCCTGTGATATACCTTGGATAAAGCTAGGGCGAAACGTACGCCAGGGAGTCTTCCTCCTTTTCCCTCCCCACGAATACCAGAGTTAGTATATCATTTGTCTGTGTTGGGTGGTAATTGTCCATATCACTCTGACTGTTGTTAGTGACACTTACTGGGATTTCCCTAAGTTGGAGCCATTGAGTTTGGACCATATTTCATGGGGGAACCTGGGTGTTCCCTGGCTATGTGAGATGAGTATTTTACTTTCTCTACTGAACCAACCATAGATGACTGCATTATACCCTATAGCATTAGCACTTTATTATGTGTTACCTGTTGGTGTGCACATATTATTTGCATATATAAAATAGGCTTATAGTGTTTGTGGGGAAGGGGTGGGTGATTCTTGCTCTATAGCTTTCACCCACAGTTTTTATATTGTACATTTTCTGTATAATATTGAGTTGATATGATTATGTGTAATAAAGATATTTTTCCATACTACATGTGTGGTTCTATTTAGTGGGTGATTGAGGCCTGCTAGATACCCGCTTTCACAAAATACTGATTGATGGCTCCAATATACCTGCTTCCACAAAATAATGATTATGGGGTTCGATATACCTGTTTCTACCAAATATTGATTGAGTTCTGCTATATACCTGCTTCCACAAAATATTGGTTCAGGTTTTTGATATACCTGCTTTTACAAAATACTGATTTAGGGCTGCAATATACCTGCTTCCACAAAATACTCATTAAGGGGTTTGAAATACCTGCTTCCACCAAATATTGATTGAGGCCTACGATATACCTGCTTCCACAAAATACAGATGAAGGGGATTGATATACCTGCTTCCACCAAATATTGATTGAGGCCTACGATAGACCTCCTTCCACAGAATGCTGATTAATGGGTTTGATATACCTGTTTCCACCAAATATTGATTGAGGGCTGCAATATACCTGCTTCCACAAAATACTGATTAAGTGGTTCGATATACAGTACAGACCAAAAGTTTGGACACACCTTCTCATTCAAAGAGTTTCTTTATTTTCATGACTATGAAAATTGTAGATTCACACTGAAGGCATCAAAACTATGAATTAACACATGTGGAATTATATACATAACAAAAATGTGTGAAACAACTGAAAATATGTCATATTCTAGGTTCTTCAAAGTAGCCACCTTTTGCTTTGATTACTGCTTTGCACACTCTTGGCATTCAAAAGGTAGTCACCTGAAATGGTCTTCCAACAGTCTTGAAGGAGTTCCCAGAGGTGCTTAGCACTTGTTGGCCCTTTTGCCTTCACTCTGCGGTCCAGCTCAACCCAAACCATCTCAATTGGGTTCAGGTCCGGTGACTGTGGAGACCAGGTCATCTGGTGCAGCACCCCATCACTATCCTTCATGGTCAAATTGCCCTTACACAGCCTGGAGGTGTGTTTGGGGTCATTGTCCTGTTGAAAAATAAATGATGGTCCAACTAAACGCAAACCGGATGGAATAGCATGACGCTGCAAGATGCTGTGGTAGCCATGCTGGTTCAGTATGCCTTCAATTTTGAATAAATCCCCAACAGTGTCAACAGCAAAGCACCCCCACACCATCATACCTCCTCCTCCATGATTCACGGTGGGAACCAGGCATGTAGAGTCCATCCGTTCACCTTTTCTGCGTCGCACAAAGACACGGTGGTTGGAACCAAAGATCTCAAATTTGGACTCATCAGACTAAAGCACAGATTTCCACTGGTCTAATGTCCATTCCTTGTGTTCTTTAGCCCAAACAAGTCTCTTCTGCTTGTTGCCTGTCCTTAGCAGTGGTTTCCTAGCAGATATTCTACCATAAAGGCCTGATTCACACAGTCTCCTCTTAACAGTTGTTCTAGAGATGTGTCTGCTGCTAGAACTCTGTGTGGCATTGACCTGGTCTCTAATCTGAGCTGCTGTTAACCTGCGATTTCTGAGGCTGGTGACTCGGATGAAGTTATCCTCCGCAGCAGAGGTGACTCTTGGTCTTCCTTTCCTGGGGCGGTCCGCATGTGAGCCAGTTTCTTTGTAGCGCTTGATGGTTTTTGTGACTGCACTTGGGGACACTTTCAAAGTTTTCCCAATTTTTACGACTGACTGACCTTCATTTCTTAAAGTAATGATGGCCACTCGTTTTTCTTTACTTAGCTGCTTTTTTCTTGCCATAATACAAATTCTAACAGTCTATTCAGTAGGACTATCAGCTGTGTATCCACCTGGCTTCTCCACAACGCAACTGATGGTCCCAACCCCATTTATAAGGCAAGAAATCCCAATTATTAAACCTGACAGGGCACACCTGTGAAGTTAAAAACATTTCAGGTGACTACTCATCAAGAGAATGCCAAGAGTGTGCAAAGCAGTAATCAAAGCAAAAGGTGGCTACTTTGAAGAACCTAGAATATGACACATTTTCAGTTGTTTCACACTTTTTTGTTATGTATATAATTCCACATGTGTTAATTCATAGTTTTGATGCCTTCAGTGTGAATCCACAATTTTCATAGTCATGAAAATAAAGAAAACTCTTTGAATGAGAAGGTGTGTCCAAAATTTTGGTCTTTACTGTATATATATATATATATATATATATATATATATATAGTGTATAATAGATGCAGTAGGTACAGATATATAGTATATACAGCAGTGTACTTGACTTGAAAATGGTCCTGTGAGAGGACCGAAACGTTGTCTGACATGTGTGAATAAAATTCACTTTTTTACTTAAAGGAGTGCTGCGGACTTTCCTTCTCTATATATATATATATATATATATATAGTGTATAATAGATGCAGTAGGTACAGATATATAGTATATACAGCAGTGTACTTATACGTGAGGTACGAGCTGTAATTTATACCTCATACCTCACATATCAGTAGACTACTTTATATATACTTGCCAGGAACGGGTGGTGGGAGGGGCTATGAATGGGGCATGGGGCCCAATTTAAAGATTCTTGCCATTGACGGCAGTGATTTCTATGTACACCCCTGGGTATGTATTAGGCTTTCTTCACTTCTACACTAGTCACTTTCGCTGTTTTGCTCTTTCATAAGAGCACAACAATGGAAATCAGGGTAGTGCCAGAGCACATCATAGATGACAACACCTGACGGATCTGGCTGACTATGATGAGATCTGATAGGTTTCCATCATGGTGCCTGGCAGCCTGCAACATTGTGTCCAGCATTTATGCCCTGTGACTGAGGCACCAACACAGATGTAATCAAAGCCTTATGTCTTCTGTAGCATCAGATAATCATTTTCTGCAGCATCTGAGGTGTGTTAGGAGGTTCTGCAGAAGCTGAAGTGTGTATTCTGAGGTTCTACAGATGTGGAGGTGTGTATCCTGGAGTTCTGTAGCAGCTGAGGTGTGTATTATGGTGTTCTGCAGCAGCTGCGGGGTGTATTATGAGATTCTGCAGCAGTTCAGTTGTATATTATAAAGTCCTGCCACAGCTGAGGTGTGTATTATAAGATTCTCCAGTAGATGTGAGGTGTATTTTGAGGGTCTGCAGCAGCTGAGGTGTGTATTATGAGGTTCTACAGATGTGGAGGTGTGTACTATGAAGTTCTGTAGCAGCTGAGGTGTGTATGATGGGGTCCTGCAGCAGCTGAGGAGTGTATTATTAGGTTCTGCAGCAGCTGAGTTGTGGTGTATTATGAGGTTCTGCAGCAGGTAAGGTTTGTATTATTTGGTTCTGCAGTAGCTGAGGTGTGTATTATGAGGTTCTGCAGCAGCTGATGAGTGTATTAAGAGTTCCTGCAGGAGCTGACTTGTGTATTATGAGGTTCTGCAGCAGGTAAGGTGTGTAATATGAGGTTCTGCAGATGTGGAGGTGTATACTATGAAGTTCTGTAGCAGCTGAGGTGTGTATGATGAGGTTCTGCAGCAGCTGAGGTGTGTATTATGAGGTTCTGCAGCAGCTGAGGTGTATATGATGAGGTTCTGCAGCAGCTGAGGTTGTATGATGAGGTTCTGCAGCAGCTGAGGTGTGTATTATGAGGTTCCACAGCGGCTGAGGTGTGTATTATGATGTTTTGCAGCAGCTGAGGTGTGTATTATAAGGTTCTGCAGCAGCTGAGGTGTGTATTATAAGGTTCTGTAGCAGCTGAGGTGTGTATTATGCGGTTCTGTAGCAGCTGAGGTGTGTATGATGAGGTTCTGCAGCAGCTGAGGTGTGTATTATGAGGTTCTGCAGCAGCTGAGGTGTATATGATGAGGTTCTGCAGCAGCTGAGGTGTGTATGATGAGGTTCTGCAGCAGCTGAGGTTGTATGATGAGGTTCTGCAGCAGCTGAGGAGTGTATTATGAGGTTCCACAGCAGCTGAGGTGTGTATTATAAGGTTCTGCAGCAGCTGAGGTGTGTATTATGCGGTTCTGTAGCAGCTGAGGTGTGTATTATGCGGTTCTGCAGCAGCTGAGGTGTGTATTATGAGGTTCTGCAGCAGGTAAGGTGTGTAATATGAGTTTCTGCAGATGTGGAGGTGTGTACTATGAATTTCTGTAGCAGCTGAGGTGTGTATTATAAGGCTCTGCAGAAGCTGAGTTGTGTATTATGAGGTTCTTCAGCAGGTAAGGTTTGTATTATAAGGTTCTGCAGTAGCTGAGGTGTGTATTATGATGTTCTGTAGCAGCTGAGGTCAGTGGCGTACATAGAGAAGTAAGGGCCGCATAGCAAGGATCAAACCGGGGCCCCCAACCAGGACAGAAGGGTTTCTGCCTAAACCCTTTTCAATGACCCTTAGGCCGATTTTCCACTGCTTCATTTGCTAAAAATTGTTCCTTTAGAGCAGGGATTCTCAACCTGTGGCTCTCCAGCTGTTGCAAAACTACAACTCCCAGCATGCCCCTACAGCTATCAGCCTACAGCAGGGCATGGTGGGAGTTGCAGTTTTACAACAGCTGGAGGGACACAGGTTGAGCATCCCTGCTATAGAGGGTAGAGTCCTGACCAAGTTTTCACCTCCAGTAGAAGAGGAGATAATCCCAACTAAGACTGGGCCCCCTATTGCCCTGTGCCCCATAGCAGTCGCATGGTTTGACACTATGTTAGTTACGCCCCTGGCTGAGGTGTGTATTATTGTGTTCTGCAGCAGCTGTGGGTGCATTATGAGATTGTGCAGCAGTTCAGTTGTATATTATAAGGTCCTGCCACAGCTGAGGTGTGTATTATGAGGTTCTGCAGCAGCCTAGGTGTGTATTATGAGGTTCTGCAGCAGCCTAGGTGTGTATTATGAGGTTATGCAGCAGTTGAGGTGTGTATTGTGAGGTTCTTTAGCAGCTGAGGTGTGTAATATGAGGCTCTGCAGCAGCTGAGGTGTTTATTATGAAGTTCTGCATCAACTCTTTGGTCGAGGTGGACTGAAAAGCTGTCGTAGCTGTCAATGACACTCCATGAGCCCTTTGGGGGTTTTGTTCGACTAGAAGCCAAAATGGAATTTAAAGAGGGGGCCTACAGAAAACAATCTTCGGTACGGGAGGGAGTAAAAGTCCTAGGTAGGGGTCCTGTAACAGAAGAGGACAATGAGTACATGCCACTTTTTTTATTATGAGAATGGGAGATATTGTATGATGTAATTAAGTAGCAATTCAATGCATTATTATTTGATTATTGTGGGACAAGGCATTCATCCTCGGTCATACTCATCTCCCTCGGTCATACCCTTGATTGAGACCCTTGCTTGAGATCCGAGCTTGTCTAGAAGTAATTTCTAATCCTCTAAATGAAATATTGTCTATCCATTTCTCATAGTATCCGCTTGTGTATTCCTGATAGATGTTAATGTTCACTTTCTTGAAAAAAAAACTCTGGATAATAATCTTATTGTCTTGATGTGTAATATCTAGATCCAAAAATTCTGTGCCCTCATTATTTAAAGTTCTGGTGAAAGATGATCCCCATGTATTCTAACTGAGGGAATCACAGAATTGAATAGCTAATTTCTGATCACCTTTCCATAGGATGAACAAATCATCAATATATCTTCTATACAGGAAAATATGCTCTTTAGCCAAAGGGTGGCGCCACACGTGGGTGGATTCAAAGTCCCTCATTAATAAATTTACTTAACTCGGCCACCTGTGCACCCATCTTGGTCCCTTTCTTCTGTATTTAAATCCTGTCCATGAAGGTGAAAACATTTGTCAAGAATAAAATACATGCTCTGGTAGATAAACTCTGCTTGTCCTCTGTCCATGGATCATTCTGAACTAAAGAGCTCAGACTATTGAGTCCTAGTTCATGTTGAAAAATTGCAACCTATATCTATAGGGTTAAATGGCCTATCGGAGCCAGCACCGATTTCGCCCCGTTGCAGCAGAGTGTTAGCTGTAAGTTACAGCTAACACTCTCTGCTGATAGAGTGGTCAGGGAGAGAAAAAAAAAGGAAGCAAATTGAGCAAGATGAAATTTAAGGAGCTCCAAGGGAGCTATTGGGTAAATCGTGAATGAAGAGAGGAGGAGGTATTAAGAAAAGGTCGTGTTCCAAGGCTGCACCCTGAGGTGGGCAGTGTAGAGGGATACACTGCAAGGGTTGCAAGTGTGTAGAAAATAGAATAGCTAATGACCCCAGGAGGCTTGTTGTTGAAAGCAAGGGCGACAGTTAGCATAGGGGCGCCAAGACACAATCACGCTTAATTAATGGAATTGTGGATTTCCACATTAGTTGGTAGGGCTGATTTTCATTACTGTCATATAGTATAAAGATAACAGACAGAATATGATAATGACAAATAAAAATCCAATTAAAAGCCAATTTTGAGACGGAGTCTCAGATTAGAAACTTACTTCACTAGGGAGGGAGGTATAAGATAAGCACATAACACCTATACCTTCTCCTCTGGTGCCAGAATTTGCACTTTGTGCTTGATATTGTCACAAGTTATATTTTGCACTAAGTAAAAAGGGAGCTTTACTTCTGACCTGATTCTTCAAACCACCTTTCCACTGCACCGATCCCCAGGGAGCAACGGCCTGAGGGAGTACACCGTGAAATAGCACCCCATCAGGGCCATGACTACTCCCATCCTCTGCAGCAGCTCATCAGGGACTTGCTACAAATGTCTGGTAGAGGAATGGATCCTGGAAATGATTAGTCGTCTAGGTGGGTTTATACTAGAGACTTATGGAACTTTGGTAATTGGTAGAAAATTTGTGTCTTGGCCAATATCTCTTGGAATGGTTTATTCAGTCCTTTTTTGTTTTTGCCTCCTCTAGATCCTCTATAGCACTTTTTCTTTTTGTGCCTGTTACAGAAAAAATTCAAGCTCATGTGAGAGGTGGTGGACAGCCCCTGTATCTTGCGTGAAAATGGACCTGCTGGGGTGAGAAAGGGCGCAGAGTCTGTGGGGCAAGCTGAGGTGTTGTTGATCACTATCGGCAGCATAAATGTAAAATCTTTTTAATATGTAGTAGGGGACATCTCCAAGTGGTGGTTGTCCAGGGGGTGCATGATCTGTTTGCTAGATACTCGTGGACCTATATTGCACTGGTCCAGGATAAGGGGTTCTTTATTGATGGTGATAATCAAACATTCTAAGATGTCTTTCAAGGAATTTATCTTTAAGAGAGGCTCGGATGGTATTGAATTTGTAGATACTGTAACCACTGATTTATCTGTATAGACTCCTGGACTGCATCTTATAACGCAGCACCCATGCTTCACATACAGTTAGAGCGGGAAAAGGCAGCCCTCAAATAGCTGAGCAGGAGACTTGCCAACTCTTCCGGGAATCTAGGAGGTCCCATCTTTTTTTAGGAGTGTCCTAGAGTGATTTCTGTGGGAGATGCAAAGAGTCTACATCCTAGTACCACATACACTGATTCTGTCCTCGCTAGCTAGTTTTGTGTTTGTTACTCTAGATCACTGACCGTTTCCCTGTTTTCTGACTTCTCACTGTTTTTGCCTCTGGCATAATCTCCTGGTATTTGATTTCTTATTTGACCTTGCCTAGTTTGTAACCTTGCCTTTGCCTGCTGACTTTGTCTCTGACGTTATCTCCTGGTTTTACTCTGCTGTGTATTTGACTTAGCCTTTGGGTTCTGATCCGGTCCTGGTTTTGACATCTTTCTGTCTGACTACTCTTTTACCCCTTAAGGTTTATTCCCCTGCACTTTATTCAATCAGCAACCATTACCAATTTGTGGGCCGCCGTTTAAGGAAGACTCTGCAAGTAGGTAGGGACAGTGGTTTGGGTGTGGAGTACAGGGTGGCACTGATCCCTACCCTTCATGACAAAAAATGGGGATATGCAGTATATCTAAGACACCTAATTATAACATTAGGGCTGTAGGTTTAGGGTTTGCTGAGGTCACCTCTGAGCCCTGCAACCTCTGAAGGCATTTTTATCTCATATGAGGAGACCAGTAATATAAATGACACATGATGGGGGGTGAGGGAGTTGGAAATTAGTGATGGACGAGCATCAGCCATATAATTATTAGAAGTGCACAAATAGTCCCACAACATGGACAGTGACATACCAGAGGGGGATCATTGGCAAACATTCCCACAATAAATATGTATTTTAATCGGGGTCCATTTTTATGCGTTTTAAAGGGAAACTCTCAAAAAATGTGCCCTGCTGGAGCCTAGAAATTTTTTATTTTAGGCCAAGGGAGTACAGGCCCAAAAAAGTATGCAATCACTTGACAGAAAAGAACTTGTGGTGATGTGGCTGGAGGTACATTAGGCTGTCACCGGATAAAAATGTTACTGTAGGCCAGTACTGGCCCCAAAAATTAGGCAGTCACCTGACAGAAAAGAACTTGTGATGATGTGGCTGGAGGTAAGGTACATTAGGCGGTCACTGGATAAAAATTTTACTGTAGGCCACTGGAGTACAGGCCCCAAAAATTAGGCATTCAACTGACAGAAAAGAACTTGTGATGATGTGGTTGGAGGTACATTAGGCGGTCACTGGATAAAAAGTTTACTGTAGTCAGCAGGAGTATAGGCCCCAAAAATTAGTCATGCACCTGACAGAAAAGAACTTGTGATTATATGACTGGAGGTATATTAGGTGGTCCCCGGATAAAATTTTTACTGTAAGCCAGTGCAAGCCCCAAAAATTTGGCTTTTACAGTACCTGACAGAAAAGAACTTGTGATTATGGGGCTGGAGGTACATTAGGCGGCCACTGGATACAAATTTTACTGTAGGCCAGTGGAGTACAGGCCCCAAAAATGTGGCATTCACCTGCCAAAAAACGCCTTTTATGCCGTTGTATATACAGTGGAAATAAAAAGTCTACACACCCCTGTTAAAATGTCAGGTTTCTGTGATGTAAAAAAAATAGACAAATACAAATTATTTCAGAACTTTTTCCACCTTTAATGTGACCTATAAACTGTGCCAATCAATTGAAAAACAAACTGAAATCTTTTAGCTGGAGGGAAGAAAAAAACAAAACACTAAAATCATGTTGTTGCATAAGTGTGCACACCCTCTTATAACTGGGGATGTAGCTGTGTTCAGAATTAAGTAATCACATTCAAAATCATGTTAAATAGGAGTCAGCATACACCTGCCATCATTTAAAGTGACTCTGATTAACCCCAAATAAAGTTCAGCTGCTCTAGTTGGTCTTTCCTGAAATTTTCTTAGTCACATCCCACAGCAAAAACCGTGGTCCACAGAGAGCTTCCAAAGCATCAGAGGGATCTCATTGTTAAAAGGTATCAGTCAGGACAAGGGTACAAAAGAATTTCCAAGGCATTAGATATACCATGGAACACAGTGAAGACAGTCATCATAGAGTGGAGAAAATATGGCACAACTGTGAAATTACCAAGAACTGGACGTCCCTCTAAAATTGATGAAAATACGAGAAGAAAAATGGTCTGGGAGGCTACCAAGAGGCCTACAGCAACATTAAAGAGCTGCAGGAATATCTGGCGAGTACTGGCTGTGTGGTACATGTGACAACAATCTCCTGTATTATTCATATGTCTGGGCTATGTGGTAGAATGGCAAGACGAAAGCCTTTTCTTACGAAGGAAAACATCCAAGCCAGGCTATATTTTGCAAAAACATGTGGGAAAAGGTGTTTATAGTCTGATGAAACCAAGGTGGAACTTTTTGCCCATAATTCCAAAAGATATGTTTGGTGCAAAAACAACACTGCACATCACCAAAAGGACACCATACCCACAGGGAAGCATGGTGGTGACAGCATCATGCTTTGGGGCTGTTTGTCTTCAGCTGGAACTGGGGCCTTAGTTAAGCTAGAGGGAATTATGAACAGTTCCAAATACCAGTCAATATTGGCACAAAACCTTCAGGCTTCTGCTAGAAAGCTGAACATGAAGAGGAATTTCATCTTTCAGCATGAAAACGACCCAAAGCATACATCCAAATAAACAAAGGAATGGCTTCTCCAGAAGAAGATTAAAGTTTTGGAATGGCCCAGCCAGAGCCCAGACCTGAATCCGATTGAAAATCTGTGGGGTGATCTGAAGAGGGCTGTGCACAGGAGATGCCCTCGCAATCTGACTGTCACGGAATGTATACAGGTAACAAGGCAAAGCAACATGTATAAACGACTCGCTGGATCCAAAAACTAAGGAACCAAGGGAGACCCCTGCAGAAGACCTGGCACTTTCCCTGGCTGCTCAGCCTATGCAAAGATCCAAATGGTGGAGGTTTGCATATCCACGAACCTAGACTATGAAGCCCTGAGCACCCTACAATAGTGAGGGGACACGACCACCGGCTCCCTACACAAGATACGGAGGGAGTCAGGGTCACCTGGGATCCAGCAAACAGATATTAACAGATAAAGGTACACTTAGCTTTGAAGCAAACAGGAGGACAGATTAGCGTGCACACACACTCCAGGAAGAAGTATAAGCCGCTCAGAAAAGCCTTCTGGGAAAGAATTTAAAGGGAAGCAATTAACACTAACACATGACAGCTTGAGAGAGGCTGACGAGAGGAGGAGCTGAATACCACAACACCAACTCAAGGAGGAGGCTCTGAAAGGCCTCTGTCAGAGCTTCTCAGCTGTCTGGTTGTGACAGTACCCCCCCCTCTACGAGTGGACTCCGGACACTCAGAACCCACCTTCTCAGGATGGGACCTATGGAAAGCCCTGATGAGACGAGAGGCCTTAATGTCCGTCACTGGGACCCACATCCTCTCCTCAGGACCATACCCCTCCCACTGAACAAGGTACTGAAGAGAACCGCGGACAAGACGAGAATCCACAATCCTAGATACCTGAAATTCAAGATTCCCATCAACCATAATCGGAGGAGGAGGCAAAGGTGAGGGTACAATGGGTTGAACATAAGGTTTCAATAAGGACTTATGAAAAACATTATGGATCTTCCAAGTCTGAGGAAGATCAAGACGGTATGCAACAGGATTGATGACAGACAGGATTTTGTAAGGCCCAATAAACCTAGGACCCAACTTCCAGGAGGGAACCTTCAATTTGATATTCTTGGTAGACAACCACACCAGATCACCAACATTCAGGTCCGGACCAAGCACACGTCTCTTATCAGCCACACGCTTATATCTCTCACTCATGCTCTTTAGATTATCTTGAATCTTTTGCCAAATAGATGACAAAGACGAGGAGAATCTGTCCTCATCAGGTAAACCAGAAGACCCCTCTCCCGAGAAAGTCCCAAACTGTGGATGAAACCCATATGCACCAAAAAATGGTGACTTATCAGAGGACTCCTGACGACGGTTATTTAAAGCAAACTCAGCAAGGGACAAAAAAGAACACCAATCCTCTTGATTCTCCGCCACAAAACAACGCAGATATGTCTCCAGATTCTGATTGACGCGCTCTGTCTGACCATTCGACTGCGGGTGGAAAGCAGAAGAGAATGACAACCGAACCCCCAAGCGAGAACAGAAAGCCTTCCAGAATCTGGAAACAAACTGCGTGCCCCTATCAGAGACTATGTCTGAAGGAATACCGTGCAATTTGACAATGTGATCAACAAATGCCTGCGCCAGCGTCTTAGCATTGGGCAAACCAGGAAAAGGGATGAAATGCACCATTTTGCTAAAACGGTCCACCACCACCAGAATCACAGTCTTCCCCGAGGAACGAGGCAGGTCCGTGATAAAGTCCATGGACAGATGTGTCCAAGGACGGGAAGGAATGGGTAAGGGAAGGAGAGGACCTGATGGCCGTGAATGAGGGACTTTGGCACGAGCGCAAGTCTCGCAGGCTGCCACAAAACCCTCAACCGACTTACGAAGCGCAGGCCACCAGAATCTCCGAGTGATGAGATCCAGTGTGGCTCTTACCCCCGGGTGCCCAGCAAGGACAGTATCGTGGTGTTCTTTAAAAATCTTGTGTCTTAAAGCGAGAGGCACAAACAACCTCCCAGGAGGACAAAGATCAGGAGCCTCTGACTGGGCTGCCTGCACCTCTGCCTCCAATTCAGGAAAAAGAGCAGAGACCACCACACCTTCAGCCAAAATGGGACCCGGGTCTTCAAAATTCCCGCCTCCCGGAAAACAACGTGACAGGGCATCTGCCTTCACATTCTTAACTCCAGGGCGGAACGTGACAACAAAATTAAACCTAGAAAAGAACAACGACCATCTGGCCTGTCTCGGGTTCAGACGCTTGGCTGACTCCAAGTAGGCCAGATTTTTATGGTCAGTAAATACGGTAATAGGGTGTCTGGCTCCCTCTAGCCAATGGCGCCATTCCTCAAAAGCCAACTTGATGGCCAACAATTCCCTATCTCCCACATCGTAATTTCTCTCTGCGGAGGAGAGTTTTCTTGAGAAGAAGGCACACGGTCGCCAATTGGCAGGAGAGGAACCCTGAGACAAGACCGCCCCCACACCCACCTCAGAAGCATCAACCTCAACTATGAAGGGTAACGAAACATCAGGTTGCACCAAGATGGGAGCGGAAGCAAAACTCTCCTTGATATCAGAAAAAGCCTTACGTGCCTCTACTGACCAAGAAGAAAAATCTACCCCCTTTCTGGTCATATCAGTGAGTGGTTTAACAATAGAAGAATAATTCAAAATGAACTTCCTGTAATAATTGGCAAAGCCCAAAAAACGCATCAGCGCCTTTTGATTCTCAGGAAGCTCCCACTCAAGCACAGCGCGGACCTTCTCGGGGTCCATGCGAAAACCAGAAGCGGAGAGAAGAAACCCCAGAAATTGAATTTCTGGAACCGCAAACACACATTTTTCCAGTTTCGCATATAATTTATTCTCCCGCAGGATGAGCAAGACCTGACGTAAATGTTCCTTATGAGTTTTGAAATCGGGAGAAAAAATCAAAATGTCATCCAAATACACCAATACAAATTTTCCCATCAAATGATAAAAAATGCTGTTCACGAAATGCTGAAAAACGGCTGGGGCATTCATCAAACCAAAAGGCATAACCAAATTCTCAAAATGGCCCTCAGGGGTATTGAAGGCCGTCTTCCATTCGTCCCCTTCTCTGACCCTGACCAGGTTGTATGCCCCTCTTAAATCTAATTTGGAAAAGACTTTAGCCCCAACAACCTGGTTAAATAGGTCCGGGATCAGAGGAAGCGGATAAGGGTCACGAATTGTGATATTGTTCAGCTCCCTGAAATCCAGACAAGGTCTTAAAGAACCATCTTTTTTCTTAACAAAGAAAAAACCAGCGGCAACAGGTGACTTTGAGGGTCGTATGTGTCCCTTTCTCAGACTCTCAGAGATATAAGTACGCATAGCGATCCTCTCAGGTTGGGAAAGATTGTATAAACGAGATTTAGGCAGCTTGGCGTCTGGGATGAGATTAATAGGGCAATCGTACTCCCTGTGCGGGGGCAAATCCTGAACTCCACACTCAGAGAAGACATCCGAAAATTCAGAGAGAAAAGATGGTATAGTCTTAGTAGCAACCTCAGAAACAGATGTCGTGAGGCAATTCTCTCTGCAAAAGTCACTCCAACCATTTATTTGCTTCGCTTGCCAATCAATGGTGGGGTTATGTTTAGTGAGCCAGGGTAGCCCCAACACTAGAGGAGTCGGCAAACCGCTAAGGACAAAACATGATACATCCTCAACATGAGCATCACTCACAATTAAACGGATATTGTGAACTATGCCCTTTAATGACTTCTGAGAAAGTGGAGCGGAATCGATAGCAAACACAGGAATATCCTTTCTCAAAGCGCACACCTGGAAACCATGAGTTATCGCAAAGTGATTATCAATGAGATTGACCGCTGCTCCACTATCCACAAAAATCTCACAAAAAATGTTCTTGCTCTCTAGCGCCACCCTAGCCGGCAGGACAAAACGGGAACTACAAGCAAACGGAAAACCTTCAATCTCCGCCTCAACCCTGCCAATAGTAACAGACGGAACATTTTTCAAAGATTTTTTCCTCTTTGTTTCTTTATTATACCCAGAGAACTGCCTGAATCTCCTAGAGGGACAAATATTTGCCAAATGATTAATACCTCCACAACAAAAACAAACCCTCCCATGCGGGCTGAATCTTCTATTGTCAGAAGCAATCAACCCCAGCTGCATGGGCTCCTGCTCAGAAGGGGCTGACGGCGACTGAGACCCCTGCGCAGAGAATGGGACCGCTGCACAGTCCTGGGACCGAGTATGACAGGAAGGAGAGATCTCTCCTCTCTCTCTAAGACGCCTGTCAATACGAACGGCCTGAGACATAGCAGAGTCCAAAGAAATAGGCCTTTCATGAAAGGCAAATGCATCCTTCAATCCCTCTGAAAGACCATGGCAAAATTGACTTCGGAGTGCAGCATCATTCCAACCAGTATCAACTGCCCATCTCCGAAATTCTGAGCAGTATATTTCTGCGGATTGTTTACCCTGGCATAATAGACGTAGTTTAGACTCAGCCAGAGCAATACGATCCGGATCATCATATATCTGACCCAGGGCTAAAAAGAATTCATCCACTGAACGGAGGGGCCGTGCCCCCTCCGGCAGCGAAAAGGCCCAGGACTGAGCGTTACCCCTGAGCAGCGATATAATGATCCCCACCCTCCGTTCCTCATCACCAGAAGAATGGGGAAGAAGGCGAAAATGGAGCTTGCAAGCCTCTCTAAAACGCACAAAATTCTCACTACCCCCGGAGAACGTATCCGGGAGCGAGATCTTAGGCTCAGAACAAGCTCCATGAACGCAAGCTGAACCGGTCACTTGAAGCTGAGAAAAAGTCTTACGGAGGTCAGCTACCTCCAATGAAAGACCCTGGAAGCGTTCAGCCAAAAGTGAAACCGGATCCATGCTTAAGACGGTTTTGGCGGCTTATAATGTCACGGAATGTATACAGGTAACAAGGCAAAGCAACATGTATAAACGACTCGCTGGATCCAAAAACTAAGGAACCAAGGGAGACCCCTGCAGAAGACCTGGCACTTTCCCTGGCTGCTCAGCCTATGCAAAGATCCAAATGGTGGAGGTTTGCATATCCACGAACCTAGACTATGAAGCCCTGAGCACCCTACAATAGTGAGGGGACACGACCACCGGCTCCCTACACAAGATACGGAGGGAGTCAGGGTCACCTGGGATCCAGCAAACAGATATTAACAGATAAAGGTACACTTAGCTTTGAAGCAAACAGGAGGACAGATTAGCGTGCACACACACTCCAGGAAGAAGTATAAGCCGCTCAGAAAAGCCTTCTGGGAAAGAATTTAAAGGGAAGCAATTAACACTAACACATGACAGCTTGAGAGAGGCTGACGAGAGGAGGAGCTGAATACCACAACACCAACTCAAGGAGGAGGCTCTGAAAGGCCTCTGTCAGAGCTTCTCAGCTGTCTGGTTGTGACACTGACAGATTTGAAGTGTTTTCGCAAAGAAGAGTGGGCAAATCTTGCCAAGTCAAAATGTGCCATGCTGATAGACTCATACCCAAAAAGACTGAGTGCTGTAATAAAATCAAAAGGTGCTTCAACAAGGTATTAGTTTAGGGTGTGCACACTTATGCAACCATATAATTTTATTTTTATATTTTTTCTTCCCTCTACCTTAAAGATTTCAGTTTGTTTTTCAATTGAGTTGTACAGTTTATAGGTCACATTAAAGGTGGAAAAAGTTCTGAAATGATTTATCTTTGTCTCATTTTTTTACATCAAAGAAACCTGACATTTTAACAGGGGTGTGTAGACTTTTTATATCCACTGTACATAAGACAAGGACCATTCTTTGTTCTGGGTGGTGGTTATGTGTGGGCTGGCATTATGAAATTCAATTTCATGTGGTCATCACAGGAGTTGAATTCCTTCAAGATCCATGCCTAATTAATTTTTAGAAATGTGAGGTAGTCCACACTGTCGTGAACTAGGCGAGTGCGCTTATCAGTCACGATCCCCCTGCTGCGCTAAACATCCTTTAAGACAGGACACTCGACATGGGGCAAGCCAAGAGTTCCATGGCAAATTGTGCCGCCTCTGGCCACAGGTCAATCCTGCACACCCAGTAATCCAGGGGTTCCTCGCTTCTCAGAGCGTCTACATCGGCCGTTAACCTGATGTAGTCGGACACCTATAGGTCTAGGCGTTCCCTGATGCTGAATCAGGAGGGCAGCTGTCGATGGGTTGGCTGCAAGAATGATCTCATATCCGAAGTGACCAACATATCTTCAAACCGCCCTCTTTTTGCAGACGCTGTAGGATTGGTATCCGCACCTGTTTTGCTGTGGATTGAAATTCCTCTGCCAGCACCGCAACAGCAGAATGCATCATCTCTCGCAGCAATGCCTGGAATTGCTGCATTCTGCCAGTCCTCTGTAATGCTGGTAACATGTTTGCCATTTTGAGTTTGTACACGAGGTCTAAGTATATTGCTACCCAGTACTGGTCCTTGCCCGTTATGCTTTTTATACGGGGGTCCCTCTTCATACACTGGAGCATGAAGGCCCCCATTTGCACTAAATTTGAAGCGGAGAAGCGCCCTGGCTCCTGCTCATCGCCCAGGAGAATCTCGTCCCCGAAAAGTTTAAAGTCCTCCTCAAACCCTGCTCTACTTGCTCCTCCTTCTCCTCCCCCCAGCCACCATCCTCCTCTGACTCCTCTTCAGACTCCTGCTGACTTGTCTCAGATGGAGTAGCCCCCGTTGGGAATTCATCCAGCATTGCGACTTCCTCATGTTTCAGCTCCTGCTCCTCTACGGCTCGATCAACGACATGACGCAATGCACGCTCCAGAAAGAAGGCGTAAGGTATGATGTCACTGATGGCTCCCTGGCTGCGATTGACCAGTTTAGTGATCTCATCAAATGGCCACAGAAGTCTGCATGCGTCGCGCATGAGCAGCCACTGGCCCGGTGAAAATTCAAACTCCCCAGAACCTGTAATGCTGCAGAGTTCGTACAGGTAGTTATTAATGGCACGTTGCTGCTGGAGCAGCCTATCAAGCATATACAAGGTGGAGTTCCAGTGTGTCGGGCTATCACAAATCAGACGTCTGACGGGTAAGTGGTGTCGCTGCTGAACGTCAGCAAGGCGAGCCATGGCCGTGTAAGATCTTCTAAAATGGCCAGAGATTTTCCTGGCCTGCTGCAAGACATCCTGGACTTTGGGGTATTTGGCAATGAATCGCTGCATGACTAAGTTCAGGACTTCAGCCATGCACGGCACATGTGTAATTGTGCCCCGTTTCAGCGCGCTCAGAAGATTGGCACCGTAGTCACACACCACTTTACCAACTTAAAATTGAGCGGGGTTAGCCACTGATTGGCCTGTGACTGCAGGGCTGAAAGCAATGCAGTATCGGTGTGGCTCTTGGCTTCCAGGCACAACAGCCACAGCACAGCATGGCAACGTCTCACCTGGAACATAGAATAGGTTCTGGGGAGCTTGGGGGGCGCATCGGAAGAGGCGGAAGCAGTGGAATAGGAGGAGTGAGCCGAGGAGGAGATGGAGGATGCAGTAGGAGGAGAAGAAGAGGCAGGCCTGCATGCAATCCTTGCAGTAACACCAAATCCACACGGGAGCCACGGGTTACATGCTGTCAGAAGGTTCACCCAGTAGGCAGTAAAAGTTATGTACCTTCCCTGCACGTATTTGGTCAGATGTATCTTCACATCGACACTGTGTGCCAGAGATATCTTCACTTGCCAGTGAATGTGGCCATATAACTCTGGGATGCCCTACTCAGAGTAATATTTCCTTCTGGGGACCTTCCATTGCAGTGTGCCAATGGCCACACATTTTCTAAAGGCCTCTGAGACCATGGTATATGGCAGTAGTTGGCGGGCTATCGGTTCCGACAAGCCAGCGGTCAGCCATTAGGCAAGAGGTTTATCCAGCGTCATCAACTTTTTACACTCAAACAATTGGGCCACAGAAGCCTGCCTTCTGCCAGATGAACATGACAATGGCACGGTGGAAGGTGGAGTGGAGGAGAAATGGGAGGATAGAGGAGAAGGAGAAGAGGCAAGACATTAAGCGCCGGGAGTGTGGCTTGGTGGCTTCTGACGTCGTTGCTCCCGCTGGGCTCGGTAAAGGGAAGTCAGGTGCCTTCTTAAGGCGGTCGTCCCCAGGTGAGTGTTGGGCTTACTGCGACTTATGCGTTGACAGCACAGGCTGCAGATGGCAACATTATTGTCAGCAGCTGACACTTAAAAAAAGCCCACACTGCGAAGCCATGTGCCGGCATCCTGGGAGTGCCAGAAGTGACCGTGCATGGTGGATGTCTAGCTCCAGATACATTTGCAGTCTGATTTTTGCCTACTGTGCCCTGCGAGCTCTGCCTGCTTCTCCTCCTTCTCCTCCCTTTCTGCTGCTCGGTCTCTCCTCGGAACTCTCCTCCTCTTCCTCTCTTGTGGGCACTCATGTGACGTCCATCGACACATCATCATTGTCACCTTCACCACCACTGACATTTGAGATCATGGAGTAGGCAGCAACAGCGGGGACCTCCCATCTTGGGCTGATCTGGGTACTGTTGTCTGACTGCTGGATGATGCCCGTTGCTACCTCATCTTCCTCATCCGATGTCAAGAATGGCTGTGCATCGGTAAGGTCTAGGAAATGATGGGAAAATAATTCCTCTGACTCGATTGGAGGGGCTATGGTGGTGGTGGTGGTGTTTTTGGGGGTGCACACAGCAGAGAGTGAGGAGGGTGCAGATACAGAGGATGAGGAGGGTGCAGAAGTGGAAGGCTAAGTGAGCCAATCAACCAACTCTGGTGCACCCTTTGAAGTAATCGCACACATCTTCTCCAACCCTTCTGGTGCACCTGCCCGACCCCTACCACCCCTGTAAAATGGCCTGCCTCTTCCTCTACCTGAAATTTAAAAATGACCCTGCCCCTTGGTCCTTATAGAAGAGCAGTATTTGTTGAAGCAGGTATATCGCATGCCTCAATCACAATTTGGTGGAAACAGGCATATTGAAACCCTTTATCAGTATGTTGTGCAAACAGGTGTATCGCAGCTCTCAATTAGTATATCAAACCCCTTAATCAGTATTTTGTGGAAGCAGGTATATCGCACCCCTCAATCAATATTTGATGAAAATAGTTATATTGAACCCCTTAATCAGTATTTTGTGGAAGCAGGTATATCGCAGGCCTCAATCAATATTTGGTGGAAACAGGTATATCAAACCCATTAATCAGTATTTTGTGGAAGCAGGTATATTGCATGCCTCAATCAATATTTCGTAGAAACTGGTATATCGAACCCCTTAATCAGCATTTTGTGGAAGCAGGTATATTGCAACCCTCAATCAGTATTTTGTGGAAGCAGGTATATCAAACCCCTTAATCAGTTTTTTGTGGAAGCAGGTATATTGCAGGCCTCAATCAATATTTGATGGAAACAGTATATTGAACTTCTCAATCAGTATTTTGTGGAAGCAGGTATATCGCAGCCCTTAATCAGTATTTTATGGAAACAGGTATATCAAACCCCTTAATCTGTATTTATTAGTATTTTGTGGAATCAGGTATATCGCAGGCCTCAATCAATATTTGGTGGAAACAGGTATATTAAACCCCTTAATCTGTATTTTGTGGAAGCAGGTATATATCATAGTCCTCAATCAATATTTGGTGAAAACAGACATATTGAACCCCTTAATCAGTAATTTGTGGAATCAGGTATATCGCAGCCCTCAATCAGTATTTTGTTGAAGCAGGTACGTCAAACCCCTTAATCATTATTTTGTGGAGGCAGGCATATTGCAGGCCTCAATCAATATTTGGTGGAAACCGGTATATCGAGCCCCTTAATCAGTATTTTCTGGACGCAGGTATATCGCAGTACTCAATCAGTATTTTGTGGAAGCAGGTACATCAAAACCCTTAATCAGTATTTTGTGGAAGTAGGTATATCGCACGCCTCAATCAATATTTGGTGAAAACAGGTATATCGAACTCCTTAATCGGTATTTTGTGGAATCAGGTATATTGTAGGCATCATTCAATATTTGGTAGAAACAGGCATATTAAACCACTTAATCAGTATTTTTTGGAAGCAAGTATATCGTAGCCCTCAATGAGTATTTTGTTGAAGCAGGTATATCAAACCCCTTAATCAATATTTTGTGGAAGCCGGAATATCTCAGGTCTCAATCAATATTTGGTAGAAACAGGTATATCAAACCCCTTAATCAGTATTTTGTGGAAGCAGGTATATCACAACCCTCAATCAGTATTTTGTGGATGCAGGTATATCACAGGCCTCAATTAATATTTGGTGGAAACAGGTATTTCCAACCCTTAATCAGTATTTTGTGGTGCAGGTATATTGCCTGCCTCAATCAATATTTGGTGGAAGCAGGAATATCAAACCCCTTAATCAGCATTTTGTGGAAGCAGGTATATTGCAACCCTCAATCAGTATTTTGTGGAAGCAGGTATATAAAACCCCTTTATCACTATTTTGTGGAAGCAGGTATATCGCAAGCCTCAATCAATATTTGGTGGAAGCAGGTATATTGCAACCCTCAATCAGTATTTTGTGGATGCAGGTATATCAAACCCCTCAATCAATATTTTGTGGAAGCAGGTATATTGCAACCCTCAATCAATATTTGGTGGAAACAGGTATATCAAACCCCTTAATCAGTATTTTGTGGAAGCAGGTATATCACACCCCTCAATAATTTTTTTGGGGCCCAACGGGTATATCACACCCATTGCAATTAGTTGATCCAATTGAGTTTGTCCCTCTATATAGATGCGGTATCGCAGCAGAACCGCACACAACTGTTGCACAATACAAATGCACTATAATATACTTTCTATGTTAGAAAGTATAAGTATATTACACCCCTCAGTATATCACACCTATTGATAGCACACTCATACCAGTCCTTAGAAAGACTTTTTTGGCCCTATTAGCTAGCATTTGGTGTCCCTAACAGCCTTTCCCTGCTTCAAAGCAACCTCTCCATACACTTTTAAAACACAGAATGTAAAATGGCTGCCAGATCGGGTTCTTTTATAGGGTGAGGGTGTGTCCATGTGCTGAAACATCTCAATTGGATGTCCTGTCCTAACTGATGGATGTGTCATGGGTCAAAGTTTGGTGCAATGCAAAAGAATATGGCGCCGGCGGACATCGCCATATGTTCGCATGTTCGGTGAATCGTGAACGTGCAAAGTTCGCCGTGAAAAGACTACCGGGCGAACTGCAAGGCCATCTCTATTGGAGATTCTGCATTGAAACCCATAACCTTCTACAAAGCAACACATATATTGAATATACATAAGGACACCTGGGTATGCGGCTTCTAATAGAGCTATTTAATTTCTGTATGCGTCACATTTTCATGTATTTTGTAGGAATGAACATTATAAAGCCTATTCCATGTTAATGATAGAAGAAAGAAACTGTACGATCATCTTTTGCTGCTACATTAAAAACCAAAACTTATACAATAAAAAAAATACAATTATACAGATTGTAGACTGTAATGTTACACCAGTCGTCATTGATGTACAGTGTTATACTCAGGATATCATCTATTCACTTTGCACATTTGTACATCCTGTCCAGTACCCTCTTGCAAGTGGTATCTTCAGGGCATTGGTGAGCCTTACATGTTATAACACCACCTAGTTGACATGTACAGAGCTGCAAGCAATTGTCACTGAGAAAATTCTCATTCATCTGTGAAAATAATAAGTGGGATAAGTTTGTATATTCCATCTAAGTTTATGAGATGTAAGAAAACAGGACATGTTCAAAGCTAAAGGGAATGGAATGGCAAGAAAATGTTAATTGACTTTTTAATGGTTTTCAATGGCTTTTTCCACGAGAAAACACGTGGCATGTGTTATCACAATTTCCTTTAGTTCTGCTACATCTGTAGTCATTAAATAATTAGAGTAGTAAGCAATCACATTTTTATGGTTTTACAAAACTGAAATTAAAGGGAGTCTGTCACCAGGAAGTTCACTGGTAAACCTGGCACAGTGCCTGCTAGCTCATCTGAATATAAGGATACCTTTTCACTTAATGATCCATTGCTTCATTCTGTAGAAAAAAATATTTGACTTGCTTTAAAGAGTAACTGAATAAAAAATAAAAAAAAGTTTGCATAACGGCTATGCTTTGTACAATTATAACTGTTAAGGAAATGGTGTTTTTCTTGTCTTCTCTAAAGTCTCCTTCCCTGTTTCACCTGCATAGATAAATGCATTTCACTGAGAAGCAGGGGATGTTGCCCTTCTGTTGAATCTGCCAGTACTGTACTGCAGTGACCCCATTTCCCTTACTTCCTACTATGTTTTTTTTTTTCTAGGGCATGCAAACTATCAAATTTGGCCACATAATTGATAAAGTATAAAAAAAGATTTTAGCTAATTATTCTTTATTTTTATATGTGGTAGAAGTTGTCGTGTATATAAAACCTTTCTTGTAGGTAACTCCTATACTTTAGAAGCCTTCAGGCATATTATTCTTTCTTGTTTTGCAGTACATGAATTTGGCACAATGTTTGACATAATTATGTGGTTTACCTTTATATTTTAGCCTCGAGCTCAAAGTTATGCAATATATATTCAGTGCAATAGTAAAAAAGTAAATTAAAGGGGTTGTCCCATCTCAGACAATGGGGGCATATCGCTAGGATATGCCCCCATTGTCTTATAGGTGCGGGTCCCACAGCTGAGACCGGCACCTATATCGAGAACGGGGCCCTGCAAGTAAAGGAGGGCACACTGAGCATGCGCAGCTGCCCTCCATTAATTTCTATGGGGCCGGCAAAAATAGCCGAGCGCTGGCTATTTCCGTCTGCCCCATAGAAATGAATGGGAGCCTGGGCCTCGCATGTGCGGTACGCTCCCATTCACTTCTATGGCAGCAGCTCTTGGTGGTGGATGGACCCCAGGAAATCTGGGGTCCTCCAGCAACAGCTCCCCCCACTCCGTTCTCGTTATAGGTACAGTAGTGGGACCCGCACCTATCAGAAAATGGAGGCATATCTTAGCGATATGCCCCCATTGTCTCAGATGGGAATACCCCTTTAAAGAACCTTTCTTGTGAAAGGCAACTGAGATTCATAGATGTAAAAGTTAAAAAAATTAAACATTTCAAAAAATAAAAAGTTAAACATAAAATAAATAAATAAATGAACAGAGTTAGGAATTAGGCTACTCGTGTGGTTACTGCTCCAGTTAATTGATTTTACTTTGAATTAAGAAATTAGTTCCACTAACTTAAAGGGGATGGCTCATCTTACACATTGATGTCATATCGCTAGGATATGCCATCAATGTCAGATAGGTGCTGGTCCCATCTCTTTGACCCACTACTGTCTGCAGAGCAGGGCCCTTGTAATAAATGGCGAGCAACCACTCATTCGTAAACACCCTCTGTTCACCAGTATCAGAATTCCGAAAATAGATGAACGCCGGATCGACTGTTTCTGGCAGTATTTTAGCCGACTTTCGAAAATACTGGTGTGCGCTCAATCGGCTATTTTTGTAACTCCCATAACGATGAATAGAGAGCACGCAGCTCGTGCAAGAAACCCAGTTTCTAATGATGAAAAAGGTTTAAAAGATGAAAAAGGTTTAATGGGAAAAAGCTTTGCTATGGATTTAGGGGGTCATTTATTATTGATTTCAAGCCTCTTTTTGCTCCATTTTTGTTGCAAATTCTGCAACTTTTCCCCACTCACACCACTTATCCAAGGTGGCGGAAAAAAGGGTGTGTGCCGTAGGCGGGGAAAAGGGTGGTCAGCCCAACTCACTAGTCATTTTCCACACCAGAGGATTTTTGCATTCATAACCTTTTTGCATTTTTCACTGACATGGCTGCCTAAGTTCTAGTTTTTTGCAGAAGAAATTGCATTTATTTTGCACAACGTGAGAATACAGTACATATATATTGCTTTGTAATTTATAGGCTTTTTTTGTGGTGCAAATACAGAAAAAGTGATTTTTGGCATTTTTATACTGTATTGTGTATGCTGCACATATTTCACACTGAATAACCTGTTAAACAAGTTGTTGAGGTTATTTTGGTCATGTGGGTGTGTAGGTTTATTTTTTTTTGCTTTTACAGTATGTAATGTACTGTATATGCAATAATATGTATGGTATGCAAAATGATAGCGTATTTATTATTATTCTTAGTATTATTTTTTATTTAAACATTTTAAATTAATTATTTATTACAGTGGTCCCTACAGTTACAATATTAATTGGTTCCAGTACAACCATTGTATGTTGAAACCATTGTAACTTGAGTAATTGGTTCCAAAGCCCCAAAATGTCATCTAAGAAAAGGGAAAATTAAGATTTAAGAAAAATAACCAGATAACCAAGACAGATAAACAAGTCCTGACATATTACAATCAGGAATAGCTGCTAACTAATAACGAATCCAGCTATTTTTCCAGAAAAGTGGTCTTGATTGGTTGGATCTGAGTCTGAAGCATTGTATGTTGAGTCTAGTATCAACTTATGATGGGTCAGAAAAGACTATTGTATGTTGAAAATATTGTATCCTGAGGCCATTGTATCTTGAGAGATCACTGTACATCTTTTTTTTAAATCCAATTAAAGAATTGTCTTACAAAATTATTTTATACTTATAATGTACAGTATGAGCCTACTCCTGCAGTGCTGCTGTTTTTGAATAAAAAAAAAAACACAGCAAATGGTGATTTCATCAGTGATGGGCGGCAGGGGCAATATTATAATTCGCAATATTTTACAAATATTCGGGCGAATATTCGTCATATATTTGCGAATTTGCGAATTTTGTGATCTCCAGTCAATATTTGCTTGATTGCGAAAATCAACACTGCTCCTAAAGTCAAAGATATTGCAGCTTCTCATTGACCCACAAGCAAGAAGCAGTGAGGGATCATGGGTTCAGATGATTATTTTTTTTGAATATTCGCAAATACGAATATATAGCACTATATTGTAGATATTCGCGAATTCTCAAAGTGCCAATATTCGCGATAAAAATTGGCGAAAAGAATATTCGTGATCAGCACTCAATTTCATACATCCCCTTTCATTGCTAGTCTTGTGCACCCCTGTGGTGGGGAGCAGTTTATGTATAGGTGTCTCTACAACCTGAGACCTCTGTATATGTTGACTGTATCTATAGAAAACTTCCTCCAGATAAAATAATTCATCTTCATGTACAATACACAAGTGATCTTGTGATACTGTATCCCAAGGCGTCTATGCTATATTTGTATATGTGTGGCCCCCACCCAGTGGCTGTGATGTGAATTACAGCCTGTCAAGAGTTCTGTTGGGCTGTCACAATATTGCATTGGGTTGCAATTAGGAGTTCTATGCTCACATTGGAAGCATCATGCAATTTAGTCTGAAAACCATGCAATTTCCCAGCTCTCACTTACGGTGTAGTATTTTCCTTCAAGAAGACATCCACATCTGCCAAATGTTACACATTTGTCTACGTCAAGGAAGTAACCGCCATCGCACTGACATCCTTCTGAGCATGTCCTTGAGCAAGCCGCAGGTGCTTCAATCTGGCTGCATGTTCTATCACAATCATTTGAGCAGATTTCATAGTGACTGTGATCCGGGCAGTCCAACCCTGAGAACAAAGCATTTTGCAGATAAACATGAATTTTAATAATTATTAAAAATTTTTACAATCAATTTGGAATTGTTAAATTGGGGCATTCCTTCAATGTTAATACTTGGTAATCCTATCTTAATGCAAACCCAAGGTATTAAGTGGTAAATTTAGCTCTCCTCCATCTGTATCTTCATGGGCAAGGTTAATGGGCTTGGCTGTGATAGTATTATTTCATTCCTTCTCTGCCATCAACACAATGCCTATTTGACATTGGACTGATATTTTTCAGAGGCAAGTAGTCTTAGCAATGAACAGAGGTGCTTGTGGGATGCTGGGTGCCAGGGTTTGCTAAACATCCTTGGTCAGGATTTTCAGATATAGGACTGTGTTACAGCAGTACCTCGAGGCCACCTCTGCTTTTATCACCTGTTCTGGTCTTCCTCCATGGCGCAGACCGACTTCCAGATCTCTTCCTCTTCCCATTGGGTCTGGCCGTCTGGGTAGCTCCATCCCTCATAGGCTGCTGCCTGTTCTCGGGCTCAACCTCTCCTTCTTATTTCATAGGACATGCACGCTCGCCTTTGGCTCCAGCATGTGTGCACCCTAGTTCTAACCAGCCAGTGGCTAGCTACCTGTGGTTACTTTACACAGCATCCCCAATGGAAGGGTGCCTGAGGAATAGGTTCTCTAGCTTGTTAGTTCCTGTCAAGATGTGCTGTATGTGTTTGTCTGTCCCTTTACCAAACTCTGCCTACTTACTGGACTCTCACCCTTAGTTTTCTGCCCTGACCTCATACTGTTTATCGTTAAACATGTACCATATTATGCCTGTTCTAACTTGGGCCTATCCTAGACAACTATGTTCAGGGGCAGATTGGCCATAGACCTTACAGGTAAATTTCCCAGTGGGCTGATGCCCAGGGGGCCACCTGAGCCCTGCTGACGGCTGGCCAGTGGAAGTTTTTGTGGATATATTTTGTGCTACTGGCAGTATTTTGTGATGGACTGTGATATTTGGCTTTGTTGGGGTGGTAAAATGTGCCAGTATATGGTATTACTGGCCCTGCTTTCCATCAATTTGGACCCATCTACAAAATGGGGCCACTTTAAGGCTACTTTCACACTGCTGTTTTGGCTTTCCGTTTGTGAGATCCGTTCAGGGCTCTCACAAGCGGTCCAAAACTGATCAGTTTTACCCTAATGCATTCTGAATGGAAAAGGATCCACTCAGAATGCATCAGTTTGCATCAGTTCAGTCTCCATTCCGCTCTGGAGGCGGACAACGTTTTGGTGTCCGTCTGACGAAACTGAGCCAAACTGATCCGTTATGACACACAATGTAAGTCAATGGGGACAGATCCGTTTTCTATGACATAATCTGGTACAATAGAAAATGTTTCCGTCCTCCATTGACTTTCAATGGTGTTCAAGACGGATCCGTCTTGGCTATGTTAGAGATAATACAAACAGATCCGTTCTGAACGGATGCAGACGTTTGTATAATCTGAATAGATCCACACCAAACGCAAGTGTGAAAGTAGCCTTAGTATTATTTCCAGGGCCACTTTAAGTTCCCAGTACGCCCCTGACTATGCTGCCTAGCTCCTCAGTGCCTTGCACTGGGGTCTCTGAGCCATGTGGGTCAGCTGTTAACCACACAGAAACTACTACAGGAGGTAATGGTCTGGTGGTTCCCCTGCAACAATGTCCAGATCCCTTAGGGACGTGGCCCAAAGTTAAATCTGTTGGTTAATACACTTGTTCCACACCCACTGCTGTAACAGGCTGGTAGTAAACTCAATCTTTGACCCAGAAGTGGACTTCAGTCCGAATTTATGGATAAATTTGCCACAAAGCCACATTTCCTTGTGATTCATGGTAGTGAATCAATTTAACCTGAAATAGTGTAAAAAAAAAAGATGGCGGCAATCGGCCCATCGCGAGCAAATGGATCAGGTTAGTATGATTTTTTTTTTTTTTAATTTGACACTCTGTTATCTATATCAGATGCCGCGGTCATGTATGAACAAGGCATCTTACGGGTACAATTACTAGGGGAGGGGCGGCACTATCGCTGCTCCTTGTCATTGCACCCACTACTTACAAAGAAATGCGCTTCTTGACAAAGTAATTTGTCACAAAGCAAATTTTTTGCAAAATTCAGCAAAGCAGCCGAATCGAAAGCTTGAATAATCATCACTAGTAGCTACATTTCTGGTTAAGTCGTGCAGTTCTCTATAGTCTATTGTCAGCTCAAATTGCCATATTTTTTAGGGTAAAAAATTGATGAATTGTCATATATAGACCTTTCCCTCTAATTACCATCACCACTATTCCAAACTCACAACAGAAGTATTTACTCCTCCAATTGATATTGGTAACGCCCAGGTTTTGACACATGACCACATAACTCTGCAGACTGTTGCATAGCACTCTTGAATCGCCTTTTTCTTGGCACAGGTCCAAAACGCACTTGTCAAAGTATTCAATAGGATCCAAATGTTTGTGACAAGCACTGAACAAGCCACCTTCTGCAATCAACAGGCCGCAGAAATTCTTTCCTTCATACAAGCTTCTTTTCTCACATGTTGGACAAATATTTCCCTGGCAGTCATTCAGACAGGTCATTCTCAGCCTTGTGTCGGTCTGGAAATTAACAAATTCTGCTTCATCAATACCCAGTGTCCAATCTAAATAATCATCTGTATTGTCACCATTGTAATTTCCACATAATCCACACAGTTTTCCATAGAAGCTACTGGTAATCTTTACAATGGTTTGAAAGGCCAGGTCATAAATGACTTCAAGTCCAAATTTAGTGGTCAAGAATAGGTTTACACCATGTTGCCAAACCCATATGCCTCTCTCCCGCAGATTCAGTGGAAGGTTGAAGGAAACATCATTAACCTACAAAACACAAAACTTAAAAGTGAGACTTTGACTTTAATTCCTTGACTTTAGAGCCTAATGCTTAGATAAAAACTACTTGTACCACTGTAATAAAAACTCTAACTCTATCCACATTGACAGTGTTGGAGTAGGATTCTCTTACCAGAGGACATGATTCTGACTAGCTAAAGAACTTGCACCTTAGAGATGTTCCAGTCAATCAGAGCACTTTTGATTTACAGTAGGTGGAAATTATTTTGACTCAAATTGAATTGCATGGGCGATTCGGCTGGATCAGAATTTTGAGAAATGTAATCATCTCTAATATACATGTCCACTTTTCATTGCATTGTACTCTTTGTTGACATCATTGTACACACAAGGAATATCATTAGTAAGATTCATTAGGTTATTTGTGAATCTTCCCATAGGAAACAGAATTTTATGAAGGGGATGTGGATATGCTGTGTCACTTGAACGGATTTGGCTAGGGGCTGTTATCTATGTGGCCCCTTTTGTATTCACCCATTAAACCCTATACAGGGATCTGAACTGTGCTGCATGGTAACCACCAGGCCAATACTTGTTGGAGTAGTCTCTGTCAAGTGACGGCTGACCCATGGTGGTCAAGACAAGAGACATCAGTGTGCAGCACCAAGGGATCAGGCAAAATCATAGTCAGGGACAGGCTGAGGTCAGAGCAGGCAAAATACTTGTGATCTGATAAAAAGTGCAAGGTTGGTGGTCAGCTCAGGGTCAGAGCAGAGATCAGGTAGAGGTCAGGCAGCAAAGGGTCAAATCTGGGAAACAAGCTTAAGTCCATAAATGGGCAGATAAACATAGAAACAGCAAATCTTTGCAGGACACAAGCGAACTAAAATCTATTTCTCAAGCATCCTCCTCAGGCACCTTTGGGGGCCTTTTTTATTATTGCATTGTACTCATTTTGAACAAAAATTTTTTTTTCAATTGGTCTTTATAAAATTTTTGAACATATGTCCTTGTGAGACCTTGAGGCTCTACATTTTCACTGTGTTCTGTCAGGCAGCTCAAGCCGAGGGGATCCATTTCTCTGATCTCTAACTTTATAAACACTCATTATAGCACATTTCTTATCTGACTGATAAGAATGTGGCTTAAATAAGTGTTTGTGACTAGGGATGAGCGAACCCGAACTGTATAGTTCGGGTTCGTACCGAATTTTGGGGTGTCCGTGACACGGACCCGAACCCGGACATTTTCGTAAAAGTCTGGGTTTGGGTTCGGTGTTCGTCGCTTTCTTGGCGCTTTTTGAAAGGCTGCAAAGCAGCCAATCAACAAGCGTCATACTACTTGCCCCAAGAGGCCGTCACAGCCATGCCTACTATTGGCTGTGATTGGCCAGAGCACCATGTGACAGAGCCTCTATTTAAGCTGGAGTCACATAGCGCCGCCCGTTACTCTGCTCTGATCAGCATAGGGAGAGGTTGCAGCTGCGACGTTAGGGCGAGATTAGGCAGTGATTAACTCCTCCAAAAGACTTTATTCAGAGATCGATCTGCAGCTGTGGATGATTGAACTGCTGCTATTGAATTGCTCACTGTTTTTAGGCTGCCCAGAGCGTTTTTCAGTCACTTTTTTCTGGGGTGATCGGCGGCCATTTTGTGTCTTGTGGCCATATACTACATCAGGGGCAAGCTGAGCCTGTCACCAAGTGCATTTAACCCTCAATGGTGTGGTTGTTTTTTGGCTAAATCCTACATCAGGGTCAAGCTGTCACACCAAGTGCATTTAACCAGCAGCAGTGTGGTTATTTTTTGGCCATATACTACATCAGGAGCAAGCTGAGCCTGTCACCAAGTGCATTTAACCCTCAATGGTGTGGTTGTTTTTTGGCTAAATCCTACATCAGGGTCAAGCTGTCACACCAAGTGCATTTAACCATCAATAGTCTGGTTATTTTTTGGCTATATACTACATCAGGGGCAAGCTGAGCCTGTCACCAAGTGCATTTAACCCTCAATAGTGTGGTTGGTCAAGCTGTCACACCAAGTGCATTTAACCATCAATAGTGTGGTTATTTTTTGGCCATATCCCAGTCTAATTCTGTCAGTAAACGTATACCTGTCACCCAGCGCCTAAATAATAGGCCTCAAATTTATATCCAGCTAAATCTGTCGTTACTGCTGTGGCTGGTCAAGTTATTTAGTGTCCGTCAAAGCACAGTTTTTTGTTCTGGGTTGAAATACAATTCCCAATTTAGCAATTTCCTAATTTAGTGGTTTCTGCTGTATCAGAGCTATTTTAAATCTATCCCTAATAGGGTATATAAGATTCAAGGTGCACATAGGGTCATTCTGAATAACTTCACACACACGCTACTGTGCATTTCCAAGTCTAATTCTGTTAGTAAACCTATACCTGTCACCCAGCGCCTAAATACTAGGCCTCAAATTTATATCCAGCTAAATCTGTCGTTACTGCTGTACTGCTGTGGCTGGTCGAGTTATTTAGTGTCCGTCAAAGCACAGTTTTTGTTCTGGGTTGAAATACAATTCCCAATTTAGCAATTTCCTAATTTAGTGGTTTCTGCTGTATCAGAGCTATTTTAAATCTATCCCTAAAAGGGTATATAAGATTCAAGGTGCACATAGGGTCATTCTGAATAACTTCACACACACGCTACTGTGCATTTCCAAGTCTAATTCTGTTAGTAAACCTATACCTGTCACCCAAAGAAAGAGGGTGGTTGAGCGGCACTCCTGGTAATGGAAGGCGGTGCTCAGTGGTAAGGTGCATATAATTAATATTGAAGAACCACGGCACTCTATAGCTATATTTTGTTTACTTCTTTTATTTCATTTCATTTCATTGTATATATTTTTTTGTAAATATTGTAAATATTTTCATATATCCATCCAAAATTAGTACATCACTGGCCAACGTTTCGGTCTATTTTTCAGACCTTGTTCACGGCCTAATATATAAACAAGTAAATATTGTAAATCATATATACATCAAGAAAAATAGTTATTTGTCATATAATAAACTTATGACAAAATGATGGTAGTATTGCTGATATCGGCAAGAAAATTGTCATGTAGGGGAAAATATACAAAGTGCACAGAAGTCATATAGACACATGTATAAATACAGGTATAATCAAGTAATCCACCAAATAGATTGGAGGGTAGGTCACAAGCTGATAATAATAATATACAACGAGATGTTGTGATAAGAAAATATGAAAATATATATCCAGATGGCGGTAATGGGATATGGGGTATCTGTGGAAACCAAATGATATAAAGATTAGGTGGAGACCAGACTCGTAGTATTCTTTAAGACCACTGGAGTAACAAACATAAATATAACAAGTATGGCAAGAAGCTGACAGCATGCCTAATTGAGATAATAGCCATAAGTATTGACAGGATCGCAAGTCATAGGAGCGCACATACCTTAGTCTGTATAGTAAGAAGTCTGGGATGGTGTGGGGAGACTAGTATTCTATGCGCTGTATATAGGTAGCGGGGAGCGTGGGGAGGCGTGTCTGGCGCCAGTTTACTGGCGTCATAGATATGCGCAGTGTCGTCTCCCGATGATAATGTGGAGAGACGTGTGTAACCTGCGCGGGCGACTAATGCGCCGGCGCATGCGCAGTTGCGCATACCGGTCTCGTGAGGGAACTGGCAGAACGTAGGCAAAGTAGCGCATGCGCACTAGTAATCTCGATCCTGGTTGAAGGAATTTAAAGAATTTAAACAGCACAGGGGACAGGCGGTCAGCATTTAGCATACAGGAATATTTATATTAGTCTATCATCGTTAGGAGTAAGAATGTCAGATAAAACTAAGATGATAATAAATCTAAGGTAATAAGTATGACACAATCTATTTCTTCTATATATATATATATCTCTATAATACTCTATAATATTATGGTATACTATGGCAGTGGCATGATACTACCTGTAAAATAGTGGTCACTTCACCTGTGAAAAATAGAGAGGGGGGAGGGGGAGGAAAAGGAATTAATATCTAGAGACATATTATATAATAATCTTACGTATATAATGTACAATATACAGTATCTTCGATAATGAGTTAAAATTGAATACTGGTAGTCATATATATCCGTGTGTTAGAGAGAATATAGGCACATTTAGAAAGATTTTTGGAGCACATAGAAAGGTTAGGAAATACAGAAATCAAAGTCTCTATTCAACCCACGGGGTGCCAGGGTGTTCAATTCGAAGATCCAATAAGCTTCGCGTTGTTTTAATCGTGCTATCCTATTTCCTCCGCGTCTCGCCGATCCTACTTGTTCAAGAATTTGATATTGTAGTTGATTAATCTGATGATTGGCAGAGATGAAATGGTGTGGTACTGGTAATTCGGTTCTATGACAACGAATGTCCGATTTGTGCTTCGAGATACGATCCCGTACGCATTGGGTGGTTTCACCCACATATGCCAGTCCGCAGGGACACCGAATTAAGTAAACAACATATGAGGTTGCGCATGTGTAAAAACCTTTTGGGTGGTATATTTTGCCTGAATGGGGATGAATAATCCTATTACCTCGAATAACATTATTGCATTGAGTACAATTAAGGCATGGATAGGTTCCTGTTTTAGAAGGAGCCAACGTAGTTTGTCTTAAGGAGGGTTTTAGAGGACCAATATCTGCTTTTACTAGTTTATCTCTCAGGTTTTGGGGTCTTTTATAACGCATGCGGACTGGAGATTGGAATTCTGGAATGTCTGGATATGATTGGGTGAGAATTGGCCAATGTTTTTTTATAATTGTTTGGATTTTGGGCATGATGGGATGATATGTCACTACTAGTGGGAGACGGGGAGATGATGGGGTGGTATTAGAAGAGGAATTCGAGCGTGTAGGAAGAGTCTGTTCCCGTGTAAGTAATGCCAGTGGATACCCTCTGTCCTGAAATTTTTGTGACATTTCTTCTAATCTTTGTTTACAAAGTGTAGGGTCCTTAACTATTCTGGATACTCTTTGGAACTGTGATCGAGGTAGGGAATGTTTAGTGGTACGAGGATGACAACTTGAATAGTGAAGGAGAGTGTTCCTGTCGGTCGGTTTACGGTATAAGTCTGTAGTCAATGTGCCATGGGATGTTTTAATGACAATCGTGTCTAGAAAACTGATAGATTGTAGATCGGTATGTGCTGTAAATTGTAGGTCAGGGTCAATACTGTTGATGTATGATAGGAAGGTAGAAAATGTAGTATGGTCGCCTCTCCATATACAGAATATATCGTCGATATATCGGTGCCATGATGTTGCATGTGACTGGAATAGGTCATTGGGATAAACCCAATTATCCTCAAAGTGTGCCATAAAGGCATTAGCGTAGGGTGGCGCCTACGCTAATTTCACCTGCCGAACTGAATGTACTATCGAAAGGACTCTCATTTTGCCCATACGGCAATCTAAGACTTTTTTCTCTGGAACAGGAACTTAATAGTTTCTACAGAACCCTCCGACTCAAGACACACTTTGCACAACAGATCACCACGCCATTAACAGTTACACCACCAACTCCTCTATCTATTAAGACAATGGGCCTTAAAAACAAAAGCAATTATATGCCCCCCAAAACATATCATGGTGTTGAAGCATATATCGACCTTATAAACCGTGATATTAAAAATAGTACTGCCGCTCTTAAAAATGGTAATTTACATGTCACGACTAATCTCAAAAGTGAAGAACATATTGCTCTCAATACCCTACAGTCAGACAAAACCATTACTATTAAACCAGCTGACAAAGGAGGTGCGATAGTTATAATGGATACCTCATTCTATATCCAAGAAATACAAAAACAACTATCTGATACCACCACCTACGAGCAAGTCCAATACAACCCCACTTTTCAACTGACTAAGGATATCACGACATTTCTAGACCACCACCTACAACTCAATACTATTGATAAACCCACACATACCTTCCTTCTGAATAACAATCCGATTCTTCCAGTTTTTTACATTCTACCGAAAATTCATAAAAATCTCACACATCCACCAGGTAGACCAATAGTAGCCTCCACTGACTCCCTACTTTCACCACTATCCAAGTTCCTAGAGAAAATACTTACCCCACTTATTAAACAAACGCGATCATTTCTATTAGATACATCACAGTTCCTATCTATCATTACTAACCTTCACGACCTACCCCCAGACAGTTTACTTGTGACATTAGATGTAAATAGTCTATACACTTCAATCTCACATGACAAAGGAATTGAAGCGGTCACAATACTATTGAGAACATCTGAACTCTCTCCATTAGCACAGAGCTTTTGTATTGATCTATTAAAATTCGTCCTCCAACACAACTTTTTCATGTTCGGTGACAATTTTTACATTCAGAGGAAGGGGACTGCAATGGGTGCACATGTGGCGCCACCCTACGCTAATGCCTTTATGGCACACTTTGAGGATAATTGGGTTTATCCCAATGACCTATTCCAGTCACATGCAACATCATGGCACCGATATATCGACGATATATTCTGTATATGGAGAGGCGACCATACTACATTTTCTACCTTCCTATCATACATCAACAGTATTGACCCTGACCTACAATTTACAGCACATACCGATCTACAATCTATCAGTTTTCTAGACACGATTGTCATTAAAACATCCCATGGCACATTGACTACAGACTTATACCGTAAACCGACCGACAGGAACACTCTCCTTCACTATTCAAGTTGTCATCCTCGTACCACTAAACATTCCCTACCTCGATCACAGTTCCAAAGAGTATCCAGAATAGTTAAGGACCCTACACTTTGTAAACAAAGATTAGAAGAAATGTCACAAAAATTTCAGGACAGAGGGTATCCACTGGCATTACTTACACGGGAACAGACTCTTCCTACACGCTCGAATTCCTCTTCTAATACCACCCCATCATCTCCCCGTCTCCCACTAGTAGTGACATATCATCCCATCATGCCCAAAATCCAAACAATTATAAAAAAACATTGGCCAATTCTCACCCAATCATATCCAGACATTCCAGAATTCCAATCTCCAGTCCGCATGTGTTATAAAAGACCCCAAAACCTGAGAGATAAACTAGTAAAAGCAGATATTGGTCCTCTAAAACCCTCCTTAAGACAAACTACGTTGGCTCCTTCTAAAACAGGAACCTATCCATGCCTTAATTGTACTCAATGCAATAATGTTATTCGAGGTAATAGGATTATTCATCCCCATTCAGGCAAAATATACCACCCAAAAGGTTTTTACACATGCGCAACCTCATATGTTGTTTACTTAATTCGGTGTCCCTGCGGACTGGCATATGTGGGTGAAACCACCCAATGCGTACGGGATCGTATCTCGAAGCACAAATCGGACATTCGTTGTCATAGAACCGAATTACCAGTACCACACCATTTCATCTCTGCCAATCATCAGATTAATCAACTACAATATCAAATTCTTGAACAAGTAGGATCGGCGAGACGCGGAGGAAATAGGATAGCACGATTAAAACAACGCGAAGCTTATTGGATCTTCGAATTGAACACCCTGGCACCCCGTGGGTTGAATAGAGACTTTGATTTCTGTATTTCCTAACCTTTCTATGTGCTCCAAAAATCTTTCTAAATGTGCCTATATTCTCTCTAACACACGGATATATATGACTACCAGTATTCAATTTTAACTCATTATCGAAGATACTGTATATTGTACATTATATACGTAAGATTATTATATAATATGTCTCTAGATATTAATTCCTTTTCCTCCCCCTCCCCCCTCTCTATTTTTCACAGGTGAAGTGACCACTATTTTACAGGTAGTATCATGCCACTGCCATAGTATACCATAATATTATAGAGTATTATAGAGATATATATATATAGAAGAAATAGATTGTGTCATACTTATTACCTTAGATTTATTATCATCTTAGTTTTATCTGACATTCTTACTCCTAACGATGATAGACTAATATAAATATTCCTGTATGCTAAATGCTGACCGCCTGTCCCCTGTGCTGTTTAAATTCTTTAAATTCCTTCAACCAGGATCGAGATTACTAGTGCGCATGCGCTACTTTGCCTACGTTCTGCCAGTTCCCTCACGAGACCGGTATGCGCAACTGCGCATGCGCCGGCGCATTAGTCGCCCGCGCAGGTTACACACGTCTCTCCACATTATCATCGGGAGACGACACTGCGCATATCTATGACGCCAGTAAACTGGCGCCAGACACGCCTCCCCACGCTCCCCGCTACCTATATACAGCGCATAGAATACTAGTCTCCCCACACCATCCCAGACTTCTTACTATACAGACTAAGGTATGTGCGCTCCTATGACTTGCGATCCTGTCAATACTTATGGCTATTATCTCAATTAGGCATGCTGTCAGCTTCTTGCCATACTTGTTATATTTATGTTTGTTACTCCAGTGGTCTTAAAGAATACTACGAGTCTGGTCTCCACCTAATCTTTATATCATTTGGTTTCCACAGATACCCCATATCCCATTACCGCCATCTGGATATATATTTTCATATTTTCTTATCACAACATCTCGTTGTATATTATTATTATCAGCTTGTGACCTACCCTCCAATCTATTTGGTGGATTACTTGATTATACCTGTATTTATACATGTGTCTATATGACTTCTGTGCACTTTGTATATTTTCCCCTACATGACAATTTTCTTGCCGATATCAGCAATACTACCATCATTTTGTCATAAGTTTATTATATGACAAATAACTATTTTTCTTGATGTATATATGATTTACAATATTTACTTGTTTATATATTAGGCCGTGAACAAGGTCTGAAAAATAGACCGAAACGTTGGCCAGTGATGTACTAATTTTGGATGGATATATGAAAATATTTACAATATTTACAAAAAAATATATACAATGAAATGAAATGAAATAAAAGAAGTAAACAAAATATAGCTATAGAGTGCCGTGGTTCTTCAATATTAATTATATACCTGTCACCCAGCGCCTAAATACTAGGCCTCAAATTTATATCCAGCTAAATCTGTTGTTACTGCTGTACTGCTGTGGCTGGTCAAGTTATTTAGTGTCCTTCAAAGCACAGTTTTTGTTCTGGGTTGAAATACAATTCCCAATTTAGCAATTTCCTAATTTAGTGGTTTCTGCTGTATCAGAGCTATTTTAAATCTATCCCTAAAAGGGTATATAAGATTCAAGGTGCACATAGGGTCATTCTGAATAACTTCACACACACGCTACTGTGCATTTCCAAGTCTAATTCTGTCAGTAAACCTATACCTGTCACCCAGCGCCTAAATAATAGGCCTCAAATTTATATCAAGCTAAATCTGTCGTTACTGCTGGGACTGTATTAGTGTAATACGGTACCTAAATAGATAGCCAGATAGTGTTAGGTGTCTGTAAAAAAAGGCCTGAATTTGAATTCAATACATTGGGCCAAATAATATTTTTCTTATTGTGGTGAACAGTAACAATGAGGAAAACATCTAGTAAGGGACGCGGACGCGAACATGGCCTTGGTGGTGTTAGTGGACCCTCTGGTGCTGGGAGAGGACGTGGCCGTTCTGCCACAGCCACACGTCCTAGTGTACCAACTACCTCAGGTCCCAGTAGCCGCCATAATTTACAGCGATATTTGGTGGAGCCCAATGCCGTTCTAAGGATGGTAAGGCCTGAGCAGGTACAGGCATTAGTCAATTGGGTGGCCGACAGTGGATCCAGCACGTTCACATTATCTCCCACCCAGTCTTCTGCAGAAAGCGCACAGATGGCGCCTGAAAACCAACCCCATCAGTCTGTCACATCACCCCCATGCATACCAGGGAAACTGTCTGAGCCTCAAGTTATGCGGCAGTCTCTTATGCTGTTTGAAGACTCCGCTGGCAGGGTTTCCCAAGGGCATCCACCTAGCCCTTCCCCAGCGGTGGAAGACATAGAATGCACTGACGCACAACCACTTATGTTTCCTGATGATGAGGACATAGGAATACCACCTCAGCATGTCTCTGATGATGACGAAACACAGGTGCCAACTGCTGCGTCTTTCTGCAGTGTGCAGACTGAACAGGAGGTCAGGGATCAAGACTGGGTGGAAGACGGTGCAGGGGACGATGAGGTCCTAGACCCCACATGGAATGAAGGTCGTGCCACTGACTTTCACAGTTCGGAGGAAGAGGCAGTGGTGAGACCGAGCCAACAGCGTAGCAAAAGAGGGAGCAGTGGGCAAAAGCAGAACACCCGCCGCCAAGAGACTCCACCTGCTATTGACTGCCGCCATCTGGGACCGAGCACCCCAAAGGCAGCTTCAAGGAGTTCCCTGGCATGGCACTTCTTCAAACAATGTGCTGACGACAAGACCCGAGTGGTTTGCACGCTGTGCCATCAGAGCCTGAAGTGAGGCATTAACGTTCTGAACCTTAGCACAACCTGCATGACCAGGCACCTGCATGCAAAGCATGAACTGCAGTGGAGTAAACACCTTAAAACCAAGGAAGTCACTCAGGCTCCCCCTGCTACCTCTTCTGCTGCTGCCGCCTCGGCCTCCTCTGCTGCTGCCGCCTCGGCCTCTTCTGCTGCTGCCGCCTCGGCCTCTTCCTCCGCCTCTGGAGGAACGTTGGCACCTGCCGCCCAGCAAACAGGGGATGTACCACCAACACCACCACCACCTCCGTCACCAAGCATCTCAACCATGTCACACGGCAGCGTTCAGCTCTCCATCTCACAAACATTTGAGAGAAAGCGTAAATTCCCACCTAGCCACCCTCGATCCCTGGCCCTGAATGCCAGCATTTCTAAACTACTAGCCTATGAAATGCTGTCATTTAGGCTGGTGGACACAGACAGCTTCAAACAGCTCATGTCGCTTGCTGTCCCACAGTATGTTGTTCCTAGCCGGCACTACTTCTCCAAGAGAGCCGTGCCTTCCCTGCACAACCAAGTATCCGATAAAATCAAGTGTGCACTGCGCAACGCCATCTGTGGCAAGGTCCACCTAACCACAGATACGTGGACCAGTAAGCACGGCCAGGGACGCTATATCTCCCTAACTGCACACTGGGTAAATGTAGTGGCAGCTGGGCCCCAGGCGGAGAGCTGTTTGGCGCACGTCCTTCCGCCGCCAAGGATCGCAGGGCAAGATTCTTTGCCTCCTGTTGCCACCTCTTCCTACTCAGCTTCCTCCTCCTCTTCTTCCACCTGCTCATCCAGTCAGCCACACACCTTCACCACCAACTTCAGCACAGCCCGGGGTAAACGTCAGCAGGCCATTCTGAAACTCATATGTTTGGGGGACAGGCCCCACACCGCACAGGAGTTGTGGCGGGGTATAGAACAACAGACCGACGAGTGGTTTCTGCCGGTGAGCCTCAAGCCCGGCCTGGTGGTGTGCGATAATGGGCAAAATCTCGTTGCAGCTCAGGGACTAGCCGGTTTGACGCACATCCCTTGCTTGGCGCATGTGCTGAATTTGGTGGTGCAGAAGTTCATTCACAACTACCCCGACATGTCAGAGCTGCTGCATAAAGTGCGGGCCGTCTGTTCGCGCTTCCGGCGTTCACATCCTGCTGCTGCTCGCCTGTCTGCGCTACAGCGTAACTTCGGCCTTACCGCTCACCGCCTCATATGCGACGTGCCCACCAGGTGGAACTCCACCTTGCACATGCTGGACACACTGTGCGAGCAGCAGCAGGCCATAGTGGAGTTTCAGCTGCAGCACACACGGGTCAGTCGCACTACGGAACAGCACCACTTCACCACCAATGACTGGGCCTCCATGCGAGACCTGTGTGCCCTGTTGCGCTGTTTCGAGTACTCCACCAACATGGCCAGTGGCGATGATGCCGTTATCAGCGTTACAATACCACTTCTATGTCTCCTTGAGAAAACACTTAGGGCGATGATGGAAGAGGAGGTGGCCCAGGAGGAGGAGGAGGAAGAGGGGTCATTTTTAGCACTTTCAGGCCAGTCTCTTCAAAGTGACTCAGAGGGAGGTTTTTTGCAACAGCAGAGGCCAGGTACAAATGTGGCCAGCCAGGGCCCACTACTGGAGGACGAGGAGGACGAGGAGGAGGAGGAGGTGGAGGAGGATGAGGATGAAGCATGGTTACAGCGGGGTGGCACCCAACGCAGCTCGGGCCCATCACTGGTGCGTGGCTGGGGGGAAAGGCAGGACAATGACGATACGCCTCCCACAGAGGACAGCTTGTCCTTACCCCTGGGCAGCCTGGCACACATGAGCGACTACATGCTGCAGTGCCTGTGCAACGACAGCAGAGTTGCCCACATTTTAACGTGTGCGGACTACTGGGTTGCCACCCTGCTGGATCCACGGTACAAAGACAATGTGCCCACCTTACTTCCTGCACTGTAGCGTGATAGGAAGATGCGCGAGTACAAGCGCACGTTGGTAGACGCGCTACTGAGAGCATTCCCAAATGTCACAGGGGAACAAGTGGAAGCCCAAGGCCAAGGCAGAGGAGGAGCAAGAGGTCGCCAAGGCAGCTGTGTCATGGCCAGCTCCTCTGAGGGCAGGGTTAGCATGGCAGAGATGTGGAAAACTTTTGTCAACACGCCACAGCTAACTGCACCACCACCTGATACGCAACGTGTTAGCAGGAGGCAACATTTCACTAACATGGTGGAACAGTACGTGTGCACACCCCTCCACGTACTGACTGATGGTTCGGAACCATTCAACTTATGGGTCTCTAAATTGTCCACGTGGCCAGAGCTAGCCTTTTATGCCTTGGAGGTGCTGGCCTGCCCGGCGGCCAGCGTTTTGTCTGAACGTGTATTCAGCACGGCAGGGGGCGTCATTACAGACAAACGCAGCCGCCTGTCTACAGCCAATGTGGACAAGCTGACGTTCATAAAAATGAACCAGGCATGGATCCCACAGGACCTGTCCATCCCTTGTGCAGATTAGACATTAACTACCTCCCCTTAACCATATATCATTGTACTCCAGGGCACTTCCTCATTCAATCCTATTTTTATTTTCATTTTACCATTATATTGCGAGGCTACCCAAAGTTGAATGAACCTCTCCTCTGTCTGGGTGCCGGGGCCTAAATATATGCCAATGGACTGTTCCAATGTTGGGTGACGTGAAGCCTGATTCTCTGCTATGACATGCAGACTAATTCTCTGCTGACATGAAGACAGATTCTCTGTTACGGGACCTCTCTCCTCTGCCTGGGTGCTGGGCCTAAATATATGCCAATGGACTGTTCCAATGTTGGGTGACGTGAAGCCTGATTCTCTGCTATGACATGCAGACTGATTCTCTGCTGACATGAAGCCAGATTCTCTGTTACGGGACTTCTCTCCTCTGCCTGGGTGCTGGGCCTAAATATATGACAATGGACTGTTACAGTGGTGGCTGACGTGAAGCCTGATTCTCTGCTATGACATGCAGACTGATTCTCTGCTGACATGAAGCCAGATTCTCTGTTACGGGACCTCTCTCCTCTGCCTGGTTGCCTGGGCCTAAATATATGCCAATGGACTGTTGCAGTGGTGGCTGACGTGAAGCCTTATTTTCTGCTATGGGTCCTCTCTCCAATTGATATTGGTTAATTTTTATTTATTTTATTTTTATTTTTATTCATTTCCCTATCCACATTTGTTTGCAGGGGATTTACCTACATGTTGCTGCCTTTTGCATCCTTCTAGCTCTTTCCTGGGCTGTTTTACAGCCTTTTTAGTGCCGGAAAGTTCGGGTCCCCATTGACTTCAATAGGGTTCGGGTTCGGGACGAAGTTCGGATCGGGTTCGGATACCGAACCCGAACATTTCCGGCAAGTTCGGCCGAACTTCTCGAACCCGAACATCCAGGTGTCCGCTCAACTCTATTTGTGACCATTAAGTAATTTAAAGATAAGGTTTATTAGATGACCGGCACAATGTGAAAGTAAAAAGTATGATTCACACAGCTAAACAGTTAGCCATTTGTGACAGAACAGCTCAATATTTTTATTAAAAACCAAATGAATAAATGAGGCAATCATAAAAAATTGCCCCCAAAGGTGTACATTGCCTTTAAGTACCCCAAAGTTGCCAACCATTGTTTTGTAAAGATTAGGTTGCTTACACTGACTCTATAAGAGGTGAAAGAAGCATGTGTGTACTCTACTTGGCAGACGCCTGTGAAGAAAAAGTGGGACTAGTTTAGCAGCTAGGCTTACTTGGTATGTGACAAGAGATGCCAACAGGTCCAAGCATCTGCTACCAGGCCATGCTTGGGGGAAGAGCAGTGTCAGACATGTGATGCCGCGATAACACAGAACCTTGTGGTAAGTAATTGGTTCTAAAATCAGCTCCAAATGGGAAAATCTTCTGCAATTTTTTGGTCTCATTATTGAAACTGAGCATAGACCTATTATGGAATCTCCAGGAATTCTGTTAGGCCAGTCCAACCCTGCACAATACCACCCTCTTTCTCTTCCTTCTGTGTTCCATTCCATATTTGTAAGCTTTCAACTTTGGAAATCTTCAACACAATGTTGCCACATTTACTAATGAATAAAATTATGTTTCATCAAATTTCAATAGAGGTATTATTCCCTAAAGTTAATCACTCTATATACTTCTATATTATACTGTAACTGTCCTTCATAACTACCATGTAAGTCAATATCTAACTCTTTAAAAAGCCTAAAAGATAGATTGGGTTATCAGCCCAAAAAAGATACATCTTTCCACAGTACTGTTTCAGATTTGTCACTTCTCAGCAGAACAGAATTGTTTGGTTGACTTTGTGGGATGTCAAGAATAGTGACTCTCAAAAGGAATTGAGTATTCTAACAGAGAACCAGATTGTGACAATACTTTAGAGAATTCCCTCTGAGAAAAATAGCTATATAATTCTCATAATATTCCTTTTGATTTACCTGAATTGTTCCATTTTTGCCTTCAGCCATGATTATCCATATGTCATTTATAAAAACTCCAACCTGCTTTGGAATTGTTGTCGACACAACAACCGAAAAGTGGGCTGGCAAACTGCTATTCCGTAAGCAGTTTCTCGTGAGAACAAAGGTACAGTT